>NW_026585686.1:12247040-12378822 GCF_907164565.1 Psammomys obesus
TGTAGCAGCTTTATTTGTAATAGCCAGAAGCTGGAAACAACCCAGATGCCCCTCAACTGAAGAATGGATGCAGAAACTGTGGTACATCTATACAATGGAGTATTACTCAGCAATGAAAAATAAGGAAATCATGAAATTTGCAGGTAAATGGTGGGACCTGGAAAGGATCATCCTGAATGAGTTGTCCCAGAAGCAAAAAGACACACACGGTATATACTCACTCATATAAACATACAACATAGAATAAACCCACTAAAATCTGTACATCTAAACAAACTAAGTAAAAGAGAGGACCCTAACTAAAATGTTCAATCCCCATCCTGAAAGGCAAAGAGGATGTACATCAGAAGAAAAAGAAAATAGGAAACAACCTCGGAACCTGCTACAGAGGGCCTCTGAAAGCCAGAAGAAAACAGGAAACAACCTTGAAACCTGCCAGAGAGCCTCTGAAAGCTTCTGCAGTATAGACTGTCAAAGCAGATGCTGAGCCTGATGGCCATCTGATGGGCAGAGTGAATGGAATTTTATGTCAGAAGTGGGAAATAGTAAGAGCTGGAGGGGATGGGAACTCCACATGCAGAGCAACAGAACAAGATAATGTGAACACAGGGAACTTCCCAGAGACTCATACTCCAAGCAAGGACTATTTGTGGAGATAACCTAGAACTCCTGCACAGATGTAGCCCATGGCAGTTCAGTGTCCAAGTGGGTTCCATAGTAATGGGAAGAGGGACTGCCTCTGACATAATCTAATTGGCCTGCTCTTTGATCACCTCCCCCTGAGGGGGGAGCAGCCTTATCAGGCCACAGTAGAGGACAATGCAGCCAATTTTGATGAGAACTGATAGACTAAGATCAGAAAGGAGAGGAGAACCTCCCCTATCAGTGGACTTGGGGAGTGGCATGCATGCAGAAAGGGGAGGGAGGTGGGATTGGGAGGGGAGGAGAGAGGGGCTTATGGGGGGATACAAAATGAATAAAGTGTAATTAATCAAAAATTTTAAAAAAATAAGTAAAAGTAAAACAGTAAAAAAAAAATAAAAGAATGAGGCAATTTATTGTGTAGTTTACTATGTCAAGTATTTTCAAATAAGACAACAAATTGACTTGATATAAGTAGCCTGCATTTTGCCAACTCAAAACAGAAATATTTAAAAAATGTGGCATTGGTAGTAAGACTTTGTTAACCTATAATTATAGGCAATATATTACCTCATCATTTCAGTGCATCAGGAATTTGAAAACTACTAACTTTGTTTTTTCTGGCTCTAGGCTAAACTTCAGGCTGTAATCAAATGTTTTCTTGAGCTGATGCAATTTAAAGGGTCGAGTAGACAAAAAAAAAAAAAACCTCTTCTGCCCATAGATTGATAGATTGGGCACATAAGTTCTTTACTGGCTATTGATTTGAGACTTTATGCTTATACCAGCTGGGCTTTTGCACTGTTGACGGAGCTTCCCTTTCAGCAGATAATTTAAAAGAGAAAGAATGGTCAAGAGAGAAGCAAGGTACATTTTCATGGCCTATTTACTTTACACCTCTTGCTTGTAACTTATCTGTTAGAAGTCAATCATTTTGTTTAGCTTTTGCACTTGCACCTATTTGAAGGAAGGAACAACACAGAGATTATAGACATAATGTATTTTAAAACACATGTGTTGCCAGGCAGTGGTCGTGCATGCCTTTAATCCTTGTACTTGGGAGGCAGAGGTAGGCATATCTCTGGGTTCAAGCCCAGTCTAAAAAGTCAGTCCAGGACAGCCAGGACTACTCAGAGTAACCATATCTCAAATTTAAAAAAAAAATAAAATAAATCTGTCACAAACAGTAACATGCGAAGTCAGTAGGTGGCTAAGGATCCAGATAGGACCTGAGATCATAATTTTCACTTTGAACAAAATAAAATAAAATAAAATAAAATAAAATAAAATAAAATAAAATAAAATAAAATAAAATAAAATAAAGAAATGATTCTAAACTTCTACATGATGCAATAATAGTGTTCCACCCACTGAATAGGAACCAAGACCTTTGAAAGCTGTGACACACATGAAAATAGTAACAGAAAAGCACGTTCCAAGAACCTAATAAGAATGTAAGGGAGATTGACACATGATCACAATTGCTTTGCAGTGGTATCTGAAAAGGTAATATCTTTGGTCAAGCTATTTCACCAAATTTCCAAGCTTCATTTCCTTTAAAATGGTGATAATATCAGCTTCCTCATCTACTTCAGAGAATGAGAGGAAAAAGATATTATGATGATACTACTTTAGAAACAAATACAATTCTATGGATACATGAATTTTAGTAAATATTTAGGGGGTCATCATTTTGTTGGTTGTGAAATGAAGTCCTCCTGTAGTATCTTTGGAAAAAAATGAATATATATGCATTTGATAGTAGAGTTCTCAATGCACAATAGTTGGTAAATGTACTTTTCTTTGATTGAAATATGTGTCTTTAGCTCACTAACTTACTTATTAAGTGTTTAAAATATAACATAAAAATTAAAAGTAAAACCATAGTGATAAAGTGGACATGTACATGTCATCTCCATTCTAGGGTGTAATGTGATCAAAGCCTTTATCTCAATGCAAAGATCTGAGATTGGTGAGGGAAGAAAAGCCTGCAAACTGTTTAATAGTCTCCTATAGCATTCCTGAGTTCATTTTTATTCAACCTGCCTTATAGATTTCATCTTTGCCCCCCTTTCCCACTGTCATTCTATTTATATCAGTAATATAAAAGTAAATATTTATGAATAAAATAACAGTAATAAAGTACTGTGAGTCTTCTAAAATAGCTAGGGATTCCAAAAGACATCTTATTAAATGAGCTTTTTATTTAATTAAAATCATGTTTACAGTAATGCTTTCTTTTTTTTTTTTTTCTTTTTTTTCATCCAAGCCGTGGCTTTAGTCTCAGGCCTACAAGGATTTATCAAATGTACTCTTTGCATGGAAGGTGACTGTTGCTTGATAGATTTCTCTGAAGATGGTTTAATCTCAGTGCTGAGCTGCCAAGGCACATAACCTCAGCAGCCTTCATCCTTTACTCTAATTGTGTTTATAAAGCAGTCAATGAAACGCAAGTACTATATGGGAGTAGTAAGGTCAATTCGCTTTAGATATAGGCAAGTTTGACACTCTTGACCTATCACTTGCTCAACTAGGAGAGA
The DNA here is from genome assembly GCF_907164565.1 of Psammomys obesus. NCBI lineage: Eukaryota > Metazoa > Chordata > Mammalia > Rodentia > Muridae > Psammomys > Psammomys obesus. The sequence continues at coordinate 12,250,223 of NW_026585686.1, forward strand.
ATTGCGGGGCCCCACACAAGGGAATGATGCATTTTTCTTTAGAAACTTGCCTTCCACGTAGAAGGAAATTCAAGAAATACCTGCTACTGCCTGGGCTTTTGGCGATCGGATGTACAAATGTCAGCGCAAGCCTGCCTGCGAGAAGCCCTGCACTGTGACTTCCTTAAGTAGCCTCTCCTCTTTGCTTGTAATCTGCATTTAGTGTTTAAAGTATAGTTGCTTTTCTCTTATTTTATCTTTGTTTGTTTATTGACTTTACATAGTGGTCGAAGCCCCCTCCCTTCTCTCCTCCCTTTCCCGGCCCACCCCGGCAAACCCCTGCCAGCAACTCACAGCAGCACATCAAGCAGGACTGAGGGCATGGAGGTTAGTGACCCACTGGCAGGCATCAGATGTGAGAGGCAGCCCCCTCTCCCTTTTCTAGGGGATCCATGTGAGGACAGAGCTGCCCATCGGCTACACCTGTGTAGCCGTCTATGCATTGCCTTTGGTTGGTGCTTTCAGTCTCTGTTAGCTCGCCTGGGCATGGTTAGTTGGCTCTGTTGGTCTTCCTGTGGAGAGTCTCTACCCTCGCTTTTATCCTTTTTTACCACTCTTTCACAAGTCTCCCAATGTTTGGCTGTGAGTCTCAGCATCTCTTTCTGGGTGTAGAATCACAGGGGACATCTATGCTAGGCTCTTGTCTGCAAGTATAGCAGAGTATCATTAATAGTGTCAGGGGTTGTCTCCCATGGGGTGGGTCTCAGGTCAGGATATAATCTTTGTACAAAAAATATTTGAAGTTCAGGATCTAGAGTTTTATTTTTATTTTATTTTTTTTATTCTCCATCCATTAACCAGAAAGATATTTTTTCAGTGTTCCTAAAGCAGTTGTGCTGGGAGGAATGGAATGATCTGTACAACAACAGATCTCCATCCTTGATCTCAAGCTGTACTACAGAGCAATTCTGGGTTTTCTGTTTTTCCATAGGAAGTTGATAATTATTCTTTCGATGTCTGTAAAGAATTGTGTTGGTAATTTGATGGGAATTGCATTGAATCTGAAGATTGCTTTTGGCAGGATAGCCATTTTCATTATATTTATTCAACCGATCCTTGAGCACAGGAGATCTTAAATACATGCAGGAGAGGATGTGGAGAAAGGGGAACCCTCCTCCATTGCTGGGGGGAATGTGAACTTGTACAACCACTTTGGAAATCAATCTGGCACTTTCTTAGACAATTAGGAGTAGTGCTTCCTCAAGATTCAGCTATACCACTCCTAGGCATATATCCAAAATATATTCAAATACACAACAAGGACATTTGCTCAATCATGGTTGTAGTAGCTTTATTCATAATAGCCAGAACCTGGAAACAACCCAGATGTCCCTCAACTGAGGAATGGATATAGAAATTGTGGTACATTTACACAATGGAATACTACTCAGCAATTAAAAACAAGGAAATCATGAAATTTGCAGGTAAATGGTGGGAACTAGAAAAGATCATCTTGAATGAGGTATCCCAGAAGCAGAAAGACACACATGGTGTATGCTCACTTATAAGTGGATATTAGACATATAATATAGGATAATCATACTAAAATCTGTACACCTAAAGAAGCTAATCAAGGAGGAAGAACCTAGGTAAAATGCTCAATCTTCATTCAGAAAGGCATATGGGATGGATATGGAAAGAGAGAGAAAATGAGAAACAGGACAGGAGCCTACCACTGAGGACCTCTGAAAGACTCTACCCAGCAGGGTATCAAAGCAGATGCTGAGACTCATAGCCAAACTTTGAGTAGAGTGCAGAGAATCTTATGAAAAAAGAAGGAGATAAAAAACCTGGAAGGGACAGGAGCTCCACAGGAGACCAACTGAACCAAAATATGTGGGCAAAGGTGTATTTTCTGAGACTCATACTCCAACTAAGGACCATGCATGGAGATAACCTAGAACTCCTACTCAGATGTAGTTCATGGCAGCTCAGTCTCCAAGTGGGTGCCCTAGTAATGGGAACAAGGATTGTCACTAACATGAATTCAGTGGCTGGCTATTTGATCACCTCCCCCTGAGGAGTCGGCAGCCTTACCAGGACACAGAGGAAGATAATGCAGCCAGTGTTGGTGAGACTTGATAGGCTAAGGTCAAATTGAATGGGAGGATGCACTCCCCTATCAGTGGATGAGAGGATGAGTATAAGGAGAGGAGAGGAAGGGAGGGTGGGATTGGGAGGAGATGAGAGAGTGGGCCGTAACTGTGATATGAAGTAAATAAATTGTAATAAATAGTAATAGAAAAGAAATATTTATTAACCTAGCAGGTTGTCATAGGTAAAAGGATTAAAAGGATCATGTATTTCACTTAACTTGCTTAGGAGATTTCCATCCAGTGGTCCTGCATGACATGTTCACCAGTCTCTAAAGCTGAGATGTAATTGAATTAGGTGAGCTAGTCATAGACAACATTTAAAAACTTTTTCTCTAATTAGTTTTCAACACTGGAAAGTTATTTTGTATATCAACCACGTTCCAGTTCCAAGATAGGCTGCAAGCCTCGGACATGGACACACACACACATGCATACACTCATACTCATACACACAGATGAAACTTTTAGGGAAGTGTTTATGTTGAGTTTTGATTTGACATATGTGTCTTACTGTTTTTGTTCATTTTTATTTTCTTTGTGATATATATATATATATATATATTGTTTATATATATATTAACAAGAGGGAGAGAAAACATAATGTTGGGTGGGTAGGATAATGGGAGAGAATATGGGAGGAGTTGGAGAAGGGCAAGAACATAATCAAAATATATTGCATAAGCAATTCTTATACTCTCCCTTAGGGAAGACTATTTTTCTACCTCTCAGCATTTCTTAGATGATTGTCATCTTTTGTGCACAGTTGAGGCCTTGAGGCCTCCTGGGCTTTCCTGTCCACTTGAGCATATCTATTTTTGTTGTACTTGTTCAGCCTATGTTTAGGCAGTTATGTTAATGAAACTTTAAGGCTGTAGCTTCTGGCATCACTAAGAGACACAATTGTTCCCCAGCAACTCCATAATCCTCTGGCTCTTAAAATTTTCTTCACTTTCATCCTCAAAGTTCCCTGAGCCTTAGGTTGTGGGAGTATTTTGTTTTCATATCCAACAGTCAATCCTGAAAGCATACATACAAGTAACATCATATAGACTGAGCAGGTTATGTTAGGAACATGCATAAAAATATTAATGAAAAAAGAGGCTATGAATTTGGAAGAGAGCAAAGGGGTATATATGGAAGAATTTGGAAGGAAATAATAAAAGATAACATATACTGTATGAAAAAAATTAATAAAGGAAAGAAAAAGATGGTTCTTCTAGGAAACATTTTTGAGAATTCTGGAAGGCTCGAGATCATGCTTACTCCCACCTTGTTAGCTGTGCAATGATAATTTAATACACCTGTGCTTTTACATAAGGGAATGTCACTATCGTTGTCATCAGTATCGTGAGAATAAAAGCTGAAACATGACCAATTATTTTCTACGGAGTGAATTCCTATAGAATTCCACGCATTCACTATACGTGTACAAATGGATTTAAATAGAGCCATTAGGTGAAGTCAGTATTAAATAAATTAACAAGTTCTCAATCAAGTTTATCAAACTGATTTGGAGGGAAAAAAAGATCTTTGAATAATTTCAGTTCACAGTCAATGCAGAGACATCAGCAATTAGCAAATATATCTTTGAATCTCACGTGTCTTTTATTATATGAGACCGGCTTTTAGCTTAAATTAGATGTCTTCCAGTAAACGATAGTGCTATAAAACAACGAAATTCCCTCTAAAAAAAGATGCCTATAAAAATCAGCTAGTATAAGGCTAGAAAATGTAAGTGCCATATCTACTAAAATAGTTACAATAAAATATAGCCATTATGATGCATTTATATTAATTTTTAGTAATGACTTAATTCCCCCACTTAAATAGCAAGTAGACTAGGACAATATCTGAGCCAAAGCAGAGATACTTTAAATGACCCCATTTCTAACCTTCCTTTTAAAGTTAAGAATATAAAGTATAATTAAATTTTAATAATTAAGGGAAATCAGAGGTAATCCTGAGGGGAGTAAAGTATCAAATGAGAATAATGTGGTAGAAATACCATCTTTCAAATTAAAAGAAATTACTTAAAGTGTAAAATACCACCTTTCTCTCACTCTTTTCCCAACCATATGCTGTCCAGCTATCACAAAGTCACTGTGTTTGAAACTTGATCTAAAGTAAGAATCCTACTTGGGCTGCTGATAAGCAGTTACATTTGGGATCTAAAGGTTTACTGAGGCCTGACCAGCCCTTTTCTCCATTTCATCGTTAGCAAAAGTGAATCTGTGGAATCTTGTTTATACTCTCTTGAAGTAATTATCGAACAAATTTTACAGAACATTCTGGCCTTTCACAAAATCAACACAGCCAGCTAATCGGATGAATCCATGCAGATTAGTAGAAATATTTGTTATATTTATAGTCAGTTTGGTTAATTTTAATGTATAAACATGGTTTTTTAAACTCAGAATATTCATTTCAGGCATGGAGTCATAATGTCTGATATGTAGGAGGGAGAACTGGACATTTAGTGAATAAAAATGGAAATCCAATGAATATGTAATGTGCTCAGCCAAACTCTTCACCAGAGACACACCATTTATAATCCCCAGTTCTTCAGTTAATACACAATTATAATTAAACCATGTGCATTTGATTTGCATTGTCAATGCACTTTGCCTGATGTTTTAGCTTTATGCTGTTTTTTTTCAACTGCAATGTTTTCTCAATAATTCCAATTTTGCTTTAGTGGAATGGTGACTGCTTTCACAGCACGATGTTTTTGATAGTAACATAATCTATAAAATACTTCAAAAAAATTAATGAGGGCATTTGCTCAACATGGGCTGTTTCATCGCAGTGTACGTAGTTTATTTTACAATGGAAAAATTGCCAAGACTTAGAAAGCATTCTGATTGGATCATGAATATTCTAATGTGGTAGAGTAATCTGTGAGAACCACAGCACTCCACTGAAGCTGCTGTTCAACATTCTAAAGTGTGGAATTCATTTTTCTAGAGCACAAAAGAGCTATTTGCAATAAAGATTTTTATAACAGCAATAAGACAGCTCAGTGGGGTGTGGTTTTCAAGAAAAAATCACACTTTTGAGGAACTGGTATTTCCTCTTGTGTTTAAGATACAGCACATGGTGACATCCTGAAGTCATATAGTTCAAGCTCAGTTCTACGTAGCTCTCCTCCTCTGCTATTCAATGAACACATTCAAAAATTATATCCCTACATTGAGCTATGTGGTAAATAAAGTAGGAGACCCATTTCAGTACTGATAATGGATCACATCACACTATCCTCTGTTTCCTTTAAATAGAAAGTATCATAGCTGTTCTGGATATGTCAGATGTGTAACACAAAACGAAAAGTGTAGTTAAGTCAAGAAAACTTCCAGTTTAGTGATATAGACTATATAATTATTGTAACGTTGTTACTAATTTGTACAAGTAGACCTGTTATCACTCTATACTGCTTGGTTTAGGTGAAATATCCATTAAGAAAGGTGTGGTGTCATTGTTGATCCTTTCTGGTCTGGTTTGTGTGCAAAGGCTGTGACCAACTTCAACATTGGGAGCACCAACTGCACTGTAGGATTGGGCTTCCTGTAGAAGTTGAAGTGGTGCCACTAGGCAGTCTTAACCCCACCACTACTGCTACAGCTATGGAGAAGAAAGCGGAAGCAAATAAAGAAACTGAGGAGTCTGACCACATGGCCTTCGGTCTTTTTGACTAAACATCATTTGGTAACAAGTTCCATAGAAAGATGAACCTGATGTTTTTAAAGAATACATGCATGGATTTTAAGATCTCACCAGAAAAAAAATCCAGACTACATGATAACATTAAAGACATCCTTCCAAATTCTCACACATGTCATCTTTATTCACAGCTTGTCTCAGACTGTTGATATTCCAGAGAGTTGCTGGTAGAGTGTATCTTGTTGGCAAAGAAATTTGCATATTTCATTTGTTCATCACTGTTTAGACAAAATGATAAGGAAAAACACAGTAGGCACCTATAAATGTCAGTTATATGAAGAGGTTTTTTTTATTAAATACTTTTCTAAAGCTATGCCCAAACCATAAACTTTGTAGGCATAATTGTGATTTGAGACGATGGAATAAATTTTTAAATTTGCTTTGAAATACAACATAATTTAAAATTCTGTTATAAGTAATGTCACACTTTCTATGTTGTAGAAAAAATATTCATAGTTTAAATTGTTATTTATTTTGAAAAAATAGTGCCAATTTGGTTCATGGAAATCGTGTAAAAGATGGATACCATGTTTTAAACTAAGAGTACAATTAACCTAAGTTTTAATCCATGTCTAAAGTTAAAGTTTCTTTATCTAGTTTTAGCTGTAATGAATATTATGGTCTATCATAGAATATATTAATAAAATGTCAGGCATGAAATTCAACCAATGTGTTACTGTTGTCTACAGTGACAAAAATAATACTAATACAATTTCTAACCATGATGTTCTGGGAATGTTAAGTATTGTTATAATGAATGATCTTGGCCATTTTAATTATAGGAAATGTTTCAACACAAATATAGCAAAAATAACCTTTATTTTTATTATGCATTCTACAACAGTGTTCTGCATATTTTCCTATAAAAATAAATTACACGTGGCCTTTTTAAAATGAAGCATGGAAATGGCATTCTTGGGCTGGAGAGGTGCCTCAGGGGACTAGAGTGCCTACTGCTCTTGCAGAAGAATACAGTTCAGTTCCCAGAAATGACATGGACAGCTTAACCCTCCTGTACCTCTATTTCCAGGTGATACAATGCCTTCTGTAGGCCACCACAGACACCATGCTCATCAATACACCCCTACCTCTACACCCAAAATAGACACACAACATACAAATGACAGTATAAATAAAAAAGGTCTTCATTTCTATCCAGTGCTCAGGTAATAACAGGCCCATATTTGACACTGTGCTAGAATCTCCCTTCAGTTCTTTCATTTGGTGTTTTAGGTATTGTTGAAGGATGGATTATATTCCTACAACATTTTTATGTTGTAGCATCAGTGAGTTATATAGAGATAGAACATTGATCAACATAATTTCTTTAAGTGAGATCATAAGTGTGGAAGCTTAAACCAACTCTAAAGAAGCTGGAAAGCTTCTGTGTGTCTCCAACACTTTTGCCATGATACAGAGACACTGGTACCAGGAAAGACCGATCACCAAACATCCAATTAACCAATAAGTTCATCCCAGGCATATGTCAAGAAATGTCTCTGAGCTGCTTAAGCTGCCAGTGTGCATTTCTTTGTAGCAGCAGAAGCAAACTAAGATGGATTTTGTTTTCTTTCATGTCCACACATCACCTGAATCAACCAAGTCAACTAGAAGCAGAAGCAGATATAATCAGAAGCTGCTGCTTTAAATCCTGCCCATTGCTTCCTACATCAACACTACTGTATTGAACTAGAAGCATCGTGATTTTCTCTTCACAGCAAAGATGTTTCATGCCCAGTAGTATACCTTCTAGCAAAGCCAATTCATGAGTGAGCTTCCTAAAGTAGATAATGGGGAATTAACCATGGAGGAGTATATAACTAAAGGCAGTTATCATGACTTCTGGCTACTGCCAATCAGCTTCAGTACTTTCCTAATGTAGACCAGAATGAGTCTTCAAGTACCAGGAAATTAAATTATGGAACCTTCTTACAGAACTGGAGTTATCTATTGAGGAGCATGACTATAGAAAATATATTAGAAATTTTAGAGGAACACTAAAGCCATAAAATTTCTTTTGTGCAAAACAGAAATTTGCTTAAGATATACATACATAATTGTTACATAGAGTCAAATTGACTGCTTTGTGATAGACATCAAATGAAATTGACTCGCTGAAGGAATCCTAAATAAATTAGCATTTGAAAATTACCAAAAATATACATGAATGAATATCAGTGCTTAATTCAAAACACATCTTTTACATTATGGAAAATTGTGCTGTTATCTGTGATAATGGAGTATTTTCTTCATTTTGAAAAAAAAAAATCTATTTTCAGAAAGTTCCAGAAACAGCTTTACAAGGACCATATGCACTATGCACAAAGCAGGCAAATTAAAACAGGGTTACCAAGGCCAAATATGCTAACCACAGAGCTAATTTAGTGGCTGTGTTGGCCTCCACTTGGCAAGATCTATTGATAGAAATTTCTAGCTTAAAACAAAAGAATTTTTCATGTTGGAATGTGTAGTTTGTGAATAGTGTTCCCACGAACAAGTACAGGGTTGTTTGTTCACAGATATTTCTTGTAATACTGTGAAAAAAAAAAAAAAAACAAACCATAGCGTAAGGACATGCATTGCTGTACTGATCCATCTATTTTCCAAATAGTAAATTTGAATTTCCTAATGGAAAAAATGTATGAAGAAGATTTTTTTTCTTATTTTACTGTTTGAGTCTCTTATAAGCAATTACTTCATATTCTAACCTCTGCCTGTAAGAAAATCTCAAATATGATTCTATGAAACTGTATCTTCATACATTCATTTTATAAAGCTATACTAAACAAATAAATCTAAGTACAGAATGCATTCTATGATGAGATATAAGGAACAAAAAGCACCAGATTGATTTCCAAAGTGGTTGTACAAGTTTGCATTCCCACCAGCAATGGAGGAGTGTTCCCCTTTCTCCACAACTTCTCCACCATGTGTTGTCACTTGAGTTTTTGATCTTAGCCATTCTAATGGGTGTCAGGCGAAATCTCACGGTCGTTTTGATTTGCATCTCTGTGATGGCTAATGAGGTTGAACATTTCTTTAAGTGTTTCTCTGCCATTCTGTATTCCTCTATTGAGAATTCTGTTTAGCTCTGTTCCCCATTTTTTAATCAGATTGCTTGATTTGTTGCTTTTTAACTTCTTTAGTTCTTTATATATTCTGAATATCAGCCCTTTGTCAGATATAGGGTTGGTGAAGATCCTTTCCCAGTCGGTAGGGTGTTGTTTTATCAATCCTCACTTAAAAAGACAAATGGGATGGACATTGGATGTAAGAGAAAACAAGTAACAGGACAGTAGCCCACCACAGAGGGCCTCTGAAAGACTCTACCTAACAGTGTATCAAAGCAGATAATAAGACTCATAACCAAACCTTGGGCAGAGTGCAGGGAATCATATGAAAGAAGGGAGAGTTAATATGACCTGGAGAGGACAGGAGCTCCACAAGGACCAAATATATCTGTGCACAGGGGTCTTTTATGAGACTGTTTCTCCAACCAAGGACTATGTATGGATATAACCTAGAACCTCTGCTCAAAGCTCAGTATTCAAGTGGGTGTCCTAGTAAGGGAAACAGGGACTATTTCTGACATGAACTCAAAATGGCGGGCTCTTTGACCTCCTTCCCTCAACCCCTTCGAGGGAGGAGCAGCCCTGCTAGGCCACAGAGGAGGACTTTGCAGCCAGTCCTGAAGATACCTGGTAAGCTAGGGTCAGATGAAAGGGGAGGAGATCCTCCCCTATCAGTGGACTTGGAAAGGGGTAGGGAGGGTAGGATTGGGAGGGAATGAGGGAGCAGGATACCAAATTAATAAACTGTTAACTAGCATTAAAAAAATTAAAAAAATTAAAAAAATTAAAAAAAGAAAAAAAAAAGTATCTCTTCACCACAATCCCAATCTTTTGTTGAAATTGGGCCCCATTTCCTGCAGAAAATTATGAACTGGAACACACAGCTGCCAGTTTTGACTCTGTGCCATGAGAGTGCAGTGTTTTCTTCTACTTTGAGGCCCAGAAGGAGGGGGATGTCCTACACTTCTGATACTCCTTCCACCTACCTTTACATCACAGAAAGAATTTCCAAAGGGTTCATGTGTGGTCCTTGTTCATTCCTACCCTTACTGGGTATTACGCCAATAACAGCTTTTACACTTGATCCATTCTAAAGGCATTCCTTAGGTCAACAGTGCTTTTTTGTTTGTTTGTTTTTGTCTTTTTTGTTTGCTTGGTTTGATGTAATTTAGTCTGTGCTTTTTGAAAAACAATCATTGGGAGGATTTTTTTTGTCATTCATCTACATTTTTTTTTTGTTGTTGTTGTTGTTGTTTTTCAATACAAACCCAACAGCTGCTTTTGACTTAAAGAAGGCTCTTGGCCCAATGATCCAAGATGTGTTTTGTTGTTGGTAGTTTTGTTTGTTTGCTTGGTAGTTGGGTTGGTTAGTTGGTTGGTTGAGTTTTGTTTTGTTTGGGATTTTTCGGTGTTAGGTTCCTAATTATCAAGTTCTTTGATTTCATAAATATAAGATGTGTTACATCAAGGAGTAAGATCCACTGCCATTATGTAGCAATCATCTATGAAATTTGATATATTAAGCAAAACAGTTTCTGAGATATAATCCTTTCTCTCTTCAAAGTAAAAATTCTCTGAAAAAAAAAAAGCTATCCTAAATCAAGAAAAAGATTTTCTCCCTAAACTCTTCCGGGACTGTGTGTTTTGAAATCTACAGCTGCCTTACATCATCAGAACAAGTTTCAACAATTTCATTTTACTATCTGTAACTTAAAATATAAGGAGAATAGTCACAAATTCTTCCACAAATATGATAAAGCTACATATCTTAATTGTAACATAAGATGAAAATAGAAATTTTGTTTGGTGAGAGAATTGTGCACCAAATATGATGCCTTTCTTTCTTCATCGTATTTCCAGTTGACATTTATGCCTTTTATTCTGCTGCTTAACATCTGGGCTGGGGAAATGAAATGCAGCTAAAAGTCCCATTTGGTTTCTTGAATTAGGAGCAGAGCAGGATGACACCTCAGGGAGGCTGCATGGTTCTTCTGGAGAATGGAGGTTGGCTGTGCGTGTCACAGTTTTACACCTTTAGCTGTGACTAGCAGTCCTTCATGAAAGGAGAAAGCCACACCTTACTTATGTTCCCAGGCCAGAAGAATGATGCTCACACACTACTGCAGAAGAAAATCCTGCCTTTATGTACCAGATTCCCCAGTCTTGCCTGCACTGTTATGCGTTTGGCAGAGGATAGAGTTTCGGTTTCCCTGACCTTCCACAGAGGAGGTCATTTTTCTCCCTGTGATTATCAGACATGTTCATATTGGAAAGACACAGTATTTGATCTTTCTTGTCAAAAAGAGATTGGACTATGTTTTATTGCTGCTGAAGAGTGGTGCAGGACTAAATGTCATGATGAGATTTTAAACTGATGGTTGCTACCCTTGTCTTAGCATTGAAAACATTTTCTAAAAAATGAATCATGCCACGGGAAAAGAAGTTAAAGTAAGCGTCAGGACACTCAAGGCCTATGTATAACCAGATCTATGAGGTTCATAGATGTGATCAGAAAAAAATAAAATAAATAAAAAAATAAAAACACTTAGTAAACGGGAAACCAAAATGTGACAGAAATTTGAACCTGTGAGAACATTGGGCAGGCACTCAGGTCAGAAAAGGAAGCAGGTAATCTCCCCAAAATATTTTCTTTATTTAGTACAAAGCAACATTTAATAAGCTCTGTGTGTTCTAGGCCGGCATTCAGATAACCCATGAACACACACACAGAGTCTCCATGTGTGTTCCATTTCCTCACCTCAGAGAGCTCCACAGTAGACAGAGCTAATGTGTAAGCAGTAGTGAGACAATGGAACTTATACTTTGTTAGTAACAGGAGGAAAGGGTTTTTGTTATTCAAGAGAGTCAGACTTTATATATTAATTCTGTAAAACAAAAAGGGACTGAGGATGTTTTCAGAAAGGAAGGTGCTTCTGAAGAAATGATACTGGGACTTCATTAAATAATAAGGAAGAGAGCACAATCAAGTTCATGCTTTAGAAGAACAACGATAGCTGGAGTCTTGAATAGATTAAAACAACAACAAACAGCAGTGTCTTCCATAGTCTAAGATGGAAGGATGCTGGCTGACCACAGCAGTGTCTGTACAAACTAGGTAGACATAGGAATATGAAGGTGACCCAGAACTAACTCTAAACAATAGATCTACTGAATTTAGGAAATACTGTTGGTTTATTTCATTATTTTATTTTTTTGGCCCATTTGAAAACTGGCAAGGTACCAGATATTCTTCCCAAATATCGTAAAATTATTGGAACATTCTGTCCTCACATCAAAACCTTATGAATTGGCTGGAGAGATGGTTTAGCAATTAAGAATGCATACTGCTCTTCCAGAAGACACAAGTTCTAGTTCCAGCACGCTGCTCAGACAGCATACAATAGCTTGTAACTTCACCTACAGGGGATCCATCACTTCTGGCCTTTGTGGACAGCATACAATAGCTTGTAACTTCACCTACAGGGGGTCCATCACTTCTGGCCTTTGTGGACAGCATACAATAGCTTGTAACTTCACCTACAGGGGGTCCATCACTTCTGGCCTTTGTGGACACTTCACTTGCACACACTCAAACAGACACACACATTTAGATAACATGGTAAAGTCTTTAAAATAAACATACAATAGATACCTTAATATACTAATTTTGCAAATAAGATCCTCTTGCCTAACCAGAATCTGAATCTCAAGAAGATCATAATTGGAACCATCAAGCTCTAACTTGTGGGCTATAGCTTTTCTCCAAAGACTCTGTACGGCTATGGGCAATCAATTCTCACTTGCATATGAAGTCATTTGAATACTCTTAAATTATCTAATAAGCATTGTTCTTATTTTCCTAGTAAGTAAGAGAATTATTCCATTCTTCTTATGAATTATGCAATGTAAACTTTAATCATCTAGCACGTGTACAAACATATTGTTTTCTGAGGAATGTAGATAACTAGTTCATTAAAGAATTTTCTAAGTATTTAAAGTAACATAGTATTAAGGTTAATTTTTACATCAACAATAATAAATCATAACAAAGGTTTGATTCAAGTAAGGAAGAAGAGTGGGGCATGGAGGAGATGAGGGAGAAGGCTACAATTGGGATATAAAGTGAACATTGTTAAAAAAATAAATAAAAATAAAAGATTCCTTGTGCTCTGTCCAAAGTTTGACTTGAGTCTCTGCATCTGTTTCGATCTGCTGGGTGGAGTCTTTCAGAGAATAGCTATGGTAGGTTCCCATCCTGTTCCCTATCTTCCATGGTTTCAAGTGTCTATTCTGTTTCTCTTATGAAAGAGAATTAAGCATCATTACTACGGTCTTCCTTGTTGTTTAGCTTCTTTAGGTCTGTAGATTTTGGTATACTTATGCTATATTATATGGCTAATACCCCCCTATTAATTGAGTGTATCACCTGAGTGTTGTTCTGGTCCTGGGTTACCACACTCAGGATGATCTTTTCTAGTTCCCTGAGGTACAGAGATAAACAGATAATTCTCAACAGAAGAATAGTTGAATGGTGGAGAACACTTAAATATTCAACATCCTTAGTCATCAGGGAACATAAATCAAAACAACTCTGAGATTCCATCTTATACCCATAGGAATGGCTAAGATTAGAACCACAAATAACGACACATGACACATGCTGGATTGGATGTGGAGAAAGGGAACCCTCCTCCATTGCTGATGGGAGTGCAAACTTGTAAAAACACTTTGGAAATCAAACCTCAAGATGAAGTTGTTTTTTTTGACAGCCACTTATATGTCTTCTTTCAAAATGACTGTACTAACAAATACTGTCCCTGAAAATTAGGAATAGTGTTACCTCAAGACCCAGCTATACCACTTCTGGCCATATGTCTGAAAGATGCTCCACCTTACAACAAGGACATTTGCTCAACTATGTTCACAGCAGCTTTATAATGGCTAGAATCTGGAAATAACCCAAATGTCCCACAGCTGAAGAATGGATACAGAAATTGTGGCACATTTGCACAAAGGAATACTACTCAGCAATTAAAAACAGGGAAACCATGAAATTTGCAGGCAAATGTGTTGCAGCTCTTTGTAGTGTAGCTTGCCCTGTCTACTTGTACATTGCACAGACATGCTGAAAGTGTTGAGTCATTAGCCTGTATGGTATTAACCACAAAGGAAGTTCTTTATGAAAAAGTTATCAAGGTTATTAGTTCACATTTTTCTTATTAGATAGCATTGAAATATACCAATATGCTAGATTAAAATATGAGCGTTTTCATCTCCTGTTTTCAGAGATATTTAAAAATGCAAGAAAATGCATGTGAAAGTCTAACTGACAGTTTTTCCCCTGGTGAAATTTCTGAAAGGGCATATTTGCTCATTTACTGTCTCTTAATTGAATAGCACTAATAAGCTCAACATTTGCCCCTTCCCAAACCCCTGCTCTCTAGCAGAAAGTTAACAGACCTGCCCTTGACACTTTAGCATTTAACAGTCAGGAGAGACTGCTCCATCCAGCGTCTCCTGAGTCAGTGGACCAGAACAAATGCAGTCCTTTCAATCGTATGGCATCAGGCAGCTCTGGAAATGAAATTTGTTGTGAAATTTGTTTTTGAATTTGCGATTAGAAGCCGAGTGTTCAGCTATTCCACACTTCTCCACTGGCCCTCCTCAGTGAACAGGCTGGCTGGCCAGCATTTTAGCCGGGATCATGCAAGGAACCCAAGCAGCTGTGATTTTGACAGCTGCAGAGGGCCTGATGTCCATCAAATATTCAGGATACCTCACCCTCCTGTGCTGGCAGGGGCAGGCATGATCCACCAGTTTGGTAATGAGAGTTGTCTCATGGCTTCCACTTTTCTGGGTGTCAGAGGGCAGGTGTCATGTGTTAGAAATGTGTGTTTATCTATTCTGACAAACTTCCCAAACTGAGAAACAAAAGACAAAGCCTGTGATCTAAGGAAGTGACTAGGCCTTCAGCAAATAAAAGTACAAACAAAAGTACAACTATTCAAATAGAAAGCTAAGCAGGGACTAAGCTTTGCTAGAAACAAAGGAAAAGAGACCCTGGGAACCTGTTGCCTGTCTCCCGGTGCTTTTTTTTTTTTATGTATGTTTTCATATAAAAATTTGCAATGAATGGAAGAGCCATCAACTCTTCTTTAGTGTTTCTGGCATAGTGCTTCACTTTCATCTTCTTGTCTGTGGAATCCCTATTCAGAGCACACTGGGGACACTCTATTTGATGTGAAATGTGCTTTTAGTATGATATGTCAGTATATTAGAATACAAAGGCACTCAAATATATGACATTGTGACACTATCATAAAAGCAACCAAACCCCAAATTATGTGGATCTGACCAACTGTGGCTACTCACAAAAAGGAAAAGAAGACAGGGGCATTTGTGGTTTTTTTTTTTTTTTTCTTCTTTTTTTCTTGTATGATGTGAAAAGATGTCTAATATACTTAAAATGCAGTCCATTTAATGTAGCAGAGAATTCTTTCACTTACACAGAACTGAATAAATGATAACAGGGCCTGTGTTTTGTAGTAGTTCTGTCCGTGTCTCTATATTAAAGTGGGAAGAGCTTCTTTGTTGCTTACAGGCTACCAGAATTCTCAAAGGACCCCACCCCTCCCAGTCACAGTTTACCTCTATGAGCTAAGGAGTCCAGTTTAAAAAGAGGGGGGTTAGTATTGTAACAAGGTCTCTAACCAAATTAGAATCCCCTCAGTGTAGTATCTTAAACCATTTTGAGGAAACCCATGTTCCAACTTTAGCATCAAATTCGGAGACTTCTTGTGTGCATTTATTAATTAACATAAGATTTAATTTTTAATCAGCATTTTACTCTTACAAAACCTAAAAGAATGGCTCAGAACCATTTAAGTGAGAACTACAAAAGTCACAGATAAGATGACTTTACCTCCGATCACATCTAACTCCAGACTCCATGTTCTTTTACCGTTCCCTAAAGGTGAGACTACCAAAGGACAACAGTCAAAATGTGTTACTCCCCAATTGTTTTTGGTGGGATTATCTGCAGCCCAAAAATTTACCTGCATCATTTCCTTAAATGGTCATGAGGTCATCTCATTAAATGCCTGACAGGACTAAGCCATGTGGGCAAAATACTTCTGTCTTAACATGCCAAATTCCTTGCTCCCCTCCTCCTTTATTTTATTTTATTTTATTTTTTTTTACATTTTCTTTTCCAATTTGCCATTGATTGGCTATGCAGGCTGTTTTTAAATGTAATAAGCTGGCAGTTAATTCACTTTTTTGCTCAATTGATTAGACCCAAGCACTTTTGCAGGGAAATACATCAATAATGTTAAAATAACAAATTGTAAATAGACAGAATAAACCATGAAGATGTGACAACAATAAAAGTCTGTAGAGAGTGGGTGGAAGAGACAAGAACTAACATTAAGGGACTTTTCAAACTATGGGAAAAATCACAGAGATGCCTGGGGTGGCAAAGACATTTGATTTGTGTTAATGATGCTAGTCATATTTCCCCACCTTGTTTCAATAATTCTTATGATTGCTATTAAGTTCAAATTCTTTCCAATGAAATACATTCCAATGAGGGGGTATAATATAGAATTCACCAATGAAGAGTGACAAATATTATTAAAATAAGAGAATGTCTTTCCTCTTCCCTCTTGATAGTGATTATTGTCTTTTTTTTTTCAGCACAAAATAATAATTGCCTTATTTCTGACCTTAGTCTAACTTTGCTGTACTTTTATTTCAAAAATTTAGAACTGACAAGAATATCCAAAAAGAAGACATGTTTGCCCCCTAAAATGTTGTAGCTCACTAAGCATGGGTAGGCATTAAAAAGCAGACACTTAAAACTAGACCAAACTGTCCGGCTTCAAAGCCTGGGTGGTGATTATACTGAAATACCCCTACAATCAAGGATGAGATACTGAATCTGTTTACAAGGAGAGCTCTCAAATTTTCAGATTCAGAAGTTCATATCCACTGTGGCGCTTTTGTTTTTCACTGCATTGACCACATAACTGACAAGAAACATCTTTAGAGAGCAATGGTCTGTTGAGTTGAGGGTATGCACTCTGTCATGGCAGAGAAGACATGGTGGAAGGTGAATTCACATTGCTTTGGGCAGCTAGTCTTCCCTAGTTTACCACATCTTTGTTGAAAAGGAAATAGCGAAGATACAGAAATTGAGGCCAGACAGTAAACCCTCCAGTCCTGCCCCAGGTAAACTAATTCCTCCAGACAGATTGTGACCCTATTGGTAGGTACCTCTGTCTCTCAGGATGATGCTCACAGCTAGAAACCAAGTAATCAACACAGGCTCTGTTGGGGACATTTCACATTCAATCCACAATACAAGCTTAGGAAAACTGTGAGGACCAACTGGGAAAATTTATGAAAACAGCACACAGCTTTTGATGAAATGTATAATTTTAGTTATTGTTCTTACACAAAATATTTACATCAAGTTAAGAATGAGATTTTTAAAAGTTTTTGGTACCTGGAAAATATTTGTGCCTTAACTGAAATGTAATTTGATTTCTTCATTTCACTGAAGGCAAATTATAGACTCTAATTGTTTAAATTGTGTGGTGATAGTAGTAGTAGAGGTCATGGGGATAGGTGTGTGTGTGTGTGTGTGTGTGTGTGTGTGTGTGTGTGTGTGTGTAAAGGAAGAGGAAGAAAGAAGAAGAATTGGGAGAGAATCCATCAAACACTAAAGGTGATATGTAAATATGTATACCTAAGAGTCTTAAAAGTCCATGGGTAATTTATATACATTAACATATATATTCTGAGAAAGAAACATATAACATAAGTGCTTCATTGGGCTCATTTTAAAAATGAAGAGGCTAGCCAAGCCTGGTGGCGCATGCCTTTAATCACAGCACTCAGGAAGGCAGAGGCAAGCAGATTGCTGCAAGTTGAAGGCTAGCCTGCTAGTCTGCAAAATGAGTACAGGACAGCCCAAGAAACCCTGTCTGGAAAAACAAACAAGCAATAAAACAAAAAACAAACAAACAAACAAAAAAGAAACTGAACATTTAAAAATGCTAGAATGCTAGGTGTGTCTTCACATAGAGATATTCCCAATTTTCTGAGAAAGATCTAAATTGGTTTTCTTCTTTTTCAATTATTATTATTCACAGTTTATTAAGTTTGTATTCCAGTTGTAGTCCCCTCCCTCATCTCCTCCAGATCCCACCTTCCCTCCCACTTACTCACATATCCCTTACCCCTAGTCCACTGGTAGGGGAAGTCATCCTCCACTATTGTCTGACCCTAGCCTATCAGGTCCCTTCAGGACTGCCTGATCCTATTCCTTTGTGGGCTGGCTAGATTGCCCCACCAGAAAGAAGTGATAAAGGAGCAGGCAATGGAGTTCATCTCACAGACTGTCTCTTCTCTCCTTACATGCAGACTGAGCTGTCTAAGGGCTACATCTGAGCACGGGGTCTAGGTCCTTTCCATTCATGGTCTTTGGTTGATGCATCAGTCTCTGTAGTTCCTCTGGGCCCAGGTTTTTTTTTTTTTGGTGGGGGAGGGGTTGGGCTTTGCTGGTCTTGTGGGGCTCCTGGCCCCTCAGGGTCCTTCTAGATCCCTCTTCTTCCATAAGACTCCCTGTGTTCTGTCTAAAGTTTGGCTGTGAGTCTCTGCATCTGCTTCAATTCCCTGCTGGGTGGTGTCTTTTAGAGGACATCAATGGTAGGCTTCCATCCTGTTCCTTCTATTCTATTACTTCCTCTGTCTATCTTGTTTTCCTTTCTGAATGATGACTAAGGATGTTGAATATTTCCTTGAGTTTTCTATGTTGAGAATTATGAATTTATCTATGTACCCCATTTTTAATTAAATTACTTGGTTTGTTGATGTTTAATTTCTTGAGTTCTTTATATATTTTGAATATTGGCCTTCTGTTGGATGTAAAGTTGACAAAGATCTTTTCCAAATTTGTAGGATAACTCAAGACCCAGCTATGACATTCTTGGGTATATACCCAAAATATATTCCACTATACAACAAGGACATTTGATCAAAAATGTTCATTGCAGCTTTATTCTTAATAGCTAGAAACTGGAAACTACCCAGAAGTCTATCACCTAAAGAAAGGATAAGGAAATTGTGGTACATGTACACAATGGAATAGTACTCAGCTATAAAAAATATGGAAACAATAAAATTTGCAGGCAAATAGATGGAACTAGAAAATATTATCCTGAGTGAGGTAAACCATACCCAAAAAGACACACATAGAATATATTCACTTATAAGTGGATATTAGCCATATAGTACAGGATAATCATACTGCAATTCATAGATTTGAAGAAGATAAGTAATAAGGAGGACCCAAGGGAGAATACTTAAATATCACTCAGAAAGTGGAAATAGAATAGATAGGAGAAGTGGTTGAAGAGAGGAAACAGGGTTGAAAAATGAGCACTAAAAGAAATGAGGGTATATATAGATCAGACTGGGGAGAGGAGGACAGCGGGCTTGCAAAGAGAAAAGTATCTCTGAGAAAAGCTAGAGACCTATGACAGGTTTGGCTCCCGAAAGGATATGGAGATGACTCTAGCTGAGACTCTTAGTAGCAAGGAATATAGAGATTTATTAGGCCACCCTCTAACTAGACTGGACTCGTAGTTGAGGGAGGGGAACACCAAACTATCCACAAAAACTTGGACCCAAAATTTACCCTACCCACAAGATGTACAGAGATAAAGGTAGAACAGAGACTAAGGGAATGTCTAACCAATAACTTGCCCAACCTGAGACCAACCACATGGAAGATAGCCAACTCATGAAACTATTAAAAGTACTCTGCTATGCTTCCAGATAGAAGACTAGTGTAGCTATCCTCTGAGAAGCTGCCCCACGCAGCAGATGAAGGGAACCGATGCTGGGACAAACAGCCAATCATTGGGCAGAGGACAAGGGGTCCTGTGGAAGAACGGGGGAAGAACAGAAGGACCCAGAGTGGACATGAGTTCACAAGAAGACCAATAGAGCCAACTAGTCTGAGCCCAAGGGGGCTTACAGAGCAATATACAAGAACCATGCATGGACTTGACCTAGGCCCCTTACACATATGTAGATGATGGGTAGCTTGGCCAACATGTGGGTCTCCTAGAAAGGGGAGAGAGGGTTGTTTCTGTCATGGACTCTGTTTGCTTCTTTGCCAACACTTCCTCTTGGTGGAGGTGCCTTGACAAGCCACAGGAGAAGAAGATGCACTAACTCCTGATGAGACTTAATGTGCTTGTCTGAAGTGGTATCTGAGGAGTATGGGAGGGGGAATGGCAGAAGTAGGAACAAGGATGGGAATGGGAGAAGAGGAAGGAGAGCCTATAATCAATCGGGATGCAAAGTGAATAAATAAATACTTCAATTAATTTAAAAATTCTAGGTGGTATAATGAAGTCTCAGAGGTAATAAGTTAAAGGGCAGGTTCAATCTGACAGGGCTGATTATGTGGATGATATATGAATGTCCAAAAATACCACTCCAAATTCACTGAAGCACAAACACACACTGGGGTGCTGTTTAACTAGCAGTATTCACAGAAACACAAACACACATGTATGTGCTGTTTTATGTACAGCAATAGACAGCTGTTCTATTTTCAGTAACCCTGAAGCTATGCTTCTATTTTATCACTTGAAAAAATTTAAAGAAAAATAAAAAAGAAATCTCAAAAAAAAAAAAATTAAGAATTAGGCAGTAGAAAAAGAAATCTCAAAAAAGTAAGAAAAACTTGTGTTTTCTTAGAAAAGAAAGGGAAACAAAAGTAAGCATGGGGCATATTTATTTATTTTCCTTTTAAAAACTAAATATAAAGTTGTCTGTGTATAATATATTCTGGTTAGTTTTCCCCTCCTCGTCTCTTTTGAAATCCTTCCCTGCTTCCCCCTTTCCAACTCCACATCTTTCCCCCTCTCTTAAGCAAATAAACAGACAAATAAAAAAGACAAAAAGAAGAGCAAAACAAAATAATTAAGCTAACAAACAAACAAAGCAGAAAAAGGAAACAAAGAAAGAATATGAGAAATGCAGAAGCACATGCAGAAGCATACACACACACACACACACACACACACCCGTAAAACACAAACTCAAAACTCAGAATAAATGATGAAAGGACCAGTAAAGTAAGATGTTATGCCTCCCCTCAACACACACACACACATACACACACACACCCGCAAGCATGCATACACACATAACCTTCCAAAACTACCTTTGAGTTTCTTTGTCCATGTACAGCTGGACATGGATTTGCTGTTTTACCTCCCTCTTGTTTTATATCACCCCCCCCCACATACACACACAATCATCATCCCATCAACTCTCGCTATCACCATATCATTTCAACTGCTAGGCTATAAAATATTAAGTGTACTTGTTTTTGTTTGTGTGTGTGTGTGAAAAGGGAAGTGAAAAGGATATGAGAGGACTTTGGGTTGAAGAAAGAATATGATAAAAATATATTGTTTGAAAAATATTTTGAATAAAAATAATTAAATAAAAAAGATTCTTGAGGAAATAAGTGAGGCACACTGAGACATAAAACATCAAAGAAAACGAGATGTTCACTTCTATCTGAGGATCAAATTCACCTCAGCTTAGGGTATTAAGTACTTCCCTTATTCCTGAGAAACATTTGTGTATTGTTAGCACGCAGTTTTTCTAAACTCCAAGGAATGAGGTTCTGACTCTCTTTTTCAGAATATCTTTTTTTTGTGAAAAAATGTTTATTTTCTTGGAGTTTCTGTTACTATGATAAAACAGCATGACCAATAAATAAATAAATAAAATAAACTTGAGGAGGAGACAGTTTATTCTGATTACACTTCTCCCTCACAGTTCATAATACAAGGAAGTGAAGGCAGGAAACTGGAGACAGAAGATGATTAAAAAAAAAGAAAAGAAAGAAAGAAAGAAAGAAAGAAAGAAAGAAAGAAAGAAAGAAAGAAAGAAAGAAAGAAAGAAAGAAAGAAAAAGTCACCGAAGAGTGCTGCTTACTGGCTGCCCCTTCTGTTTTGCTCAGCCTACTTTCTTTTTTTGATTTTTTAATATATTTTTATATTAATCATAGATCATTCACTTTGTATCCCAGCTGTAGCTCCTCCCTCTTTTCCTATCAATCCACCATCCCTCCCTCATCTCCTCCCTGTGCCCTTCCAAGTTCACTGATAGGGGAGGTCCTCCTCCCCTTCCATCTGACCCTAGCTTATCAAGTATCTTCAAGACTGGCTGTAATGTCCGAATCTGTGGCCTAGCAAGGCTGCTCATCTCTCGTGGAGGTCAAAGAGCCAATCATTGAGCTCATGTCAGAAATAATCCATATTCCCCTTACTAGGGAACCTACTTGTATACCTAGCTACCATGGGCTACATCAGAGCAGGGTTCTAGTTTACATCCATACATGGTCTTTGGTTGGAGAAACAGTCTCATAGAAGACCTTTGTGCCCTGATATATTTGGTCCTTGTTGAACTCCTGTTCAGCAGAGTTCAGGGAATCAAATGAAAGAAGGGGGAGTTAGTATGATCAGCCTACTTTCTTAATCACCCAGGAACCACCAGCCTACTTGGTTCCTCCTACACCATTCATCAACTAAGAATTCATGCACCACAGGCTTGTACACAGGACAACCTGGTAGGAGTTTTCTATTGGGTGAGTTTCCATTTCCAAAATGACTCCAGCTTGTGTCAATTTAATATAAAAATGGCCATCAGATTTATTTATTTAGTCATGGTTTAATGTAGATCTGCATGTATGTCTGTGAAGCACATGCATGTCTGCTGCCTGTAAAAGGCAGAGGAGTGCATTGGATCCCCTGGAACTATAGTTGCATACAATTGTTAGCCACCATATACATGCTGGCGATGGAAACTGGGCTTTCTGGAAGAATCATAAGTGTTTCTAACCACTCAGCTATCTGTGTCTCCAGCTCTTCCATACTGCTTTTTCAAGAATATAGAAATAATCTCTCTCTAGAGCAAAGATCAGCCTTGTTTACCTTCTAGCACAATAATAAAATTCCTTTATCTGGGGTTGTTAGGATTATGTTTCCTAAACCAAGAAAGACAATCACCTGCCTGGCCGCCTTCCATGCCCCACAGGATTTTGTGGTTCGGGGAAACCACTGCAAACACCCTGAAGCTCCCCTGTGTGTCATGCTGAGGACAAAGCTCTATCTGTGTAATCCAGGAATCATCTGTCTTCTGTTAAAATCCATAGAGGCTGATGAGAGGAATTGAATTTACAAACTGAGTAAACTTTCAGACATGACATGTTTCTAAATTTAGGTATATTTTTTTTAACACAGTTAACAAAACTGTGTAATGAATCCTCTCTAAAATCTTTTATCAAGAATCAACACATACAAGCGTTGTTCCACTGATAGCCTTTAATATTTTGAAACAGACTTTAGTTGCCATACCACTTGCTACTTAAATATTTCTACATTTAAAAAGAAAAATCACCACAGTATTCCTAAACTTAATTAGAAATAACTGTCTAATGCAACCAAATGAGCAGCCTGATCTCAGATTTCCAATTTTCCTCACAAACGTCTTAAAAAATGAAACAGAAGACAAAGTGAACCTGCCTGAGTATTTTGTCTGAATGTATGTGCACGCACTACAGGCACACCTGGTTTCTGCTGTCGTTAGAAGAGGGCTTCATATCCCTTGAACCTGGGATTACAAACGCTTATGAGCCATATTTTGGCTATCACAAACCAAACTGAGGTCTTCTACAGGAGCAACAAGAGTGCCGCTGATCACTGAGTCCTCATTCTAACCCCACAAGCACTTTTTTAGAAAATTTAGTTCTCTGAATGCAGATGAAGTCAAAGACGATTGAATGATGTTCCTGTCTCCCAAACCCTTGTATCTGCCCAATACTTTTCTTTTTAATCTTTGTTACTTATTTGTTGGAGAATGACAGATGTTTGCCCACAGTTTAGATTCTGTTGGCTACTTTTTAGTTGTATCTATTAAAATGTATCTTGGCTCTTTGTGTTCTCTATAGCTGGATGGGAATGAAAGCTATCTCAGACTCATATCTCTTTCCATTTTATGCAAAGTCGAACTTGAGTGCAGTGTAGTTTTATTCTATTTTTTTTTTCTGTGAGTTTTTCTTGTTTTATTTGGGACCATTGGTCCTTAATTTCAAGATCTGTTAATCCATCTGTCTACAAAATAATATAATTTTGGCATCTCATCTTCATTTATTACCTGATTCAATATAGAGAAACTTTCCCTCAAGAGAAATTGGTATATATAAGAAAACTAAGATAAATGTTAGTATACTCCTCTATTTTCAAATATTAGGTAAATTGAAAGGATTTTAAATTTAATTTAGTTTTGTAATTGCACAAAATATTTACCTCTACTTAGTAGCTTCAACTAATAAGTACAGTGGGAAGATTAACTATCCTGGTTGATCGTTAAGACTTTAAACAAATTTTGTTTTTAACAAATTTGTGCAGTTCAGGTATCAACGTGATTGTGGCCTCATAGAATGAGTTTGGTAATGTTCCTTCTGTTTCTATTTTGTGGAATAGTTTAATCTGGAAACAACCTAGATGTCCTTCAACAGAGGAATAGAGACAGAAAGAGTGGTAGATTCACACAGTAGAATACCAATCAACAATTAAAATCATGAAATTTGCAGGCAAATGGTAGGAACTAGAAATCACCCTGAGTGAGGTAACCCATAAGCAGAAAGACACAAATGATATATTCTCACCTATAAGGGGATATTAGCCACATAATGTTGGATAAACATATTCAAATCCTTAGCATTAAAGAAGCTTAACAAGAAGGAGGACCCTAGGGAAGAGGCTTAATCCTCATTCAAGGCGGCAAACAGGATAGACATCAAAAGTAGGAAAAGACAAAGAAGAGGACAGGAGCCTTCCACAGAGGACCTCTGAAGGACTCTACCCACCAGGGTATCAAAGGAGATACTGAGACTCATAGCAAACTTTGGGCACAGTGCAAAACCTTATGGAAGAAGGAAATAGAAAGACCTGGGGGGGAGGAGGGCAGGAACTCCACAAGGAGAACAATAGAGCCAAAATACCTGGGCCCAGTGGTCTGGCAGAGACTAATACTCCAAGTAAGGACCATACATGGAGAGGACCTAGACCCCCTGTTCAAAGGAAGCACATTGGCTGCTCAGTTTCCAAGTGGGGTTCCTAGTTTGGGGTACAGGGTCTGTCTCTGACATGAACTCAGTGGCAGGCTCTTTGATCACTTCCCCCTGGGGGATGCAGTCTTGCCAAGACACAGAGGAAGATGATGCAGCCAGCCTTGAGGAGACCTGATAAGCTAGGGTCAGTTAGAAGGGGAGAGGGTCCTCCTTTATCAGTGGACTAGGAAAAGGGCATAGAATGAGATGAGAGAGAGTGGATGGGATGAGAAGGAGACAAAGGAGGGAGCTGCAGCAAGGATACAAAGTGAATAAGTTATAATAAATTAAATTAAATAAGTTTGATACTTCTTTTTATATTATAACCTATGAAATATTTTCAAACTTTACCTTAGATTTTTTTAAGTGGATAGCTATTGTAGCACAATCCCTTTTCTTTTTTTAAAAAAATAATTTTTTATTATTTTATATTAATTATAATTTATTCACTTTGTAACCCAGCTGTATCTTCCTTCCTCATTCCCTCACAATTGCACCCTCCCTCATCTCCTCCCATGCCCCTCCCCAAGTTGACTGGTAGAGGAGGTCCTCCTCCCCTTCCATGAGACCCTAGCCTATCAGGTCTCATCAGCACTGGCTTCACCGTAATTACCAGGCCACAAAGGAAGATGGTGCAGCCAGTGCTGATGAGACTTGATAAGCTAGGGTCACATAGAAGAGGAGGAGGACCTCCCCTATCAGTATACTTGGAAAGGGGTAGGGAGGAGATGATAGAGGGAGGGTGGGATTGGGAGGAAAGGAGGGAACGAGCGACAAGTGGGATACAAATTTAATAAACTGTAACTACTATCAAGAAAAATAAAAATACCTATACTCATAAATAAAATATTTTAAAGTAAAAAAAAAAATAAAGCAGCTATGAACACACACACACAAAAAGAAAATATACTCAAAAGCTCCCTTCTCTTCTTTTCTATTGCCCCAACTCTGGCCTAGATGGTTGTTCTAGATTGACATAGAAACACTACTGCATTCTCTGAAGTCTTACCTCTCTGTATACTTATCATGATAATCAATATGTGCCTTAAACATGTTAGGTCTCATCATCCCTGAGCACACAATCCTCTGATATTTAACCGATTATAAAACTGAACATCCTATGAGTAGCCACTGAACTGTATGTCATGTCCTGCAGCCATCAACCACAATATCTGTGACTGCAGCTTCTACTTCCTGCCTTGGAACTCATTCAATTCTGATAACACTAGTTATCTTGTTTGTTTCTTGTGAAAATTCATCGTATTTGAGCTTCAAGTCTTCTACATTTATAATGTTATTACTCCAATACCTATCTATGGTCATTTGCTCATCTTTGCTAATCAGAGTTTATTTTGTATCTGATTCCATCATCAAGGCTGTCTTGAATAAAAGCTCCAGCCAAAGCAACCTTTATTGTACCTCACTTTCAACTCTTATCTGCCCTTCCCCTTCTAGTACTTACAGGGAGTTGACATAGTGTCTTCTTTGGTATGTGGTTCTTTTACTGAAGAGTAGCCACAACAATATGTACTTTGTTTAGTATACTGATTTATGCAATCTTCTAAAGCCTTCCCTGTCACATAGTAGTCACTTTGCTTTATTGTCAGTAAGTGAATGAGTAAAAGAACTTATGAATGTGCAGTATGCTTAGCATGCTTTGTTGATTTTTGCAATTATAACAGACAGAAATACATACAAACTATCTTAATGATAAAAGACCAATGGCTACAAAAAATATTTAAAAATTGCATTCGGTGTAAAGAAAACCTTGGTGCATATCAACTTGAATAATGCCTTCCTTCCAAAAAATAAAATAAAATAAAATGAAGACTCTTGAAATAACTCAATGGCTGGCTCTTTGGCCTCCCCACCCCCCAAGGGAGGAGCAGTCCTGTTAGGCCACAGAGGAGAGCTTTGCAGCCAGTCCTGAGGATACCTGATAAAATAGGATCAGATGAATGGGGAGGAGGTCCCCCTTATCAGTGGACTTGGCAAGGGGCACGGTGGAGAGGAGGGAGGGAGGGACTGGGAGAGAATGAGGGATCGGGACATGGCTGGGGTACATAGTTAATAAAATGTAACTGATAAGAAAAAAATAAAATACAAAAAAAAGAAATAATCATTTGCTTTTTGAGTTTATATAGAGCAGAATTTTATGAAGAATATACATTTTGGAATTTTTTCATGGCATATAAGCTCTTTTTGAATGGTGAAGATGATGATGATTTCAGAGCAGTTATGCTTAACTGCTGAAGAAAGCATTGCTATGTGCTAGAATTAGCTGTATGAGATGGTGATCCCTCTAATTCATAATTTGAAGTGGAAGTCAGAATGAGTATAGTTCTGTGTCATTCACTGAAGTAGTTGGCTCATAATATTTACAGTGCTGTGTGGCTGCATAGAGAGCATTGTTTTGTGCTACATGAATCAAACATGTTTACTTAGTATTCCTTCATAATTACAAACTTGACTGGATTTTATTTGGAAGTAACAAAGATTCTTTCTACCTGCTGTTTCTCAGTTGAGAATATTCAAATTTACCTTAAGAAGACTTTTTAAAAATAAATGATTTATAATTTCACTGGCTCTAATTTACTGTAAGCAAAGCATCATATTAGTAATGTGCTTAATATAAGTTATTAAGTTTCCATTAGACTAAATTACCACCCCTAGAGACCTGCGAAACTACTCTGGATTAATTTGCATCTCTAGTAGCTACACACATCACCTTTTGTAAAGAGCCACAGAGGCATGTGTATGAACACACTTCTCCAAAAATAGGAAATCATCTTATAAGAGATTAAATTCCCAGCTCTGTACAGTCTTTGTAGAAATAATAATTTAAAACATGGTTTCCAGGCAACACATGTCAAAGATTTTTTAATAAACTATACTAGAGCAGAACCCACATTAATTTTCTATTTCTAATTAGAAAATTCTAATTTTCTAATTTTCTATGATCAGTTTAATATAAGGATGCCATTAACTGATTTAATATTAGAAAGCATATAGTAAGAAAGCATAGTAAGTTTTTCTGTGAATCTTATAAACATTGAGGCAGAAATATCTATAGGCTTTACCTCCTCTAGCTTGAAGCAAGGCAGGTGTCAAAGAAACTTAACATGATAGTAATACTTAAAGGCTGGGGAATTTTTTTTTTTTCTGTATGAATGAGGTTTTGTCTAAACACAATGATCTTCTGAGGACAGAACCCAGGTCTTTGACCATGCAAGATGAAGGAGTATTCGGCCACTGAGTCACATCCCTAGCTGATTTTGTCTTCCAATACTAGATCAATGTCATCAATTGATTATGAACTTCATTTTATATGATAACTTGAAAGAATTTTAGAGAGTCAGTTCATTCTCAATAAGCTATAGTAAGAGGTAAATTTGTGCTGGAAATGTGGTTATTGAAAGCATTTGACTGTTAACTAATGAAAACAAGCCTGTGCATATTTTCTAACTGCATATCTGCAAAGCAGATTTATCAACTCAATTTCTCAAGGCTAACAAGGGTATCAGGCTGGATTAGAAGTCAGAAGTCTCTCTATTCCTCAACACACATGATTAACTCACATCTGTTCCCTAGTGCACAACATTAATTTTAGAAGTAATGCTGCAGTATTAGTTTAAATTGACCCAGAAAGGCACTGGATCACCAAGGGCAAAATTCTGTGTTCCCAATTCAATGTGATTCTCAAACCTGAAACATATCATCCATGTCTTCGTCCAAACTATGAAGAATAAGTATATAGGGTGTCAGAAAGCCAGGTCATACGACTTTACTTTTCCTTCCCATCCCTTTTATTCTGTAGTTACAAACTAATTTTTCAAATCTTGCTTCTTTGCTATGTGAACTTTTGGTATTTCTAAAGACCTTCATTTTAAATTGTGGATTGTTTGAAACCAGCAGAAAATGAAAAAAAAGTAAGAAAGGAAATGAAAATTATCTGTAATTCAGTTTAGGTTGTTTAAGGGGAAGCGTGACTGGCTGAAATGAAGAAAATGAATGAAGAAAAATCTTTAAAATCTAAAAAGTAGTGGTGAGTTCTTTGCAGCATTCAGCAAACATGCAACCAGAGCCAAAGCTCCATGAGTGGAATTGGACAGAAAAATTATTCAAGTGATACTTAAGAGAGTGAGACCAAGTTTTTTAATGTGAGTGAATTGATAGGGGATAATATGAACAATAAATGTTGACAGTTCTGTTCACATGTCACAAAGCACAGTGAAAAGAGCTCTGGTCTTTGCACATCAAGGTAAGCAGCAGTATCAAACCCATTTTGTAGCATATACCACCCATATGACCTTGAACACATGCATGACCTGGCTTCTCTGAATGCCAACTCAAATAGAAAATTTGCTTCTGATTATTTTAGAATTGTTTGGAAATTTATGCTTTATAAATAAAATACCCAGTCTGTATGTATAATGTGCTCAGCAGCTAATCTGATTTCTGTCTCTAAACCAAAGCAGGAAAAGGCAACTGGGAATAGAAGGCTAGAACTCAAAGTGAGATGAAGACTGGCCGCGTGAGGCCCCAAGGTGCTGATATTTGGCTTTTGTGTGAGCTTTCCTGGAGAGCGCTGAATAAATATCTACTCACTAACCTTGTCTGAAGAAACCAATGCAGCTGTCTAGCTTAGTGTCCAGCTTAGAAGATTGCATAGGGAAGATAAGTAACTCAAAGGCAGCTGCATCACAACAAAGGCCTGCCTGCCTTCCCAAGCCTCTCCATAAAACTGCTGCTGCTTGGATGGGAGAGTCCTTGTAAATTTTATTCAGGTACTTTTAGGTTTGTTGTTGTTTTCTGAAGACTTGTGAGATTCATTTATTTCCTGAGTTCAAGAGGGAATATTTCAATGTTATTCATGGAGGAAGTAAGATGAGTTAGGAACAAATTTTGATGTGTTTGGCTGGAAACTATCCAAGCCTCAGCACAACTCTGCCCAGGCCTCTGCACTCCTCAGATCAGCCCCATCCATACACTGCTGGTCAAGCTATCTCCTTTCTCTGTGACTTGCCCGAGGTTTCCCTTGGCAAGAGCATGTACCCTGTGTTCTAAGGGTAGTAGCAATGCCAGTTAACAGGTAAGGAAAGTTGCTTTGAGGCAGTAGCTAATGGTGTTTCACTCTGTCCAACTGACTAGGAAAGATCCTATTGAAGTTAGGAGAAGGGAGTGTTAATGAAACTTCTGTTTAGTCAGTTAACAGATTTGCTATTAGCACATTGTGCTGTGATAGAGTACTAGCATAGGAGAATGCAGAGATGCCGCAACCCTCACTACTAAGCTGTAAAACTTTCTAGGATTTACAAATCCAGCTCTGTCTCCAACATGTTTGACCCCAGTTCATACTGCTCAGGTCTCTCTTCCCTGAGACATGTGATCACACAGCTGAAGGGGAACATTCCTATTTCAGAAAGGGAAACTGTGAGAGTTCCTTTTAGAGCATTCATTATAGTGTTTCTTTCTTTCCATTGGGATTTCAGTGTCTACAAACCTGAGTTTTCATGCTCTACAATTCCGGTTTTAAGTTGTAGCAGTTAATGCCGATAAACATTTGGTGAATGTCACTAACATAATTTAATGATTATGACGTGGTTATCACTTCAACATCAGCACCATTTTTAAATTATCATTTTGTAGCAAACTAATAAGAATGCTGCTGAATGGTATTTTATAATTAGCACTTACTCTTCTCCTTTAAATATACTACCAATATTATAAGGCACTTATTAACTTTTGGAGGCAGTGTTTTATGCTTTATCTACAGACTAGTTTCAACATGTGGTCATCATCTTAGTCTCCTAAATTCTGGGATTACAGATAAGAATCATCACATCTGGCTATTTCATTTTTTGTTATATCCATTTTTTTTTTTTTTTTTTTTTAGTCCACAAAGGCTTTTTATTTATGCTTTACATCTCTAGAAAAAAAAAAAATCCCAGGATTTTCCCTCCTGTGTGTTTTCATCTTGCTTCTTCATGGTCCATGATGCCAGCTGAGGTTGTCAGTACAATGAAGCCAAACTGACAGGATGGGAGCAGATTGTTCTGCCATTTTTCTAGGTCTTTGAGTTGCACATCAAATCTAGGGCTGATCACTCCACACTTGTTCAACCTGCCTGTGAGGTTCACAACAATTTTCCCAGCTCTGTGATCATCAGTGATCTCAAATTCACCAATGTAACCGTGCTTCATCATCACAGTTAGGAACCAAACGATGACTTTGGAGCATGGCCTGATGAGGACCTGGCATTTGCCTCTATTCTCAGCATTGTTGATACTCTTGAGAGCATCCGCCAGGACATTCATGCGCACCATGGTGACAGCGCAGAAAGATGGCGGAAAGAGCATATCCAAAATATTTTAAAAATAAGCCTTTTAGAGAATTTTGAAACCTGTGTCTGATCCTATAATAGTTAACAACACTTTTATTTTTTAAGTCACAGAGTCTACAATGCTATGTCCTACTTATTATTGGCTGGCTTAGCCTATTGAAGACACACTAGAGAGCATTGCATTGCTAAGAACACTGACTAAAGTAGGCCTATGATCAACAGGCATAATGATGTTTAATTTGCTGTACTCACATCTGCCAAATATGTGTCATCTAAACAATTTTCTCCAACTTGAGCAAAATAGGAAAGGCCCTTCCCCTAGAGTGTAAACACAAGAGCAAGTTCCTATTTTCTATCTTCCTGTTTCCTTCCCCTTAAGTCAATGCTGCTTCTCAAAGCTGTTATTTTCTTTTTTTTTTGTATTTTATTTTTTTCTTATCAGTTACATTTTATTAACTCTGTACCCCAGCCGTGTACCAATCCCTCATTCCCTCCCAGTCCCTCCCTCCCTCCCTCCTCTCCACTGTGCCCCTTGCCAAGTCCACTGATAGGGGGGGACCTCCTCCCCATTCATCTGATCCTGTTTTATCAGGTATCTTCAGGACTGGCTGCAAAGCTCTCCTCTGTGGCCTAACAGGACTGTTCCTCCCTTGGGGGGTGGGGAGGCCAAAGAGCCAGTCATTGAGTTCCTATTAGAAATAGTCCTTGTTCCCCTCACTATGGGAAACCAATTGGTTACTGAGCTACCACAGGCTACATCTGAGCAGAGGTTCTAGGTTACATTCATACATGGTCCTTGGTTGCATGTCAGTCTCAGAAAAGACCCTGTGCCCAGATATCTTTGGTCCTTGTGGAGCTCCTATCCTTTCCTCATCAGACTAACTCCCCTTCTTTCTTATGATTCCCTGTACTCTGCCAAAGGTTTGGTCTTGAGTCTTTGCTTTGAAAACACTGCTAGTTAGAGTCTTTCCAATGCGCTCAGTAGACTCCTGTCATACGTTCAATGCACATCCCATCTGTCATTCTAAATGAGAATTGATCATCTTACCCCATGTCCACTCTCTTGATTATCTTTTTTAGGTGTACAGATTTCATTATGTTTATTATATCAAAGCTGTTATTTTCAACGTTTCTTTTTCTTTCTTTCTTTCTTTTTCCCTAACTCTTAACATGGGTGGTAAAAATTGATCAGGTTATATGTTCCTTACAAAAATATGAACCTTGTTTTTCTGAAGATGTCACTATTTGTAGTCTAGTAAGCCACTTTCTGTGATAAGAATTCTGTTTATCAAGAGGCACCTCTATTCTCTTCCTTATGACTAGATGATAGTCTCACTAGACTAATCTTTCAATGAGCCTGAGCTTAGAACAATTTCAGGCATTCACAGCACACATTGCTTTTCACAGGAGAAGAGATTAGGCTTTTTCATAATAGCTTCTTTTGGATTGAAAAAGAATTTCCACAATGGAGAAGAAAACCACATGAGGATATATAAGCAACAGTAGTTTTGTGTAGGGTTTAATAGTATTTTTGTTTTGAGGTTTTTATAGTTTTGGTCAGGAGCATGAAGAAACCATTACACAAACCAGCCAGTATTTATTTTCCTGTAAAAGCTGTGCTGATTATCCTGAGGATTTATTGATATCTTTAGAATAATCCATTTTTAGCACATTTCAGCCAACCAGGTAACCTTCCATAAAGATTTGCAGTTGGTTTACCAGGTTCTATAATGAAAGAACTCATAACATCTGAAACCACAAATCCTAAACTGAATTCCTGTTACTTTAGGTAAATGCTTAATTGCATGGGCCTTGATTCCCTTATTTGTAGCGTGAAAAGTTTGTAGCATTAAAAGATTACATGTATTAAACATTGATGCAGTGTTCTACAAACAAACCAGACCAATAAACAAAATTCATCTTCACTTCTGTATATTTAATGTCTGCATGATCAGAGAAACTTCTATAAATATATAGTGTAGGACTAAAATAAAATGCTACATAGACAACATCATATTCCAACATGATTGTGTGACAGAGATGTTTTATCTTGTGTAACAAAAGACCAAAATTTAGAAAGACAACTACACTATAAAAGGACTTGTGCTCAAATTTTCTGTGTACCTCCCTCTATCCTCTTCTTTACAGTTTGATTTTGCAAAGCTGACACCCTCATGGTCACAAGATAATTGAATGAATAAAGAATTTCAACTAATTTCTTTGCTCATATATTGAGAGTCAAAATTGTTTCTCTAGTAAAAGCAATTGCCATACAAACTTATGTTCATGAGTTGGATCCTTAGAACCTATTTAAAACATTACTTCAGTGATGTACATCTCTGATACCAATACCCTATATTGAGATGTGAGGAAAGGAAAGGAGACCTTGACAGAAGCATATGGACCAGATGACCTGGGGTAGAGTGACTCTACAACAAAAACAGAAAGTGGTACCATTTCTATGCAAAGGGGAAGGCCAGAATCTTTGCCCATATATAGACCATGGCATGCACATAGTTAATTTGGTAAGTCATTAATTTGCCAAAACTGTCCCTCAACCATAGCCTAACTAGCCTATCATTGGAATGCTAAGAACCCTTCATAAGTGAACTGACATTTTGCAGTGAAAAATGAAGGTTCAATAACAGTAGAAAGCAGTACTAAAGCACAGAATTACTGGAATCAAAATGTATGTTTTACTGTTGCTAAGTCAAACAATTATGTTAAATCTATTCTTTTTGTTAGCATTTAAAGATATATTTACAATTTGTACATAGATTGTCTTAGTATTATTTTAACGAAATAATTTTTAGAACTCAAATTGAAATTAAATTTAACATTTCTCAAGTAATTGACATATGTATTTAAAATACATTGTAGCCTTTGATTTGGTAGATTTCTTGATTTTTTTTCCAAATGTCATTAATCCACTTTCATTCACTTTTTGAACACAGTGCTGTGGTTAAATATTTTACTACATGTAAATGCATGTGTATTTGTAATAGTATTTTGATCTGAACTTGCTTTCATTCTTTCAGTAAATATTGCTTCAGCAGGGAAACATGGTGGTGAGGTTACACTAAAGTCTGCATTATAGACTTGGAATCGTCAAGACAGGCAGCCAGCTGTATGACATACATGTTTTATATAGAGGGATGATGTTATGTCTTCTTATGCAATCTTTGTCAGCATTTTTATGACTTGACTATCTTCCAAATCTAAGCCTTATGGATATTATTCAAAGCTTTGTAAATAGTTAATTATAACTATAATCTGATGTCATCACTGAGAAATTATCTTAAAAATCTACTCAAGCTATAATTAGTTTAAAAGTCGGAAACCTAACCCTAGGACAAAGTAGATATCCATATGGGAATGGCCATGGAAAGCATTGAGAATTCTATTCTTCTCCAGTACTTATCTGAAGATATCCCATAATGAGTTATTTCAGGGGCAGGTCAATAATTACCTCTAATGAAAGACATTGGATGTGGATTCCATAATGCAATCATGGAATCATAATGTATTTGTCTAGTTCATTTCTATTTAAGAATCTGAGACCATATTAGCATTTCCTCTATATGTTTTCATTTCTGATGATGTATTTCTAGAGTGTGATCCCATGTACATACAAGCAATACAACAATACTAAAATTTCAACTCACCTTTTTATATACTGGAAGCTAAACCTAAGGCCTTATATATGCCAGAGAATCATTCTGTCATTCAGCTATATCCTTCGCCCTGAACATTCCAAATCAGGTCATTAAAACTATTCATGGAGAAGAAAATCCTTGAGTGATGATTCAGAGCAAGAGAAAATTAAAATGATATGTGTCCACTTCCCATGTGTCTGCCAAGAAATTTTGTATATCCCAACAGATTTTACAATTCTAATTGGTTCCATGTTGAGTAATAAGAAAAAGTAAGACAAAAGAAAAAAAAAAAAAAGACTTAAACTTTTTAAATAGAGTGCCACAAAACTGCCCATATGAAATCAAAATTCATATAAAAGTTTGAATGGGCACTTAGGGGAGAAAGATTAGTAAAATTTATACTTTAAGTTTGTCGTAAATTCAAGCCATATTGTCAACCCAGTTAATTGCATGTGTGTGCACATAGTGTAAAATATCCCAGAAGGAACTGTGCTATATTAAAGAAGCACAAAGACAAAAATAGGAAAACACTATGCAAATTCAAGTAAAGGTAGACCAATAGATGAGATAGTTTATATATATATATATATATATATATATATATATATATATATATATATATATATATATATATATATTTCTTTGTCAAAATCAAAATTTTTTCATAGGAGTTCTGCATCCTTCCACTGTCACTGCCTAAGTGGAGTTAATTATTTCAAATTAATCTTATTCAAGCCTAGAAATATGTAAGTATAAGAAACTTTGATGCTGTGCATTCCATGCACATTGAATGCTAGAATGACAAGCTCTTTCTTTCCCTAAAGTAGATCTCTGTCGTAGGTTTCAGGGTCTATATCTGGGTGAAATTGATGATTACTTTTCTTCTCTAGGAGCATTCAAGACCTTTCCAGTACCAGGAATGCTAGCTAGTAGAAGTGACATTTCTAGTTGAGCACCAGCTTTGTATCTCCATGTTCAATGACATTAGTTATTTGCAAATCCCATATACTAGCACCGCGATAGTGGGTGACTTTAATACCCCACTCTCACCAATAGATTGGTCATCCAAACAAATATTTTAAAAGTATACTAGAGTTACATAACATCATCAACATCGTAATAATCTAAAAGATCTACATGGCATTCAACCCATACAAAATAATACACTTTCTTCTCAGAAGCCCATGGAAATTATTCTAAAATTAACTACACAGTAGGAGAAAAGAAAGTATCAACAGATAGAAAAAAATTAAATAATACCCTGTGTCCTATATGACCACCAAATATCAAAGCTGGCCATCAATAGAAATAGAAACAGTAAATAAACAAACTCATAGGAGATGAACAACACAATAATGAGTGAAAATTGTGTCAAAATAGAAATCAGGAAAATAGAAACTCTTTAGAACTAAATAAAAATGAAAACAGTATACACAAGCTAATGGGACACAATGAAGGCAGTTCAAGAGGCATCTTTATAGCACTGTTTACATAAAAAACTGGAGAAATATCATAAAAAATAACTTAATGACATACTACAAAGATCCAGAAAAAGAATTACACAAAAGGTGTATATTTGAATAAATAATCAAACTCAGGGCTGAAATCAATATAATGTAAACAAACAAAAACAGTACAAAGAATCAATAAAAAAAGTTTTTTTGACAAAGCCTTTAACCAAATTAACCAAAAGATGGAGAGAAGATCCAAACTAATAAAATTAGAGAAGAAAAGGGAGACATTACAACTGATACTGAGAAACTACAAAGCATTAAAACATACTTTAAAAATCTTTATTCCATGAAACTAAAACATTTAAAAAACTGGAAGAATTTTTTTTATTTTGACCTTCCAAAATTAAAGCAAAATGAAATAAACATATTAAACATATCCAAAACTCCTAGTAATATGGAAGCAATGATTAAAAATTTCCCAACTGAAACAAATGTCCATTGCCAGATGGATTCAGTGAAGATTTCAACCATATCATCAAGGACGTAGTAACATCAGTAGTCCTCAAGTTATTCCACAAAATAGAAAACAAAGGAACATCTCACATATCTTTGAATGCTATCATCATTACCATAATGCTTTGTTTTATTTTAAAATCTGGCTATAATAAGATTATATGTCTACATATATGTATATATTTGTACATATATGCATGTTACATTCAAATTATAGTGTCTACCATTATCATGATACATGAGATTCATGTGGATTAATTAATAATTGATAATGTTATGCAAGTGTAAAGTGAGAAGGGGCGAAGGGTCCCACCCATAGCTGAAATGCTATTGCCAATTTATATGTGCTGGGAGTGGAAGAGTCAGTTCTCTTTAAAGATGTGGTCCCTGATAGGCCAGCCATGTTCCAGTGGATGGCTACATACCACAGACTACACACCACACACCGAAGAGTACATAGGCAACTCATTTGGGACTTAAATAGTTTTTGTGAAGAGAACACAAAGTTGGGTGGCTATGGAATCGGTTTGTATTTGGGAGAAGTTGAAAGAGAAGGTTAAAATGACCAAAATACATCATATGAAATTCTAACCGAAATTAAAAATGAAAACAAGTGTCATTGGTTTAATAGATACAAATTTCATGAATCACATTACCTATATTAAAACAGAAATATTCAGATGCTAAAAAAACAAGTTTCTTCTATTTTATTAATAAAGAGTGAATAATTGAAACTGGAGCTTGTTGTCACATGGCCTGTGCCCCCAGCTCCTGATTGAAAATTAGAGTTCACACTGGTGGAAGCAGTTGGGAGGTGCTCACTTACTTGTTTTTTACAGCTTCTTGCCATCTATTCTTTTTGACAGGCTATTTAAACATGTAAGCAAGCTTCAAAAGACCAAAAATGGCTGCATGTTACAGTTTTTCTCCTTCAACGAGGCTTCAAATGACATAATTATCACTTTCATGTACAGCTTTCCCCTCTTGGTATGATTTTTAAGGATTCTATCTGACCACAAATAAAGCAATATTCATGACATCAATCCATGATTGTGGATATCAGTCATATTTATCATGGCATAGATTTTAATTGAGAATAATTTGGCACTACCAAAAGTTTTTTAAACACAAGCTGGTCACCTATCATTATTTATTTACATCCAACTAAAGGTTTGTATATGAAATTTTGTAGTCAGGTCATATGCCTTTAAATAGAAAGGCAAAACAGAGAAATGGAACATTTTGTTGACAGGTAAATGTGAATCAATCTGGCTTCATTCAAAGGAAAATAATCAAGCTCTTTTCAAATAATATAAAATGCAGAATGATTGCATGCCAGCAAGGAGGGGCCTTATCAGCATCCCTTCTCTGAGAGTGATTGCTGCTCTAGCTGGAGGAGCATTTGCAGCGCTTATCTTGTGACTTCCCTGCAGTCCTGGGTGGTTGGTAGCGGTTGATTTTTACTGGGTTTCTGTTCTCTCATTTCTTTCCTCCTTCAGTGCAAATTAGTTTCCCAAATCTACATTCAGCCATCATTCTCTTATCAGTTGTGGGAAAGGATAATTATTTCATTATTGGTTTTGAGCAGTCTTTCATATTAAGTAGTGCATCTCTGGTTTCAGGCAGACATTTAATGGGCTCTCTATTTGTTTTATTTGTCTCATCACCTTAATCAAAGCCCCATGAGACAGAGTACTTTATAGTAACAAACAAGAATAAAAGGAAATTATGAATTGCTGCTTCCTCAGAAAGTGTGGTATTCATTACAAATTCCTGATGGGATTGAAACCAGGTTGCTTTCAAACATTATGAAAAACCTTTTAATAACCAAGATGTCTGGCTTTCTGGTCCCTTATTAGCCAAGCACCTAAGAACCATCCTTTGGGAACCTGCGGTTTGTTGTATTGTACTGCTGTGGTTAGTTCAGGATTTTCAGCTTCTCTTTTTATATGAGAAATTCCCTCTGCCTTCTCCAAACGCTATTATTTTATCTTTGAGTGTTTCATTCTTTGTTGCATAGAAATAAATATTAAATTTCTGCTTTCCTAAGATGACACTTTCCTGGCTTCCTGGAATGAGAAACCATTGTACAGTGGGGATGTCCTCTCATTTAGAGATCCAGATAAGTCAAGTAGCTCGATAACCCGTTTCATGCTGTCCTGGCACCACTTGGGTCATATTTTAATGTTATCCAAAGCACTACTAAAATTGACTCAGCTCTTTAAGTGAGTTCAGCAATAATTGGACAACTAGTCTTGTTTCCCTTTGAAAGGCAAATCAAATATTCTGTTGACTGGCCCATAAAAAAATATTTTTAGCATCCACCTATGAGAGAAAACATGGCTCTAACCAAGAATTTGCAAATATGTCATGGCACTAGGAAACTAACACCTGAGTATTGACTAAGGGTATACTTGCTATATCCAGTTTGCCAATATCCATCAACAATGAGATTGTGTATGCCAGATGGTCCGAAATTTTACTTTTGATTATTAATATATCAGGATGTTTAGCACAACATTAATTGAAATTACTCTAAACTAAAAATAATCCAATGTCAATCAGCAGGGAAGTACATCCAGAAAGTATGTAATATCAGCAGATACTTGACAAAGTACAACACGAATGTACCCAAACATAATGTTCATGCAGTAAGCTTGACATAAAACAACAGATATTTTAGTTTCATGTTAAACATCTCTCACAGACTTTTATGTTTGAACATTTGGTCTTTAGCTAGTTGAGTTGTTTTGTGAGATTGTGGAACACTTAGAACAGTAGTTCTCTACCTATGCTTCATGGCCCTTTGGAGGCTGCATACCTTTTATCCAGCATTTCAAATATTTACATGATGATTAATAACAGCAGCAAAATTACAGTTATGAATTAACAACTAAATAATTTTATGGTTGTGGGTCACCACAACATGAGAAATTGTATTTAAGAATGATAGCATTAGGAAAGTTGAGAACCACTGCTGTAGATTATAAGGTCTGTCTCAGAGATATAGAATCTGAAGGAGTGGCCTTTTATTATTGGTAGAGGTTGGCCCCAATATAGCGCCCACCCAAAGTCTCTCTCTCTGCTTCTTGACATAGTAAGATGCAGGCAACTACCTCCCACTCCACTACCGCGGACTCAGCCACTTCAGCTACTTTGATTTCCCTTTCATGATAGAGTATACATTCTCAAACCATGAACCAGAGTAAATTCCTCTTTAAATTGTTTCTTGACTTTGACTTAGTTTATATAAAATACAAGTGACAAATCAACAAGGAAGAATGAAATTTATATAATATTCACAGTATCTCTAAACAATAGAGTAGAACATTGAGAGAGTACTGTTTGCTTTAGAGAAGAGGAAAGAATGTTGGTGAGAGCTGATGTGAGGTCTGCAATGCCAAGAATATTTTCTTCTTTATCTGTGTACATGTTAGCCTGCCATTGGCTTATGTGTTTCCTTGTTTATGTGTGTTTCTACAAATGTTTATCCTTTTATTTTTTGACAAAAGGCACCATGAATTTGTATTTTTTTTCAAATTTTATTTTATTTATTTACATCCCAAGGGTGAAACCTCCTTCCTCTCCTCCCAGTCCTACCCTTCCCCTCATTCCTCCTTCCCCTCTCCTTTTTCCCCAGGAAAAGGGAAGCCTCCCTCTCCCCATATCAACTCTTGCTGGCACATTAAGTAACATCTGGACTGAGCATATCCTTATGCCCTGAGGCCAGGCAAGGTAGCACTGCCAGCTTTTAATATTCTTTCTTTGTTCTGTGAATTTAGTGTTTTGATTATTATGTGACTGGAGGAATTTCTTTTCTAGTCCAAACTACTTGATGTTTTCTAATCTTCTTGTATGTTTATAGGCATTTCTCTCTTTAAGTTGGGGAAGTTTTCTTCTATGATTTTGTTCAAAATATTTTCTGGGCTTTGGAACTTGGAGTCTTCTTCTTCTGTTTTTATTATTCTTAGGTTTGGTCTTTTTGTATTGTCCCAGATTTCTTGGATGTTTTGTGTAAGGAACTTTTCAGATTTAATTTTTTCTTTGACTATTGTATCAATTTCTTTAATCGTATCTTCTACGCTTGAGATCCTTCCATCTCTTGCATTATGTTATTGATGATTGTGTCTGTAGTTTTTGTTCTCTTCCCTAGGTTTTCCATCTCCAGGCTTGCCTTGGATTGTGCTTTTTATTGCTTCTATTTCCATTTTTAGGTCCTGAACAATTTTATTCATTTCCTTCTCCTGTTATGTTGTATTTTCTTGT
The DNA here is from genome assembly GCF_907164565.1 of Psammomys obesus. Taxonomy (NCBI): domain Eukaryota; kingdom Metazoa; phylum Chordata; class Mammalia; order Rodentia; family Muridae; genus Psammomys; species Psammomys obesus. Next base: position 12,291,585 of record NW_026585686.1, read on the forward strand.
ATTTCTTTAAGGGAATTACTCAGTTCCTTCATGTTTGATTGTATTTTCCTGGTTTCTTTAAAGGATTTACTCAATTCCTTGACCTGTTTGGTTGTATATTCCTTACAGTTCTTTAAGTGATTTATTTTTTAAGGCCCCTCATTTAAATAACCTCAGATTTAAGATTGTTTTCTTGTACTTCCAGTGTGAGAGTAGCCTCAGGACTGGATGTGGTAGGATAGGTGGGTTTGGTGGTATCATATGGGCCTGGGTTTTGTTACTGGTGTTCTTGTGCTGACCTCAAGCTATTTGGTTGACACTGTTATTGGCAGGCATGGTGGTCTATGATAGTAATGCATCTCTGGGGTTGTTAGGTAGACTTCATGGTCCCAGATGGCCACAGTCCTCTGTTTTTCTGCTATTCCCTGATCCGTGCTGGTATCTGGTGCCTCAGATTGGGGTTGGTACCAGGAAATGGTGCAGGTTTATAACTGGGTTGTGGGGCACACAAGGGAAGTGGTGCACAGCGGGCCGTGGGCAGACCTGGCCATTGTTGCTGGCAGGATGTAGCAGGGCAGTGGGGGATGGGGGCTCTTACTTTCTGCTCTCTGATCTGTGTTGGTCTTGGGGACTGCAGATAGTGGTGAATCCCTAAATGTTTATCCTTTAACAATTCAGATTTTGATTGTATATTTTTAAAGACTCAGGTTTCTAAAAAGGACTTTATTGTTTGTACATACTGTCACATTTATTATGAAAACCTTGCACTATAGTAATTTTCATTATTGTTGAAGACTTTTTTTCTAAGTTTATATCTCGTGATTAAAATCTGTTTCATTACAAAGCAGATGAAATATAAAGTAAGGTGTTATCTCTTGTCATTAAGATAACCATGCTTTAAACCACAGGATCTATCCCACTAAAAGAAAGTCATTGTGATTAAAGAATGACATTTCTATAAGACAGACAAAGGGTTTGTCAATCTTGTTAGTCTTTTCAAAGAACCAACACTGCTTTCACTGATTTCTTGATATGGCTCTTTTCATTTCTATTTCATTAACTTCAGCTATAAGTTTTATTGTTTCCTCCTTTTTACAATTTTTAGATGTTGTTCTTGGTTTTTCAAGTTCTTTGGGTTCAGTATTAACTTATTAATATGTGCTCTCCCCAACTTTTAAATTTAGGCACTTAGTGTTATAACATTTCCTCTTAGGACTTCCTTTCTTGTCTCTCACATATCCCAGAGTTTTAATTTTCATTTTATTCTATCAAATATTTAAATTCCCTTCTTATTTTTTTCTCTTGATCCAAACATCATTCAGCAGTGTGTTGGTAAACTATCATGAGTTTGTGTATTTTCACTGACATTTCAAATGTTGATATCTAACTTTATTACTTTGTGGTTAAATAATATGTAGAGCTCTTAATATTTTTTTCCAGTATTCCTATATTTATTGAGACTTGCTTGTATCCTAATATGTGGCAATTTATAGATAAATTAAAAGGAGCTGCTAAGAAGAATGTGAACGCTTTAGTGTTTGGGTGGATTGTTCTGCAGATTTCTTTTTGGTCCATTTGATTCATGATGTCATTTAGATTCTGAATTTTTGTTTATTTAGTTTTTGGCTGGATGATCTCTTTGTTAGTTAATTGAATATGGAAGTCATCTACTATCACTCTTCAGGATCAGTCCACAATTTTACATCTAATATGCTTCTGTCATAAAACTGGATTCCTTTGTTTTCATATGCAAAATGATTAGAACTGTGATATACTCTGGTCAGGTTTTTGTTTTGTTTTTTTGTTTGTTTGTTTGTTTGTTTGGGTTTTTTGTTTTGTTTTGTTTGGTATAAAGTGTCCTTACCCATTTCTCCTGACTAGTTTTGGTTTGAAGTCTGTTTTGTTAGAATAACTACCCTTGCATGTTTCTGTGCTAAGTTTATACACAAATCTCTGTAAAGACAATAACTAAAGAAAATATTCACAAGCAAATATAAATAAAAGGAATTGAAAGCTTTCTAATGAAATGTCCTTGCTGTATAATATTAACTACTTTAAAAGGTAATTGCTACTTGTGCTAATATAAAATGTGCTTTAAAATCACATGCTGTTTCTAAATCAAAAAAGGTATTGATACTTTGAAATAAGGCTGGTAATAGAAATACACTCCAGGAAGTAATTGTTTAGCATATGAAAGAGAAGAAAACAGAATATAAAATAAATATCAGTATTTATGTTAATGAACCTTTCTTCAGATGTAAAGTGATTTACTTACTACATTTTATATAGTAGACATGAATCACTAATGATGCATGGAAATTTCAGATTGTAATAGAAAAACATAGTATAGGATAGACAAAACTATACTGATAAATGCAAAACAGTTTACTTATCAAAATTTAAATCCAAAATAATTTGATTTACTTCATTTAAGAAAATGACAATGGTCTTTCGACACATATATGTTAAATGAAATGTTATGATATGGACACCCGTATTTCTTGGAGGATATGGGGACTTAAGTTTAAAATCAGAGTATAGCAAAAACTTTAAACTTTCTATGTACACATTTGAATACTGCATGCATTATCTGGCTTGATTTTACCTCTGAGTGGACAGATGTGACAGATTTTGTTTCTTTCAGTTACAATTATCAGTCAGAACATTTGCATACATCAGAGAAATCAAAGAACCTTTACCATTAAGGCATTAGTATGTTTGGGGCTTAATTCTCTCACTACACTGTTTTAAAAACAGCTGTAGGAAGCCTACTTCATGTAAATCATTGCCTGTAAAAATCACTGACTTCTGCCGTTGAGAATTTTTAGTACCATATTTTACTCAATGTTTAGAAAAGAAAACAAAATGGTAACTATTAATAAGCCATCATTTAGTTCATAGGAAAAATAAGCAGTAGACCTAAACATTAAGCATGAATTTAGAGAAATCAGACATTTTATGTTCCTGGATACTGTGAAAAAATACCTTTGTCTCTCTTCTAGCAGACAAACAAGACACTGAACTGATTTTTGCTCTTAAAGTGGTGATTTCATAGATATGACCAGAACCATAGTCAGAACACTCAGGTGAGCAGAACAATGGGCATGATAGTCAGGTGACCGAAATGATGGTCAGAACAGTCAAGTAACCAGAATTATGGTTAGGTCAGCCAGGTGACCAGAGTCGTGATTAAACAGTCAGGCAAAGTATAAAGTGGAAGTTGGTTAATTTTCTAATTTTGTCCACACTGTGAACAATACTTAGGAAACAGCAGGGAGAAATTATGGATTTTGTCTCAAGCTTTATGGTTACTTGGTTCCATATTTCTGGGCATCTAGTAAGATTTTACATTCTGATGGCTGAATATAAGGACAGAGAATGTTGGCACATGGCCACCAGGAAGCAAAATAAAACATGCCTACAATTCATGGATACATAAGTCCCACCTAAGGCATAACATTATATTTATTCAGGATAGATCTATGATTAGTTAATTCTCTTTGGAAATTTACACATACACATTTACACACATCATAAACACAATCTGCACACTTGAACACAACATCATTCGAACACTATGTACATTCATCAGTCAGCTACACCATATACACATTGAAAATATTATACAAGCACATCATACATGTGCACACACATGCACACATAGGAACAGGCACACACACATGCAGTCCCTCCTCACATACACAAAGATATGGTTTACTACATTTTTATTTGCTTCTTAAAATAACCACACAGACCATCAAGCTTGACCTTCATAAATAAAGTAGCAAAGGCTAAAATAATCTCAGGAGGGATAAATCATGCTGTTGACAACAGGGTGACCATAGCTTACAATAATTGCATGTTTTATAAAGGACCAGAATAAAAAATGAATTTGAAAAAAACCCACAAAAACAGTAATCAGTCAGATTTGACTACTGCAAGTATCACGTGTGTTGTATTAACACAGTATCCCCTAAGTATATGCTATCATGATACCCGGAGACTAAAATCCAGGATGGCTTATGGTGGTTTAAGAAGCAAAATAGTTTTCTCTTCTGTAAAACTGTAAGGAGTGGCTCCACCTGGTAAGCTGAATCTACATATAAATATCACTAAAAAGAAAGATGCTTCACCAAGGCAAATTACGTATTAAAGTGATAGAACTGCAATATAGGCAGGTTACAACCCCATGAACTCCAGCTTGGAGCCTCTATTCAAAGCTGTGAAGCACAGCTTGAGGGCTTGATATTCCAAGTCAGGAGGATGTTGGGAATAGGAGAGTACAAGGGTAGCTGAATGCACAGGGTGCAGCTGCCTGCTAGCTGGGTTTACTGCCAGAATTCCACGGCTTATAGGAACAATGGTGATTGACAATAATCAATGAACATTTCAAAATGTCTGATGGACAGAATTTGAATGTACCCAACAGAGTGGCAAAAAAAAGAAAAGAAAAAAATCAAAGGTGATGGATACAACAACTACCATGGTCTGAATATTACATATTATATAGATATATCAAAATCTCACTATGTACTCTGTGGACATGTGTAGATCCTATCTATAAATGAAGTATATGTGAGTGGATATAATTTTATTTGAAAAACAGGGCAGCTGCACATTTGGATTCCAAAGCCTCATATTCATTTTTAATAAAGGAAACAGATTTGGGTCTGTCCCAAATGCTGAGCCTGATGGCCAACTGTCGGGCAGAGTGAATGGAATTTTATGTAAGAAATGGGAAATAGCAAGAGCTGGAGAGGACAGGAACTCAACAAGGAGAGCAACAGAACAAGAAAATTTGAACACAGGGAACTTCCCAGAGACTCATACTCCAACCAAGGACTATTCATGGAGATAACCTAGAACCCCTGCACAGATATAGCCCATGGCAGTTCAGTTTCCAAGTGGGTTACATAGTAATGGGAAGAGGGACTGCCTCTGACATAATCTGACTAGCCTGCTCTTTGATCACTTCCCCCTGAGGGGGGAGCAGCCTTACCAGGCCACAGAAGATGACAATGCAGTCACTCCTGATGAGAACTGATAGTCTAAGATCAGAAAGAAGGAGAGGAGGACCTCCCCTATCAGTGGACTTGGGGAGGGGCATGCATGCAGAAAGGGGAGGGAGGGTGGGATCGGGAGGGGAGTAGGGAGGGACTTATGGGAGGGTACAAATGAATAAAGTGTAATTAATAATAATAAAAAATATAAAAAAATAAAGGAAACAGAGAGCGCTGGCCAGTTCCCCTAGATTTTCCTCACTTATACACAGCTGATAAAAGAAAGCATGTCTTCAAAATTATTTTACCAAACAAAAAATATAAGCAGGAAGTTGAAAACAATGTAGAAACTGGCAAGTATGATTTATACCAAGATTTTCCAAAGGGGCCTCAAACAGGTAGATGCTAGAAATCAGGGGATGGAGTAGTTTTTGACTATAAGAGGAAGTGGGTGAAAGATTGTCAGGAAGAAATACATGGCAACTTTCTGAATGAGTGTTGATGTTAGTCAGATGTGTATTTTTATCTAAACTTTAAAAGCTATTTCATTGTAATATGTGGAGAGCAGAAGGTCTTGAGTTCTATGATTGGTTATTGTTTTGAAAAAGAAAGAAAATTACCTTTTATTTTTCTCTCTGTTGGCACTAAATCCCCAGTAGAGGTTTGAGGTCATTTGAAATCACACTGCATCCAGGAGTTTTTGAGGGCTCTATGTCTGAATGTGCCTTGCAATACTGTCACTATCTCGCACACAGCCTGCAAACAGAAGCTTACAATCACAGCTTTGAAAGACCTTGTTTGAAGCTGCCATTTGCTTTGATCTCCTTAACAAAATCAGTTCTTATCTTTAAGCATATAACCAGAGGTATCTTGATGCTGGTACCAAAAGAAACTCTTCCTGTTTCCAGGAGAATTAATTATTTCCAGAACAATATTACTTATGAAAATTTCATGACGTATTTTAAGATATAAAATTCACAAGTTATTGAAACAATTGAGAGTGTCACAATATAACATTACTGTGTCAAAGGGTCAGATATAACCTAGGATGAGAAAAAAACAGTTACGATGGTGAGTACGTACGATAGACTACATTCCAACAGGTAACACCAAACCAACCACTTTTTGTAAGTAGGCTGAATGCTGTAACAAATACCCAATACCTTGGTTGAAAGAGCAGAAATATAGTCCTCATTTGCATTGTTCTGAGGTATACTTAGATAAAACAGTACTCAAACAGCAGTCAATGCAGAAAAGGAAATTTTATTGTAATCAAGCTGCTACTGATCTATCAGACATGAAGAACACATTCAGGAGCAGAACTGCAACGCTGAGCCAGAAAGTTACAGAGAACATTTAAGCCTGATAACCACAAACATCTGTGCCATGGTACAGTTACATTTTTCTACCAATCAGAGTTCAGGGATAGAGGACTTTCCCAGGGACATTTTCCTATATGGTACACTTATTCTGTTTTCATTGGTTAGATTATTCAACTGTGGCAGGGCAACTTGCCTAGCACTCATCTCTCTACTTGCCAACCAGGATATCAGTTACCCACATACATGTCTCTCTCTGCCAAGCAGGATGTTAGTTACCCAGGAAAGTCTTGGAAATTTAAACTTTATTTGACCCCTATTCAAACTGGAAGTTTTACTCAAAATGGCTACCATTTGGTTCCTTCTTAACAACATAAAACTCTAGTGGACCTCACAGTGAAAATGACAGAGATCTTGAAAACTGGTGGCTAAAATATCATCCACTGGGTCTTTAAGATTTTTTTCTCCTCTGGGCTCTCAGGAAGCTGACATGTGGATGGGGATCTCAGAATGAGTGCTCATATATGGGATGCTTAAAAGAATATACTGCACCATGAAGTGCACAACCACGTAATAGCACTTGAATACAAAACATAACAGAGCTATAGACAGAATGCAGAGGAGGCAATCTGATAAAGAGCCAGCCTGCCATGTGACAGGCAGAAGCCTGAGTCATTTTGTGGGAACATGAAGGGAAGATGATAAGATGGAAGCTCTCTGCATGAAAGGACAACTGCCTGGGAACTAAAAAGGAAACAAGTGTTAAACATCTTAAAAGAGTAAAGAAGGTGCTTAAAGAGAGAAGGAATCCCTTTGAAAACAAAATTAATAAGAATCAATAGATTCGACTTTAAGTCTACTTAAGGATAATGTTGGGAATTAAGACAATGACTTTTCCTGAACCTCAGGGGTATGGCTGTTTAAATATTAATAAAATGGTTTTACACAGATGGAATACTGTAAGATTCGGAATTCTTTACTACTTATTAGCCCTGGAAATTGTACAAAAGACAATGGTTTCTATTAGTTTTTTGCAAGTGACTTATTAACAGCATTGGAGTCCATGTTCTATAAAGAACAAAAGATGGATATTTTGAAACACAAGCAATCTTACAAAACAACAAGCCAAAATAATCAGTGGACTTGAAGTAAATGTTGTAAGCAAACCATGTAACCATGTTGCATATGATGGTCTATATTCAACATTTTAAGAGTAAATTTCATGACTTTGAAGCCTATGGAAAAGATCACAGATTTCCATGTTGCTCTTTCAAAAATTGTGCTTTTTAAAATTGTTATCAACTTATTAACCATCTTGCTTTTCCACTTCTGTCTTAATCCTTGCTCAAAAGAAGAAAAAATATATCTTAAAAGTGATTTAATGAAAAAAGTTTTAACAGTGGTTGTTTTCTGTATTTATGGCTAGGTGTTCAACACTCTGAGGCCAGGAACTGTTTCTGAAACATACTACAGGTATATGGTGAGTTGACTGCACATATTAAACTGCTCTTCTTTGATAGTTAGTAGACTGAACGAAATACATGTTGTAAGAAAACCATGTGGCCACTGTATGTTGGACATGATGGTCTCAATTCACCATTTTAAGAAAAGTCGATTTCACTACCTTGTAACCTACGGCCAAAATCCGAGGAGATTTCTGTGTTGCTCTAAATGTTCACGATATCTATATAGAGTATCTAATAACTAGCTGACACTCGATAAATACTCTTCAGGATAGAAGGGAGAAAGAGAGCATGCTGGTATTTCATCTAGCTCATTGATATGGCCATAAAATATATTAATAGTAATTCTTTAATGTAGATTTTGATTTTGTATATTATATTACAACCTATTCAAAACAACTAGGAAATAATCTATCACTGAGATATTCATTTTTCATTTGTGCCTATGTTAGGCACCAATATAAAAACAATAACAATGGGTTAAAATTTTGAATCAGAATAGCATATGTCTATAGATTTAAATGGTGATTGAGTTAGTGTCTGCTGATATGAAGCATTAGTCCTTGGCAGTATTCTCTCCTACATATTTTATTTTGGTTCTTGTGAAAGTTAGGAAGTTATTTATTATTAATGAGGGAATAAAGTGAAGAAACAGATTAGCAAATAAATTAAAGGACTTCTTTTGATCTGTCAGATAAGCATGTAATTACTGCCAATTGGTAAACAGGTAATAAATTCCAAAATAAACTCAAGAGATTAAGTTATTTTTGCATATACTTGCTCATGTTGATAAAGTTATAACTACCTAAAACTACTTTTTTTAGCTTAAAGAAAATATTAAAAATGTATCAACTGTTTCTCTAATTTTATGGGTTAATGTTTCTTATAACTTTAAAAAGAAAAGATTGGATTTCCTTGGTTTTTTTTTTTCTCTTTTTTCCTTTATTTTCTTTCTTTATTTTGGGGGGGTGTTTCAAGACAGGGTTTCTCTGTGTATCCTTGGCTGTCCTGGACTCACTATGCACACCAGGCTAGCCTTGGGATTTCCTTGTTTTTAATAGCTGAATAGTATTCCATTGTGTAACTATGCCACAATTTCTGCATCTATTTTTCCATTGAGGAACATCTAGGTTGTTTCCAGATTTTGGCTATTACAAATAAAGCTGCTATGAACATAGTTGAGCAAATATCCTTGTTGAATGATGCAGTATCTTTTGGGGTATATACTCAGGAGCGGTATAGCTGGTAGTGCTAGTCCCAATTTTTTGAGAAAGAGACAGATTGATTTCCAAATTGATTGTACAACTTTACACACCCACCAGCAATGGAAGAGGCTTTGCTTTCTTCCTCACAAGCAGATATTAGTTGTATAATACAAGATAGCCATACTAAAATCTACAGACCTAAAGAAGCTAAACACCAAGGAGGATCCTAGGGAGATGCTTAAATCTCTTTCAGAATGCCAAACAGAAACTGTGGAAGAGGGGAAACAGGATGGGAGCCTACTATAGAGGGTCCTCTGAAAGGCTCCACCCAACTGGTGATCAAAGCATATGCTAAGACTTACTACCCAGCTTTGGGTAGAGTGCAGGTAGTCTTATGGAAGTAGCAGTGAAGGGTATAGAAGGATATGGAGTGGACAGGAGGCCCACAAGGAGACCACCAAAGCTAAAAACTTTGAGCCTAGGGCATCCTGCAGACAATGATTCACCAACCAAGGACCATGCATGGAGAGGACCTAGACCCCCCTGCTTAGATGTAACCGATTGCCAGCTCAGTCTCCATGTGGGTTCCCAAGTAAAGGAGCAGGGACTGCCTCTGTCATGAACTTGATTGCCTGCTCTTTGACCACTTGCCCCTAGTGATGTGGTCTTACCAGGCCACAGAGGAAGAGGATACAGGCAGTCCTGATGAGACTTGATAAGCTATGGGCAGATGGCAGAAGAGAACACTCCCCTCTCAGTGAACTAGGGGAAGGGAATGGAGGAAGAGGGAGGGTGAGTGGGACCGGGAGCAGTCGAGGGAAGGGGCTTCAATCAGGATATATAATGAATGAATTATGAAAAAAATAAAATTAAAAGAAGACATTATGTGCATACAGAAAAAGTAGAAAAAGGTCTTCATGTATCCAGGTACCACATGGAAGTTAAGGAAGAAGAAAGTTAAACAAGAGAGATGTGGTACATTTATTGGTACATTTATCTCAGGCCTTTAGCTTTTCTTTTTTCTTTTCTTTTTTGTCATCATCATGTCACTTACGTGGATTAAGATTTAACTCAACTCCCCACACAGCATTTTCTGGATACCATGATGAATGCTGAGTCTTTTTTCATAGTTCTCTTATGATGCTGTCATAATCATGAGACATTTGTATACAATCACTTTCTGTTTTCTGAGTACATTTTGCCCCAGAGATCACTGAAAAATATAAATAATACACACACACACACACACACACACACACACACACACACACACAAAGAAAAGCTGTTTAGAGTACAGGGCACTCTTTTTCCATAGAACTAATCATTCAAGTTATGTTCTTATTTTCTTTCTGAATGGTTCCTGAGTAACCTAAGGCTTTAAAAAATCATTTCAAATATACTTTATTTTGACATTTATACTCTGAAGGGTAAATTTCATAATGTAGACCAAGACTTGCCAGGCTTCTCCTCCACCTATACCCTTATCAGTCAGCTTAGATGTGTGCCTAGACATCTATGAAGTAGAGACAGTGACAGTACCTACATCTGTGACTGTGGGGAAAATTTAATGAGCCATGTGGGAAAAAAAATGCTACATAACACTTGATGTCCATTTAGAGGTTTGCAATTCCACTGCAGAGGTCATCTTATCATTTTCATTTTCACCATAAGCTGAACCACCAGGAAACTAGCTGCCACTTACAGGCACAATTGGAAGTGAAAATAAACAACACATTTTAATTCATTCTCTGAAGATGAAATGGACACCTAATCATAGAATACCAACTACCTGAGAAAGAAAGAAAATGACTAGTTGTTCATTTCAATTATTTTACTCACCGACCTGGCTTTCTAAGGTGAATAAAAACAAAATAATAAAATGGCCTTCCCATCATGAAATAAAGTAGAGAAAACCGTCAAACAAGTAATATTGGTAGCATATTGAGGCTTTAATGGACACTACACACAAAGCAAATGTCTTTACATTTTTTTCTTCATACATACCCTCCTGCAACAGATAAAGGTAGTGGCAGTCAAGTTAACAAAGGTCTTTCACAATTAAATAATTAGAATGACAATCCCAGCACAAATTCTGAGTTTTCCATTCCACCAAAAACTGAGCTCTAAAAACAGCCCCAGAAGTGTTCAAATATTCATTTTACCTGACAGTGTCTTTCTTGTGGTTGTCATATCTGACCAGCACTTTATAATTCTTTGCTCTTCATACTGTCCACAAAAATAACAAGATATTTTGGCAGGGAGTTGCATAAAACCAACCCTAGTATATCTATTTTAATCTATTTTCCAGCTCTTCTCTTCCACGTGTCTGACATCATAAGCTCACCACCTAATGTACTGAATTAGACATTCTCTTTTCCCTTTGCTTTATGTGAATGTTTCACATCAGCCTTGAATGCAATAAATGCAGGCATTTAATCCTGAAGTGTTATAAGATTTTTCAGTTCTTACTCTTGCCAAGAAATTAGGATCTGTTTTGTTTACATATATCCTTAATGCTTAAAAATACTGGCTGGTTTTGTGTCAACTTGACACAAGCTAGTCAGCAGAGACAAAGAAACTTCAGTTGAGGAAGTGCCTGTATAAGATCCAGGTGTAAGACATTTTTTCAGTGATCAGTGGTGGGGTAGGGCTTAGCCCATTTGGGTTAGTGTTCCTGGGTTTTACAAGAAAGTAGGTTGAGCAAGCCATGAGAAGCAGTAAGCAGCACCCTTCCATGGCTTCTGCATCAGGTCCTCAGGATCTTGCCCTGCTTGAGTTCCTGTCCTGACTTCCTTTGGTATCAAACAGCAATGTTGAAGAGTAAGATGAAAAATTGGTTTTTGTTCATAGTGTTTCATTTCAGCATAAGAAATCCTAAGAAATATATAAATATGAATATATATATATATAAACTTTATTGTATTTTTTACTTATGTGTGTTGCATTTTATATATTTTGCTGTATCGTGTGTATTTTCTGTCTTACTCATACATGCGCCACATGCGTGTTGGTACCACAGAATGCCAGAATGGGACATTGGATATCCCTAGAGATGGAGTTAGATTTGGTAGTAGTTCTCCATATGTGAGTGCCGGGAAACCAACTTAGGTCCTTTGAAATAGCAGCAAAGTACTCTAATTGCTGAACCATCTCTCTAGTGTCCTTAAGCTTTATTTTTGATAATGTATCACATGTCTGAAGCTCATTGTATACAAGCTGTATTGACTCTTTACAGCACATTTCTGAAGTCTCCAATTTAATTATCTCCGTGTTATAATGAATGAGTCGAGAAGTAAAGGAAGCAAAATATCTCACCCAGTGCCTCACAGATGTATCTGGATTCAAATCCATGTTGAAATCTGGAAAGACCTATCAAAACTTTATTTTAAGATGACTCTTGGCTGTTTTGAATTAAGTAGTCTACAGTTATAGGTTCATAACATTTTGTTGTAGGACGGTTGGCTAATTTGGGTCAATTTGTTTAAATGAGCTTTCATCTTCATTTAACTGTCAGTGTCAGTTTTCATAATGTAACCAAGTCATGCTGGCCAAACACTGTTACAATGTCCAATTTGGAAATGCACAAGCCTAAGAAGGAAAGATGACAACATAGCTGGTTCTGTAGCCAAGTGGTTAGCTCATTTGAACAAGCTTAATCTAATTTGTTTCAATAGCCCTTTATTGTATGTTACAAGGTACACAATTTAATATGGACCAGTGTCTATTTTTTGCATACATAGTAGTAGGTTTCTATAATTTTAAGGAATCCCTGGAAATTACATCAATTGAGAAAATCAGAAATTCCAAGGTTGCTTTGTTCATTTTAAGGCTTGTTCATAAAGTTCTGATTACTACTACTTTGGAAACATAAACCATTCAAATCTCCATAGAGATCTTTGACTACAGTCAAAATTTTATAATCCAAGCTAAAGGAAAAATAAATTAATTTTTAATTAATTAAATTAACAGAAGTTTGATTGAGTAGGCAGACCATTGTGGACAGAAGAAATGTCAGTGGGATGTTATCTGCTTGAGGGAGTTGCATGTGTTTATTCTAGGGAAAGAACAAAAACTTTGCACTATTTGTATGTCATTTAAAGAAAAACATTGAAAGGTATTACCCGCAATTTGATTTATAGTCTGCAGCATGTATCTAATGGTTTGTCTAGAGGTTAGGTTAACCAGCTTTATTTTGCTATGACTAAATTCTCGAAATAATCAGTTTAAGAAGAGGAGGGGTTTGCTTGGCATACAGTCTCAGAAGATATCACCTATGGTGGCTTATCCTGTGGCTTTGGTCCTAGTATGGTGCAGAAAAAACAAAGCAAGATGTAGGAAAATCTAGGATTACAAATCCCTTTCAAAGGATTTGCATGTCCCCAAAAACCAAACTTCCTCCCAGCAGACCCCACTCTTAAAGATTCCAACAGAGCCACAAAGCATTGTGGCTGGAGATGGCAGAAAACATAAGGAGAACATTCAGAACCTAAATCACAGCAGGGTCTAACTTAGATCATCCAGCTATAAAAATTCATAATTGAAGACCACATGCGCTAATTCACCATGTGTATACTAGTTTTTGTGTGTATGTATGTGTATATGCATGTATATGTGCATGGGAACTCAGAGATTCAAGTATAAAAGATAACCCAGCAGTTAAATTCACAGATTGTATATTAGAAGACAGGTGCAATACTCTCACAGTCACTACACTGAGGCAAAAGGTTTATGAATTCTACCTTGGCCTATATAATAAGTACAATACTAAATTGTAATAAGAAGCAAGACTGTGTTGTAGTGTATGTGTGTGTGTGTGTGTGTGTGTGTGTGATTTATGTGTGTGATTAGTTGTGGTTATTGAGACACACAGAGGAGTTAAGCTATATTGCATTGGCTTTGCATTTTTAAACAACATGAATCTGACGTATGTCCTAAGTGCTTTATGGAGAGAACAAAATTGTGCCTGCATGTGTTAAACATAGCAGATAATGTCCAGATGTATGGAAAGTAATAAAACAGATTCATATACTCCTAAAGTAGATATTATTGTTTATCATTCTACATGTATAATGATTGTTGAAACTATTTTTATGCAGTTAACAAGCATGATTGTATTGTCATCACATAATAGGGGTTAAATTTTCTCACAGTGCGTGTGATACCACTACAGATATTTCAAAATGCTTAACTCTGCCCATTCTAAGAAACTGTAATTCCCCCATATTATTCTTTTTGCTTAGGATTGTGTTGGCTATCCTGGGTCTTTTTTGGTTTCATATGAATTTAAGACAGTGGTTTTCATTTCTGTCAGAGTGAAATGGGAATTTTAATTGGGATTGCATTGAATCTATAAACAAAGTTTGGTAGAATGTTCATTTTCACATTGTTGACTAACAATCCATGAGTATGGGATGTCTTTTTGTTTTCTAGTTTCTTTGTCTGTGTCTTCTTTCAAAGTTTAAAGTTTTCATTACAAAGGTCTTTCATTTCCTTACTTCTGTTTATTTTAGAGATTTTCTTTTCACTGAAGCTGTTATGAACAGAAGTGTGTCCATTATGGCCTAATCTGTATGATTGTTGTTAGTGTATAGATTGTACTGATTGTGGAAAGCTGAGTCTGCATCCTGCTGTATTCATCAATATGTTTATCATTTTAAAAATCTTTCCTGTAGAATTTTGTCCTGTTTCATGTTGTCTGCAAATAGAAATACTTTGACTTTGTTTCCTATTTGTATCTCTTTAATTTTCTCTTCGTGCCTTTATGATCCATCTAGTACTTCAAGGACCATCCTGGAAATGAATGGGCAGAGTGGCTATCACTGTCTTGTTCCATTTGTCAGTGTGATTGCTTCAAGATTCTCTAGATTTAGGATGACGCTGGCAATGAGTTTCTCATATTCAGCTTCTATTGTGTTGCAGTATGATTCCTTAGAATAGCCACACAGACTCTGGGACTTTTATCATGAATGTGTATTGGGTTTTGTCAAAGGCCTTTTCTTATTCTACTGAGGTGATTATGAAATTTTGTCTTTAAGTCAATTTATGTGGTTTCTTACATTTATAAGTTGCATATGTTGAATCCTTTCTGTATCTTAGAGATAAAGCCAAATTGGTCATGTTGTATAATATTTTTAGTGTATTTCTGTTTTCTGTTTGCATGTATCTTATTGTATATTGATTGAATCCATGTTAATCAGAGATATTGGCTGGTAATTTTCTTTTTTGTTGTACATTTATCTGGTTTGCATACTAGGGCAATACTGGCTTTGTAAGAGTTTGCAAGGCTCATTCTATTTCAATTGCTTTGAATAGTTTAGGAAGTATTGGCTGTAGATATTCTTTGAATGCTTGTTAGAATTATGCTGTAAATCAATCTGTCCCTGGATGCATTTTAGCTAGATGGCTTTTAATTACTTTCACAATCTCTTTATTTGTTTTGAGCCTGACTAGATTGCTGACATCTTGACTTAATTTTTGTAGTTTGGTTGAATCTAGATATTCATCCATTTAAGTTTTCTGGTTTAATGGAGTAGAGGTTTTTAACACATTCCATTATAACATTCTGAATTTATTTGGCTCCTGTTGGCATGTTTCCCTGCTCATTTTTGTTTGTTTGATCATTATATTATCTCTTTTGTATTTTTGGTTGTTTGGGTCAGGGCCTTTTGGTTTTGCTTATCTTCTCAAAAAACAACTACTTATATTCATTGATTATTTGTATTGTTTTCTTTGTTTCCATTCATTTATTTCTGATTTTTAACTAATTCTTATTGTCAATTGGGATTTTATTTCACTTGATCTATTCTTTCTAACTTTCTGAGTTTCACCATTAAGCCAATTGGTTGTGATCTTTCTAGTTTTTCACTCACAGCTACAAATTCCCCTCATAGGAATCCTTTCAAAGTATCCCAGAGGTTTTGTTTTGCTGTATTTTCACATTCATTTAGGTCCAGGAAGTTTTTTACTTCTTTATTGATTTATGTTTTTACCCATTCATCAAGTAAGGTGTTGTTTAATCTCCATGGTCTTGTTTGTTTGGTTCTTTGTGTTTCTTGTATAAGTGTGTCTTTCTTTAGCTTGAGGGAGTTTTTCTATGCTCCTGAGGATCTGGTCTATGCCATTGACTATGGTATTCTTCTCCCTAATCAATGCCTATAATTTAAAGGTTTAGTTTTTGTTGTTGTTTCATGGTGTCTTAAATTTCCTGTGAGTTCCTTTTGTGTTTGTGTTTGTTTTTTTAATATAATTATTTTTGTTTTTATTAATTACAGTTTATTCACTTTGTATCCCCCCTGTACCTTCCTCCCTCCTCCCCTCCCAATCCTCCTCTCCCTCTTCCCCACCTGTGTCCCTCTCCCAGTCTACTGATAAGGGAGGTCCTTCTCCCCTTCCCTGTGACCCTAGTCTATCAGGTCTCATCAAGAGTGACTGCATTGTCTTCTTCTGTGGCCTGCTAAGGCTGCTCCCTCCTTAGGTGGAGGTGATCAAAGAGCAGGCCAATCAGTTTACGTCTGAGACAGTCCCTGTCCCCATTACTTTGGAGACAACTTGGATACTGAACTGCCATAGCCTATCTCTGTGTAGGAGTCCCAGGCCATCTCCATGAGTGGTCCTTGGCTGGAGTATCTGTTTCAGAAAAGACCCCTGTGCCCAGACTTTTAGGATCTGTTGCTGTCCTTGTGGAGCTCCTATCCTCTCCAGGTCTCCCACTTTTTTCATAAGATTCCCTGTACTCTGCCTAAAGTTTGGCTATCTGTCTCAGCATCTGTCTCAACACTCTGCAGGGTAGAGTCTTTCAGAGGCCCTCTGTGGTAGGCTCTTGTCCTATTCCCTGTTTACTCCCTCCTCGGATTCATGTTCCTGCCCATTTACCAGGTTGAAGCCACCACCTGCCAGCGCCTGCACGCTCTATGCACCAACCCAAACACCACAGACTGGGCCTTCCTGTTGGGAGAAAACCCCAAGGTGCGGGAAATATCTGGCCCTACCTCACAACACCTAGCTCTGGAAAAGTTTCTGGCTATCCACAGGCTCCTGACTCTAGCCTCCAGCTGCACGCATGAGAGCAAAGCTCATCTGGCACTGATTACTGCTTGGGCACTTAGAGCACAGAGCCCCAACCTCAGGCCCACAAGGCCTGGAATCCCCGAGATCAACCCCCAGATACTGCTCCAAGGAGCAACCAGTTATCCCTAATTAAACTGACCAAACCACAGGTCACCCAGGTTACAGCAGCAGCTCACTAAATTTACAGCAAGAAACCCAGAAGCAGGGCAGCTGTCTGCAGGACTGGGTTAGAGGAGAGCCCTCTTGACTAACAAGGACCATAGTTACCACTCAGGTCTATATGCCTGAGGTGACCTGCGACAATTCCTGAAAAACATCGGCCATTCAGCGACCATACCCAAAAAGCTGAGGAGACCTCCTTCAGAATAAATCATCTTCCTGCCGAGGGGATTCTTTCCTATCACAGGATTCCAGGAACCACCAGAAACTAACACCCATCACCTAAGATAGCCCAATGGGTAGAGACCAGAGTAAAGGTTTGTTTATGTTTTAACTTATCCATGTTTCTTGATTTTTTTTTTTTTTTTTTTTTTTTTTTTTAGATCCTGTACTTTTCTTTTGAGAGCTGATATTGTGACTTTTTGCATTATTCATTCTACTTGTAAGGCTTTCCTTTGAGTTTGATTGTTGAACTATTAAAGCTTTTCCATTCCATTTTCATATCAGCTTGAGTTGTGCTAAATGTTTTTATTTCTTGATTGAATTCTATTCTCAAGTTTTAGATTGTCAGCTTCATGTTTGTCTTTTCTTCAGTTATAACTAAGGCATCTATTCTCTTTAAGGTCTTTCTCCTCAGGTATTTTGCTTTTAGTTTTATTTTATTTTTTGAAATATTATTTATTATAATTTATTCACTTTCCAGCCCCCTCTCTCATCTCCTCCCAGTCTCACCATCCCTCCCTCTTCCCCACCATGCCCTTTCCCTAGTCCACTGATAGCAGAGGCCCTCCTCCCCTATATCTGACCCTAGCCTATCAGTTTTTATCAGGACTGGCTGTGTTCTCTTCTTCTGTGGCCTAGCAAGGCTGCCCCACATCAGGGGAGGTAAACAAAGTGTTTGCCATTGAGCCCATGTCAGAGAGAGCCCCTAATTCCCTTCACATGGAGTCTGAGTTGCCTGTGATCTACATCTGAGTAGAGGGTCTAGGTCCTCTACATACATGGTCCATGATTGAAGCATCTGTCTTTGCAGAAACCCTAGGCCCAGATTTTTTTGCCTCTGTTGGTCTGTTTTTGGAGTTCCTGTCCCCTCCAGGTCTTTCTATCCCACCCTTCTTTCATAAGATTCCCTGCATTCTGCTCAAAATTTGGCTATAAGTCTCAGCATCGGTCTTAATACCCTGCTGGGTAGATTTTTTTTCAGAAGCTCTCTGTGGTTGGTGCCTGTCCTGTTCCCTGTCTTCTCCCTGTCTCCAATGTCCATGTTCACCAGGGAAATGCAAATCAAAATGACCCTGAAATTCTACCTCACACCCATCAGAATAGCAAAGAACAAAAACACAAGTGACAACACAGGCTGGAGAGGATGTGGAGAAAGGGGAACATTCCTCCTTTGCTGGTAGAAATATAAACTTGTAAGACTACTTTGGAAATTAACTGGTGCTTTCTCAGAAAATTAGGAATAACTACTTCAAGATACCACTCCTGGGCAAATACCCAAAAGATTCCCTACCATACAATAAGGACATTTGCTCAGCTATGTTCGTAACGGCTTAATTCGTAATAGCCAGAATCTGGAAACAACCTAGATATCCCTCAACTGAGGAATGGATACAGAAATTGTGGAACATTTACACAATGGAATACTACTCAGCAATTAAAAACAAGAAAGTCATGAAATTTGGAATCAGGTGGTAGAAACTAGAAAAGATCATCCTGAGTGAGGTATCCCAGAAGCAGACGACACACATGGTATATACTCACTTATAAGAGGACATTATATAGGATATACTGAAATCTATAATCCTAAAGAAGGGAAACAACAAGGAGGACCCTAGGGAAGAGGCTTATTCCTCATTCCAAAGGGCCAACAATATAGACATTTTTAAAATTTGTATATTATTTTATTTACTTTATATCCTGAGGGTGCCCTGTCCCTCTCCTCCTGCCAGTACCTCCCACTTCCCTTCCTTCTCCTTCTCTTCCCCCTTCCCCCAGAAAAGGGGAGTTCCCTACCTCACCACCACCCCCACTCACCTTCCCCAGCACATCAAGTCACATCAGGACTGTTCATATCTTCATCCCCTGAGGCCAAGCAAGGTAACACTGCCAGGGAGTGGTGATCCAAAAGCAGGCAATAGAGTCCATGTCAGAAACAGCGCCCTCTCCACTCATCAGGTGCCCCATATAAAGATGAAGTTGTCCATTGGCCACATACAAACAGGGAGCCTGGGTCCAGACAATGCATGCTCCTTAGCTGATGGCTCAGTCTCTGAAAGCCCCCTTGTGACTGGGTTATTTGTCTCTGTTGGTCTTCTTGTGAGGTTCTTGTCCTCACTAGGCCCTGCCATCTTCCCCCAGCACTTCCACAGGACCCCCAGAGTTCCTCCCCATGCTTGGCTGCAATTCTCAGCATTTGTCTCAATTTGCTGTTGGCTGTAGCCTTCCAGAAGACAATAAAGTTTGGCTCCTGTCTGAAAGCATATCAGATTATCCTTATTAGTGTCGGGCTGGTTCTCTACTGTGGGTTGAAGTCTCAGGTTGTTCCAGTTATTGTTTGGACTTTCCCTCTATCTTTGTTCCCTCCTTATCCTTACACTTCTTGTAGGCAGGGTAATTTTTGTTTCAAAAGTTTTGTCGGTGGATGGTTGATGCGCTCTTTCCACTAGTATTGCCGGGCTAGGAGGCGGTCAATTCAGTCTTCATGCCAGGCACTGTTAGGAGTCTCAGCGAGAGTCACACCCATATTCTCTTAGAAGCCTACCCTGTAGCAGGCCTCCAGCTTGACCAAGAGATGTCCCTCCCCAGTTTCTTGTTCCCAGCCATCTTACCTCCCACCCCCATTCTCCCCTCATCTGATCCACACTTGTTTCCCTCCCTTTCTTTGTGTCTTTAATCCTCTTAAATTATTTGATGAAGTTTATTATTTTTTCCTCTTTCTTCATCTTCTTTTTTTATTAATTACACTTTGTTCCCTTTGTATCCCTCCATAAGCCCCTCCCTCCTCCCCTTCCGGTCCCACACTCCCTCCCACTTCTTCACGCATGCACCTCCCCAAGTCCACTGACAGGGGAGGTCCTCTTCTCCTTCCTTCTGATCTTAGTCTATTAGATCACATCAGGAGTGGCTGCATTGTCATCTTCTGTGGCCTGGTAAGGCTGCTCCCCCCTCAGGTGGAGGTGATCAAAGAGCAGGCCAATCAGATTATGTCAGAGGCAGTCCCTCTTCCCATTACTATGTAACCCACTTGAACACTCAACTGCCATGTCCTACCTACATCTATTCAGGGGTTCTAGGTTATCACCATGCATGGTACTTGATTGGAGTATGAGTCTCCATTTTAACACAGGAAGACCCCTGTGTTAAAATTTTCTGGTTCTGTTGCTCTCCTTGTGGGGTTCCTGTCCTCTCCAGATCTTAATATTTCCCACTTCTTACAGAAGATTCCATGCACTCTGCCCAACAGTTGGCCATAAGTCTCAGCATCTGCTTTGATAGTCTGCAGGGCAGAGCCTTTCATAGGCCCTCTGTGGCAGGTTCCTAGCTTGTTTCCTGTTTTCTTCCAGCCATACCGCTCCTAGGCATATATCCAAAAGAGGCTCAAGTACACAGTAAGGACATTGGCTCAACCATGTTTGTAGCAGCTTTATTTGTAATAGCCAGAAGCTGGAAACAACCCAGAGGCTCCTCAACTGAAGAATGGATGCAGAAATTGTGGTACATCTATACAATGGAGTATTACTCAGCAATGAAAAATAAGGAAATCATGAAATTTGTAGGTAAATGGTGGGACCTGGAAAGGATCATCCTGAGTGACCTGTCCCAGAAGCAGAAAGACACACAAGGTATATACTCACTCATATAGACATGTAATACAGGATAAACCTACTAAAATCTGTACATCTAAAGAAACTAATCAAGAGAGGGGACCCTGACTAAAATGCTCATTCCCCATCCTGAAAGGCAAAGAGGAAGTTTATGATTTTTTAAAAATTCTGTACCCTGGAGATTATCTACATATTGTTTATTGGCAAACATTTTTATATGACTAGATTTTGGAGAAGACATTGGCTTAATTTTTCATATTTTTTTGTATTACTGTGATAACATCTGGGCATATGGAATTTTTGTTATCTCTGAGTTTCTTGTGAACAGAGCAGGATGGTGTAGAAGAGAATATATGGTGTTGGGTCAAGTCTAGACATTGGAAATGGCTTCTGTGAATAGTAAGGTAGACAGAAGGCCTGGCATCTAAGATGTACTTCCTTTTCCAAGCCTGGAGGGTGGAGGTACATCTGTCCCTGTGGAATGAGTGCACACAGCATGGGTGAGTCCTTTGGTTTGGGGGCTGGGTATGGAGGACCTTCAACCAAACATAGAGCTTCTTTCAGTGAAGGCAGAAAAGGTCAGGCTAAGCTGGGGCACTGTTTGTGGGTGCCATGCTGAAGTAATGGGTTACAGATAATGCATGGATGGACAAGACAGGATTATTCAACAGGATAGCCCCTGGAGAAGGATGTGGGAAGTCTGGGTACCAAGTAGGGTGGAAGTAGCATCCCAGAATGGTCCTATGGGTGGCTTAACATGAGGCAGGTACTCATGGAGGCATGATAGCAGCCGCAGTGCTGATAGGGATGATCATCCCCTGAGGGACTGTTTGTAGGACCTGGGACAAATATGTCAGGTTTTAAAAAAAAAGTAAGAATGGAATGATCACAGGTACTCATCAGGCTAGATCCTGGAGTAGGACAAATATTGTGTGTGGTGGTAGATGCAGCACAGATGGACCTGTGGCTGCATGAGGCAAGGCAGAAGCCTCTTTGCTAAGTATTCTTAGGGAAATAAAATGCCTGACTTTTTTTTTTGTCAACAGTAATAAGTAGATTTTCAACCCATATTCTAATGCATTTTTTCTTTCAAAACTGTTTATGGATCATGCATTGTACATATTATCGGTGCTGAGTGCTGAGGATTTCAAAAAGGTGAATAGTATTTGGGACTTTGGTGGAAGATTTACAACCTAAGTTGTAGCTTCTAAGTTAAGATATAAGAATATAGTTATTTATTTATATAGATATATTTTAATTTATTTTCTTATATGTTACATCCAAACCACATTTTCCCTTTCCTTCTCTTCTCCCAGGTTCATCCACCACCACGACCCCCTGCCATGCACAGACACAATTTTTTCCTTCTCCATTTCTCATCAGAAAAAAAGCAGATCTCCCAGGGATACCAACCAAACATGGCATGCCAAGTTGCAATAAGACTAGTAACCTCCCATCATATTAAGGTTTATGAGGCAACACATTAGGAAAATGGTCCCAAGAGTAGTCAAAAGACTCAAAGACACCCCTACTCTTACTGTTAGGAGTCCCACAAAAACCCCAAGTTAACAACCACAATATGCCTAGCACAGACAAGGCAAGCCCTGTGCTTACCACTTTAGTCTCTGTGTGTCCCTATGAGCCCTGCATAGTTGATTCTGTGGGTTTTCTTGTGGTTGGGGGGGGTGTTTGTTTGATTGGTTGGGTTTTTTTTGTTTGTTTGTTTGTTTTGTTTTTTCTCCTTTGTCTCCTATAATCTTTCCTTCCTTCTTCCTCAGAATTCCCCAAGTTCCACCTCAGGTTTGGCTGTGGGTCTTGGCATATATTTCCATCAGTTTCTGGATGGAACCATCTCTGATAACAGTTGTACTAGGCATCAATCTATGATTTTAGCAGAATATAATTAGGAATCATATTTTCTCTTTTTTTTTCCCCTTGCTGGTTGTGTTTGGTTTTACCCAAGGCATCGAGGCGATTAGGCCTCTGGTTCCTGGCCCTTCTGTCATTGTCAGGTGTGGGCTTTCTCTCCCAGCATGGGTTGCAAGCTGGACCAGTCATTGGTTGGTCACTTCCACAATTTCTGTGCCACTTTTACTCCAGCACATCTTGAAGGCAGACTAATTGTAGGGTGAAGGTTTTATGGCTAAGTTGTTGTCCCAGTTCCTCCACTGGAAGTCCTGCCTGGTTACAGGAGAGGGCATGTCAGGCTTCTTATCTCCCATTACTAGGTATCTTAGCTAGGGTCACCTTCATAACAGCCCTGAGTGTTTCCTTTATCCCTAGGTTTCACCCCCAAAATGCCCTGAAATTCCAGTTGTCCCTCCCTTTTCTCTCACCTTCTATCCTCTCTCAAGATAGTCCTCTTGTTCCCATCACCATGCACCTTCAGTCCACCCACAATATATATTCTATTTTCATTTGTCAGGGAGATTCATGGATCCCTCATTGATCTCTCCTTGTACTTAGCCTCTCAGGGTCTGTGGATTATAGAGTGATTATCCTTTATTTATAACTAATATAAACTTATAAGTGAATAAATACCATATTTATCTTTCTGAGTATGGGTTACCTCACTGATGATGATATTTTCTTGTTTCATCCATTTGTCTGCAAATGTCATGGTGTTATTTTTTTTTAAACAGCTGAGTAATACTGCATTGTGTAACTGTACCACATTTTCTTTATCCATTCTTCAGTTGAGATACATCTAGATTTTTTCCAATTTCAGGCTCTTATGAATAAAACTGTTATGACCACACTTGAGGAAGTGTCTTTGTGATAGGATAGCATTCTTTTGGTATATGCCCAGGAGTGGTACAGCTAGGTCTTGAGGTAAGTTGATTCCCAATTTTATAAGAAACTGCCATATTGCTTTCCAAAGTGCATATACAAGCTGATATTCTCCCTAGCAGTTCAGGAGTGTTCCCCTTGCTTCACATCCTTGCCAGCATGATCTGTCACTAGCATTTTTTACCTTAGCCATTCTGACAGGAGAACATGGAATCTCAAAGTCACTTTGATTTGCATTTCCCTGATGCCTATAGATGTTGAACATTTCTTTCTTTCTTTTTGTTTTCTGTTTTCTTCAAGTGCTTCTCAGAAATTTGAGATTCCTCTGTTGAGAATTCTGTTTAGATCTGTACTCCATTGTTAAAATGTGTTATTTGGTTTATTGATGTCTAGTTTCTTGAGTTCTTTATATGTTTTGGAAATTAGCCCTCTATCATATGTAGAATTAGTGAAAATATTTTCCTATTTTGTAGGCTGTTGTTTTCTCTTATTCACAGTGTCCTTTGCCTTTCAGAAGCTTTTAAGTTTCATGAGGTCCCATTTATTAATTATTGATTGCCTGTTGTACTGGTGCTTTGTTCAGGAAGTTGTCTCCTATGCCAATGTGTTCCCCATTTTCTATTCTATCAAGTTCAGTGTGTCTGGTTTTATGTTGAGGTCTTTGATCTGTTTGGACTTGAGTTTTATGCAAGGCAGTAGATATGGCTGATATATTTCTCCTTTCAATTTGCTGATATACTAGATATATATCTGCCATAGTATGAATTGACTTATCATTTGCTCAGTAGATGATCCTAAATATGCAGTGCTTTAACTACCACACACTACTCTTGGCACCTGTCTAATCTCCTCTAGTTCATGACAGTATTTGTTAAAATTGTTTTCTCAATTTTGACCTTACTTTGGTGCAGCTATAATAAATTTGTGCATTTATATCTTTTGAAACTATCTTTATAGGATGTGTGTCAAGAATTTCTTACATGATTGCTTTTCTTATGGATGTTCATATAAACAAAATTAATTAATAATTGACCTTAATAGTACTTGTGGAAGAATATATTTTCCTAATCAACATATTTACTTGTTGTACTATCTTTTACAGCACAAACTGCAGCATAATCCTAATGTCTATATAGATATTTGACTTTTCAATTACTTTACCTGGTATTGTTTCTTGAAATCCTCATTTTATCAGTCATGTCTAACATTTGATTTCATCACTTTGGATTTTAAGAACCCTTAATTTACTTTCCTCATTTATTCTACACACTAACCAAATACCTAGACTTTAATTTTTAAATACGGTTTATCTCTAAATTCCTGTAAAATCAAATATAATGTTGTTCATATGAGAAAGAGCAATAATTATCAATATATTTTAATGTGAGTGTAATTTTTTAATCAGAATGACTCAATTTCATACCAATTTTTTTTTGCTTCAAGGTAAAAGGAATTGATCTGGTAGCAAACAAATTCAAAGTTATAGATCTGTGAAAGTTATTAACCTCTCAATGCCCCATTTAGATTTTCCATTCTGCAGGAATCAACGACAAACACACCCATCCATTTTCTGTTCCTCTTTAAAGCAGAACGTTAACAAGAAACCAGCACCTCTTGTTTTGGCTTTTAATGTGAAAAAAAAAATATATATATATATATATTCATATATATATATACATATATATATAAATACAAATATGTGTGTGTGTGTGTGTGTGTGTGTGTGTGTGTGTGTGTGTGTGTGTATTTCCTAAGATGATTCCAGTGCCCTGGAGGGCAACAAGTTAATAAGTGGCCCCAGCTTTTTGGACAGTTCTTTCCATGTGACAAATGGGTGCTTACCCTACTATAAATTGTAGTCATCATACCTGTGTCTTGAATGAATGAATTATATAACTCTGAAGGGAGTTCATTGTCATTCAAAATCATAGACTATATTGCTTCTTTCTCTTTCTGTTCCTCATTATTTTTAAACTGTTTGGAAAACTGTTATTGAGAAGTGAAGAATTCCTGAGCTTTTTCCCCACTACCTGTTGTGTGTTGGTCAATCAGTAACTACATATTTATTAGATTTAGTAAATTCCTTTCTGTCATATGATCTTTCAAAAGCTTTTTGTTCTCTGAATACCTACACAGTAGTGAAACAGTAAAGCAGCCTGTTGCCTCCCATTGACAATTAGGATTTGGCGCTTAGCCAAGCTGCCTGAGCCAGCACTAATAAGATTCACAACTGGAAGAGACAATCAATTAATCAATACTATAATTTGGAACTGACCACAGTGGTTCCAGCTACTACTCACAGCTATTAAATTCAGCTGACTGACATCATTTAGGATTAACGAGGTAAAGAGCAAGGAAGTTGGAGATTCCTTTAAGGACTTTTAACCCTAAAATCATAGCATTATCTTTCCCATGTTTCTATGTGTACAGTGTTGCAACAGTAGACTCTGATATAAAAAATTCTAAAGACCCAACGTCGAAATTTTAAACAAGGACTCTAATGACCTTCTTGTTGTGAATTTTAAGGAAAAAATTCAGTTTAAAGTCAGACTCTTCTGAGAAATCTAAGCACCATGACTTAAAATGACTTTTCTGACATTAGGAATTCTTTGATATAATTTTACATATTCAAATATTGATATATTTATTATTTGGATTACTTGCATAAAGAAGCACCTTTTGGTTTACAAAGTTTTTAAATAATTATGGAAACATATTTCTTAATCTACAAGTAAGCCTGTCAGAAGAAAAAGTAAGGCAGAATCTTGACCTCATTGGCACAGGAGAACACTTGCTGAACAGAAAATCAAAAGCACAGGCTCTAAGATAAACACTCAATAAATGGGACCTCTAGAAACTGAAAAGCTTCTATAAAGCAAAGGACACTGTCACCAGAACAAAACTACAGCCTACAGACTAGAAAAAGCTAATCACCAACCTTACATCTGACAGAGGGCTAATATCTAGAATATATAAAGAACCCAAGAAGTTAAACACCAAGTAATCCAATTTAAAAAATGGAATACAAATCTAAACAGAGAATTCTCAAAAGAGGAATATTGAATAGCAGAGAAACACTTAAATGTTTGACGTCCTTAGTCATCTAAGAAATGCAAATCAAAATGATCTTGAGATTCTACCTCACACACATCAGAATAGCTAAGATCAAAAACTCGAAGAATGACGCATACTGAAAAGTTTATGGAGAATGAGGCACCCTCCTCCATTGCTTGTAAAGATGTAACCTTGTACAACCACTTTGGAAATCAATCTGGTGCTTGCTCAGAAAGGACCATGTAAGGATATAACCTAGAAAACCTGTTCAGATGTAGCCCATCATAGCTCAGTAACCAAGTGGGTTTTCCCTAGTAAGGGGAACAGGAAATATTTCTGACATGAGCTCAACGGCTGGCTCCTTTACCTCCCCATCCTCCCGAAGGAGGAACAGTATAGCTGGGCCACAGAGGAGGACATGGCAGCCAGTGCTGAAGATACCTGATAAGGTAGGGTCAGATGGAAGGGTAGGAGGACCTCCCCATCAGTGGATTTGGAAACGAGCAGGGAGGAGATGAGGAAGGAAGAGTAGGATTGGGATGGAATGAAGGAGAGGGCTATGGCTGGAATACAAAGTAAATAACCTGTGATTAATATTAAAAAAATTAAAAAATAAACATTTAGAAAAAAAAAGATCCAGCTATACCTCTCCTAGGCATATAGCCAAAAGATGCTCCACCATACAACAAGGACATTTGCTCAACTATGTTCATAGCAGCTTTATTCCTAACAGCCAGAATCTGTAAACAACTTAGATGTCTTTCAATGGAGGAATGTACACAGAAATTGTGGTACATTTACACAATGGAATACTACTCAGCAATTAAAAACAAGGAAATCATGAAATTTGCAGGCAAATGGTGGGAACTAGAAAAGATCACCCTGAGTGAGGTAGCTGTCTCACCCAGAAGCAGCTGTTTCTGACATGAACTCAGTTGTTGTCTCTTTGATCAGCTCCTCTTGGGGCGGGGGATACAGCCTTGCCAGGACACCAAGGAAGATGATGCAGCAATCCTTGATAAGATCTGAAAAACTAGGGTCAGATAGAAAGGAAGGAGGTCCTTCCCTAGGGAAAGGGCATAGGGGGAGAAGAGGGAGGGTGGATGGGACTGGGAAGAGATGAGGGAGGGGGCTGCAGCAGGGATATAAAGTGAATAAATTATGACAAAAAATAAATATGTTTTTAAAAGAATGGAGGCAAGGTTTTATGACACTCTATATCTGAATGGGATGATTGATCTGCCTTTTGGTGAGGTCCATGTGGAAAGCCTTTGTTTATAGTAAACGATTACCCACCCCATCTTTCTTAAGAAAATGCAATATGGAAATATCTCATAATTATTCTGTTTGTACTGTGGCAAATTGAGGGGATGCTCAAAATATAATCTGGGAGTGTATCTTTTTTTCCCTAATTCTTGCCATCTATTCATAACTGAAGTAACACTGAAAATACAAAAGACTTCTGAGAGTTGCCAAAGACCAAAGTGAGGAATTTTATATGGCCTACAGTTGTGAAATCAAGGCAGACACAGTTCTTTGTAGCATGACCTTTACATGTGTTGTTTGTGGTATTTTTGATTCATGTAATGTGAAAGAAGCCTTCAGAAATACTACAAAAAAATTTGTATGGCAGAAGATTAAAATATAAACTAAGCTCTATGTGCTTTACTAAGAAAGTTGTTTATTAAATAAATTGGTGATGTTCAGTTAAAGCCAGTATGATTTTGGCCGTATCGGCTTCCACTGAAAATAATTGTATTAATATTTCATAGTATCTAAAAGCAATCTTTATTACAGAACTATATATTCTAAATAGAATTACATAAAAGAACAATATCTAATTTAATCAATCGATTTTTATTGCAGTTAGACAAAGGGCAGCATTAATTTTAAGGCTACCTGCCTACAAAAATCCATGAACAAAAGAAAAATAAAAAATAAAAATTAAATTATAATGTGAATTAAATAAAAATGGTAGCATTTAAATTGTTTCACTAGAAAGATAATTGAGTTGTGTTCAACTTTATCATAAAATGAATACATTCTCATTTTTCCCTTTGAAAATTGAAATCTAAAAACGGAATTATTATGCTTTTTTATTTGCCTTTTTTTTCTGTTGTAAAGCCTCAATAAGTAATGCAAACATTATACAGCTGTAAAGGAAATACATGCTATGGACTGAAAAATGAAATAATGAAAAATCCAAGTTGTAACAGAAAACAAGGATTAAATATTTCAGGTTACTTATTTGTTTCATCATATCTAACTTCATTTTCACAAAATTTTGAGATAATACACATAGCTATCTGTAACAAAACAGGTTATTGTCTTTTAATTCCTTTGTATTTACAACACCACTTAAGGTATATTTGAAGACTGATTCAAGTTTTAAATTGCTAAAAGTATGTGAAAAGTTAGTGACTTAAAGAAAAAAAAAACTAAGGTAAAATGTATGAAGTATAAAATCGTGGGTAAATGTTAAAGAGGATATTGAAATTGTGGCAGCACAACATTGGTTTTTTCCTAGAGAGTCTGTGTAACAGCAAATGCTAATCTTGGCTTTCTAGAAAACAGGAAAGTTATCTTTTACTGCCGAGAGCCAGAAGAGAAAGGTTTCAGGTAATCAGACTGCTCAGACTTGAGCTGCTACTCAGTTCTGCCATGTTAGCACCAAGAGTCATGCCCAAATCATCAAAGAAAGCAAATGATTGTGGAACAAGAAACTCTTTTCATAGTACCAGCCGGAAGCTAGCTTCAGCCCTCCAGGTGATGACACTGAGTATCTCAACACCCAGCTTCAGTCCTCCATGTGAGGATACCCAGCCTCTCCTCATACCTTCTAGGCAAAACTAGAAGCAACAAGAAACACATTTTAAGACAAAGTCTACTACACAGAAGGACTCCATGAACATACTGTCTTGACATGAGAAAGGAAGTTTAGGAAAGTGGACTAGACAGTGGAGTGTATCATCTACAGGGGCTATCTCATAAGTAATAATATGCCTCAGGAAGTCTGATCACAGCCCTGTAAGAAATTCTGAAACAGAGCTTTAAATTAACTTTGGCCTAATGTCAACAATAACCATGAACTGATGGCTGCTCATAATTGAAGAGTGGTTTCCCTAAAGCTATAGGCTGAGTATGTATGATGTTAGACCATTAAGCTTAGCATATAATTAGAAATAATAGTTAATATTGTAGATTCTCCTTTACATCATAAGTTGGGCTTGATTTCCTGGTTTGTAATCACCCATGAGTTGACTAATGTCCAACACTATTCCATATCCGCTGCACAATATCTAAAACACCACATCATTTTGCACTGCAATTTAAAATCAAGAGCCATGTCAATGTTAAGACAAGGCATAGGATTGGCAGCACTGATATAGGGATTATGGTTAAAAACAAGAAAGAAGTATAGCATAAAGATACTTGAGCTCTGTGTTTAGACTCTTTTGTCTTAAATATCAGGTCTGCCAGTCACCAACAATATAACCTTTAGCCTGTTTTAACCTGTCTGGGTTTTGGTTTCCTCTCTGTACAATAAAGGTGCTATTAACTTCCTCCAGAATGTAGGTAATCAAATATAACAAGGTATATGACATTGTCACATAATATCTAATATTTATCTTAGTTAGGGAATATACTCCAAAGTCAGGCTCTAGGTTGAAGAGACTTTTTTAAAATACATAGCTATAATCCTGTGACTCTTTCACTATCCACTTATTAAAATAATTTTAATTTATGTATATATTTACTTACTTTGGTATTAAAGAGTGAATCCAGTCCCTTGCAGTTCTCAGAAAAAGAGAGCTATTTTGTATTATTCTCTTCCCACAAAAAATAAACAACAGCAACAGCAACAAAACACAAAAACAAAACTCCCAAAGGGTAATCTGTATATGGAAACTATTAAGGAATCATCCATGATCCCACAATTTATAAAACATAATGGAGTAATGTCTGAGCTAAGATTAAAAATTCCATAAGCAAGAAGCTTACAAGCATGATCCACTGCAACAGAGAGGAAGATTGGCTTGGGTGTGTTAATGGTGCCACCAAAAACTGTAAAGACAATGACTTCCTGCATATTTCCTTCAGATCACTTTAGAGACACACAGAAAAGAAAAGTTCAGAAAATTAGTTTACCCTTCATCAGAAGGTAAATAACAACAGTGAAGAGGCTTCAACAAAAATTTTAAAAGGTCAAGGATTAAGCATAGATGGACTGGTACTCTTCGTGAAGGGAATGGGAGACATCTCCTAGTGTTTGATTTGATTGTGTTGATTTGTTTCATGGTTACAGTTATTAACATATCCATTCAGTTTTTCAAGTGTTTGCTATGTGGATAGTTGTCTCAACTCTGTTATATGCATAGCTGTATGAACTGAAACAAAAATCAGACTCCATGATTCATTATAATAAATATTATAGTAAATATCTCTCTTGGGAAATATAGCATTCCGGGACCTGAGAGTAATGTGGATTTTATATAGTCTAATAATATTAGGTTTATGAGAAATGGTGAAAACATTTAAACAAGTATGACAGGAAATATAATGCCCCTCTCTAGCAACTCACTCTATATTCTCTGAAACTTATTTTACATTACAATAGAAACTATAGAACTATGAAGACTTGCAGAGGTTCTCCTGGACTTAGAGTAATTCCAGTGAAGTCACAAAGGCTCATAAAGAAAAACAGAGATAAAAGCATCAGACTGAAAATTTTGATGTGATTGCATAGGCAGATAGCAGGAAAAAATAAATAAATAAGGTTTCTATAGCTCTAGTTTTGAAGACAAAGGAAAGATGCACACATTAAAGAAGATAGCTTCTAGACATTGCAAATGTGGACTGAACCTCTTGCTCCAGAAAAAAAGAAAAAAGAAAAAAAAAGCAGTTGCTTGTTTGGTTTAGAATCATCGTGGAAAAAACTGGAATGCAACATATTTGTTCAGTTTTAAGCAACAGATCTGTGGAATTTGGTATAGGGTCCACATAAAACTAATAGAACAGACATGAACAAAGCAGAGTGATATTAAGGTAATAGAAAGATATGATCATTTTAGTTATAGTTCTGTAGATTTCCTTACCTAATAAAAGAATCTAGAATAGACTTTCTGAGAAGGTGTTGGGTAGGTACTTAAATACTTGAAAAACAATTCCTGGGGAGAAATCTAAAGGAAAAAAGGGAAGGTTTAGTGGTAGAGAAGAACAAGAATTGACTGCAAGATTTAGAGGAAATTATGTCTTTACAGAAGGACATAAAGATGTTTCACGATGAAGTTGGTGAATATATTGAGACTGAGTCAACTCTGTCATGCTGGAAAGCCTGAACTTTTATAACAAGAACAGCAAAAATACATAGAGATTTTTACAAGCACATAGTATTACCATACTTCTATAGATCCACTGTAGGGAATTAATTAGAAGAAAAAGATCAGGGAAGACCACTTCAGAAGAAATATCTACCATTTAGAATGATGATAATATTTTCTTGGACTTAGGCAGTAATTGTACAAGTAAAAAGAAACATCTAGAAAACAATCTGGCAATTGAACATAAGTGAAAGGAGGTATTTCTAAAATAGACAATGCAAAAGAAAAATTAAGTATGAGAAAGTGGGAGAAAAAATTATGAGCATACAGTTCAAGGTATGTTATTCAGCACATAACACTGGTGAAATCCTCACATGGAATGTAAATATTGAATATTTAAACAGAAATCCATGAAGGAGATTGGATTTGGGCTTGTGAAATAATTTGGATGACATCAGCTAATATAAGTTCTAGGAAGTTAGGAGGTGGATGTAGTTACCAAAAGTTTCTTGGATTCATCTAAGAAACCATTAACATGAAATACAGAAATTATAGAATGGTGCCTTGAAAGTCACCAGTATTTTACTTAAACAGAAAAATTAAAAGATCATTCAAAGGAAAATAAAATCCCAGATAAAAAAGAGGCAAGCTTGCAGAGATATATAGTCCAGACAGCAAAGAAACATATGCTAAGAAAGAAAAATTTCAAAAGAATCTAATATGTCTAAGAAATCGGGTAAGATTCCATGTGTTGAAAAGTATAGGCATCTACAGTCAGTTTGATAGCAATGTCAGGGGCATGGTGAAGAAAAATGGAGCATTGAGTAAGGACAGAAAATCAAGAGAGTAAATATTCAAGAATTTTGACTCTAGGGAGAAAAATTATTTCCAGGAGGAATTAAGGTTAAATATTCTGATTACTATTTTTATCAATAATATTTTTGTTTTCTTATTATTACTTTCTTATTTTAACATTAAAAGCATGTAGTGACAATCATCTCACTGTTAATAAAGAAAAGCAGACACAAGAAGGTTGGTGGTAGTGTTGTCACTATTTTAAGGAACCCGAAAACAAAGGACACAAAGCATAGACATATACTTTGTGAAGGGCAGAAGCTTAACTCTATGGTAGAGCTTGCCCAGAATGCACAGAGCTTGTATTCCATCTCCAGTACCACAGGTAAAAAACAGTGTAGTCAAGTTTTATATCTGGAAAGTTCTCTTCCTCATACTAACAGGATGAAGAAAAATATGTACATAGGTTGTAATGTGTAATAAGTAAAGCCGGTTTCCTTTCACTGACTACGATCTTCACATAGATGCAGAAAAAAACCATTGACAAACTACAATACCCCATCATGACAAAAGTCTTTGAGAGATCAGGGATACAAGGCCCATACCTAAACATATTACAGGCTATAGGAAGCCAATAGCTAACATCAAATTAAATGGAGAGAAACTCAGAACAATTTCACTAACATCAGGAACAAGACAAGGCTGCCTACTCTCTCCATTTCTCTTCAATATAGTACTTGAAGTTCTAGAGAGAGCAATAAGACAACTAAAGGACATCAAGGGGATACAAATCAGAAAGAAGGAAGTCAAAATATCACGATTTGCAGATGATATAATACACAACAGTGACCCCCAACATTTCAACAGAGAACTCCTACAGCTGACAAATACCTTCAGCAAAGTGGCTGGATATAAATTGTTCTCTATTTGATAGGGATGTTTACATCCCTATCAAGAGTAAGCACAGCTCAATTTTTTGTGCATCCTTAATGGCATTTACTCTTTACCTTTTTGATAGAAGACTGCACTCTAGCTGGCAGAAAGTGATATCTCATTGTTGCTTCAGTTTGCTGAGCAATTTTCTTTCATTTGTTGGTCTTATTGAGAAATGTCTATTGGGTAATGTTTTCCAGCTTTTGCAATTTGTTTTCAATGTTTGAATTTCTAATGTATTTTGGGTATTAAGCACTTATTACATATTAAAACTGTTTTCTCCCATTTTGCTATTTGTCATTGTAATCAGCTTTCTATACCCTTGAAAATATTGTTTCAATATATTGTTTTTATATTGGTTAAAAGGACAATTTCTCCCTATCTCTCCATTTTTATTTTGTAAAGTATTTTCAAAGTCACATATGCAAAAATATAAATAATCATTTCTGAGACAAATATTGTACAACATATCCTTGTTTTCTATCACTTTTGGAAGTTTTGTTACTATGTTTAGGTCCTTAATGAATCCTGTGTTGATTATTGGAATGCATGAGACAAGGATCTAGTTTCATTTTTCTGCATGTGAATAATTACTTTTCCCAAAGCCACGTATGAGGAGATAGTTTTATCCCATTCTCTATTCTTGGCATGTTTGTTGTGAGTGAACTGGCCGTGAACATATGGCCTTATTCCTAGACTTTCTATCTTGTTCTGTTGCTTAATATGCCTATGTTGATGACAGCAATGAGTGTTTGTGTTGTAATCCTGCCTTGTTATATTCTAATCATTTATTTTGTTCACTCATTGTGCTTAGTGATTCTACATTAATTTAAGGACTTCTTTTCAATTGGTGTGAAAATGAATTTGGAACCTTTGCAAGGATTGTATCAATCTGAAAATAGCTTCATATGCAAGAACATTTAGTAGTTATATACATTTAGTTTCTTCCCCATTTCTTTCATCTGTGATTTATAGCTTTTAGTGTGTAGACTTTAAGCCTCTTAGTTATAAATTTAAAAGTATTACATTTTTAACATTTTGTTGCTTTGTGAGTTGATTCTCTTTTTTTAATTGCTTTTCAAACTCTTCCTTGGTATTATATAAACAACTTACTAATTTTTTAACATCATTTACTTTATAGTTGAACTGAAATTGTAAAACAATGTTAACAGTATTTTGGGTTGAATCTTTATTGTTTCATATACATCAGATATTGTTATTAGTAAATAGAGATAACTGTATCTTTTTTTTCTACTATAATGCTTTTTATTTTCTTCTCTTCTGTTTATTACTCTGACTAGGAAGTCTAGTACTGGGTTGGGAAGAAGTGAGAAGTAAACACCATTATATTGGACCTCATTTCATAGGAAAAGTGTAATCATTTTAAGTGCTAAGAGTGATGCTAGCAGAGAAACAAAGAAATTTGCAATGTCTTTAGTCATCAGAAAAATGGAAATAAAAATGATCCTGAGATTTCACCTTATATCCATCAGAATATCTAAGATCAAAAACTCAAGTAAGAATACATGCTGGAGAATATGTGGAGAAAGGGAAACACTCCTCCATTGCTGGTGGGAATGTAAACTTGTACAACCACTTTGGAAATCAATCTGGCGCTTGCTCAGACAATTAGAAATAGTGCTATCTCAAGATCCAGCTATAGCACTCCTAGGCATATATCCAAAATATGCTCCACCATACAACAAGGACATTTACTCAACAATGTTCATAGAAGCTTTATTCATAATAGCCAGAATCTGGAAACAACACAGATGTCCCTCAACTCAGGAATGCATACAGAATTGTGCTACATTTACACAATGGAATACTACTCAGCAAACAAAAACAGGGAAATCATGAAATTTGCAGACAAATGGTGGAAACTAGAAAAGATCATCCTGAGTGAGGTATCTCAGAAACAGAAAGATACACACAGTATATACTCACTTATAAGTGGATATTTGAAATATAAGATAAGATAAACATACTAAAATTTGTACACCTAAAAAAGCTAAGCAAGAAGGAGTACCTTGGGTAAGATGATCAATTCTCACTCAGGAAGGCAAACGGAATGGACATTGGAAGAAGGAGAAAACAGGGACCAGGACAGGAGCCTACCAAACAGGGCCTCTGAAAGACTCTACCCAGCAGGGTATCAAAGACTCATAACCAGACTTTGTGCAGAGTGCAGGGAATCTTATGAAAGAAGGGGGAGATAGAAAGACCTGGAGGGGACAGGAGATCCACAAGGAGAACAACAGAATGAAAAAATCTGGGCCCAGGGATGTTTTCTGAGACTGATACTCCAACCAAAGACCATGTATGGAGATAAACCTAGAACCCTGGCATAGATGTCGCTCATTACAGTGTCCAAGTGGGTACCCTAGTAAGGAGAACAGGGACTGTCTCTGACATGAAATCAGTGGCTGGCTCTTTAATTGCCTCCCCCTGAGGGGGGAACAGCATTACCAGGTCACAGAGAAAGACAATGTAGCCAGTCCTGATGAGACCTGATAGACTAGGGTCAGGTGGAAATGGAGGAGGACCTCCCCTATCAGTGGACTTGGAGAGGGGCATGGGAGCAGATGAGGGAGGGAGGATGGGACTGGGAGGGGATGTGGGAGGGTGCTACAGCTGGGATGCAAAATGAATAAGTTGTAATTAATAAGAAAATAATTAAATTTATTTTTTAAAAAAGAAGCCAAATAAAAGAGTGATGCTAGCTTTTAGTTTGTAATATACAACCTTTAATGTTGAAGTACTACATTCTTTCTTTTTCTAATCTATTGACCTTTAATAAAATTTACTTATGTATATGTTGGGGAAGGGAGAATGTGTTGTAGATGGGGGTGAAGGTCATTAGAGGCCAGAGGTGTAGTTACAGGGGACTGAGTCATCTAACCTGGGAGTTGATAACCAATGTCAGGTTGTCTGCAAGAAGAGCATTTGTTTTTAATCCCAGAGCTATCTCCCAGCCCCTGTTAAAACTTTTTATCAAGAATGAGTTCTAATATATTTTAAGTAGGTTTTCCTTTTCTTTTGGGGTGAGGAGCATCTCCTCAGATCATCGTGTATGGTTTAATCCTTAAATTTGTTGATACTGCATTATTACATTTATTGACTTATGTTGTATATGCTGCATAACTCTTATATCTTAGGACAGTTTCACCCCAGTTTATTGGAGTGAATGATTTTATTAGCGTTCATTAAATTTAGTTTGTTAACATGTAGCTAGAGGATGGGGGTTCTTTGTTTACCAGGAATGTTAGCCAGTAATTTTCTTTACTTGCGATATCATTGTGTGGCTTTACTATCAAAATTATGTCTGCCTATTAGCTGAACTTGGAATTAGTATCTCCCCCCATTTTTAAAGGACTGAGAACCTCAGGACTCAGTGCACCCTGATGATCTCCCTGGATCTCTGGAATGAAGCATCAGGGGCTATCCATTCCTTCTGAGGAACTGGTATTTACCCATTCATTATCTAGTCACAGTCGAGGCAATTCTATATGTCTGGAATTCATTTAATTCTGCATATTTGCATTTAGTTATTTATAGTGCTTTTTTATTTCTCTACTATCATTGGCACTGTTTTCTCTATCATGTGTGGTTTAATCTGGGTCCTTTTTTAAACAAGCCCACTTAAGGTTCACTGGTTTTATCTTTCCATAAAAATTGTATTTGTTTCACTGCTTTTTTCCACACTTTGGCTTCTTGTCAGTGAAATTCTTGTTACTACCTTTTCCTGCTAACTTGGGGTTTATTACAACACCTTTTTGTGTCACATCAGAAATAAAAGGTCTTTCATGTTTTCTAATACAGGCACATGTTACTACCTGACTCATATCTCCCTCTTTTCACGTCTGAGGATAGAGCCTAGAGTAGGCAAATGCTCTGCTGTGGAAACCCGGCCCAAGGTTTCCTTAAGCATGCATGCTTAGTACCATGTACTAAGCACACACGGTGCAGAAATGTCTTCCTGATGAAATATCTTGTTGATAAGGAGAAAAGACATGCTGTGGGATAAAATCAAACTCAAACTGGCAACATAAACAGAAGGCATTTTTACACTCCTCCTTCTCTACACCAAAATAGACTCTTTAAATTATACATCTTTGGTGTATGAGAAACTATTCAGGGAGCAAGGACAGGCTTTAGTGGCATAGATATATCTGTGAGGCTATTTCATAGTAGAAATACTCAACTCTCATTACTTGTTTGTGTCTCCAAAAAAAATCCAACATCTGTTTAGTGGTTTGAAGACCAGGACAGTAGAAAAATAATTAGTATTACATGAGATTTCAGTGTAGAAAAATACTTCTCTTATAGAATTATGCCCTTACAAGAGAGTGAGGCCATATTCTCTCCTCATATCCTGCTATGAGATGATTATAGAAAGAATCAGCTGCTTCTGACCTAAGAAGTGGACTACCAGAAAATAAACTTAGGATCTTTCTTAATCTTGGATTTTCTAGTCTCAGAAATGTGACAAAATAAGCTTGTGCTTCTAAGCCTCCAGTCTATACTGCTTTGTTCCTGCAGCATAAACAGATAAGGACACTAACTGCCAAGCACAAACACCTCAGTTTATTACAATAACGGCAGTTAGCTCTCACTCACAAATCTGTAATTTATCGTGCTCCATGACTCCGGCTTTGATCCATAAGAGCAGCAGCTACCAAGACCATAGTATTCTGAGGAGAGTAAGAAGAAACCTTATGCTCAGCAAAAGTCTCTCCAGAAGTGGCTACACCACATCTCACATAGCATTGCCAAAGCAATAGGCAATTCAATGTCAACAAGTAGAATAGCATTTTTTTTTTCAAGGAATACAGAGTCTTAAGTACTTGGCTGAACAATAACATAGCATGCCTTGATAGTGACCAGTTTGATCCCTTACACTTTGGCAATTGTTTTAAGTCTTAAAATTCTACTGCAAATTATGATCAGAAAATTTAGATTTATGTTTTCTACTTCTAATTTTATTAGATCTTCAGCTCTGAAAA
This sequence comes from Psammomys obesus, assembly GCF_907164565.1. Classification (NCBI taxonomy): domain Eukaryota; kingdom Metazoa; phylum Chordata; class Mammalia; order Rodentia; family Muridae; genus Psammomys; species Psammomys obesus. The sequence continues at coordinate 12,330,503 of NW_026585686.1, forward strand.
ACTATAGGAATTGCAAAATCTGCAATCTGATTACTTAATATACTTCATATTAAAGAAATGTTTTATGGGAATATACACACTTTATCAAAATTAATAATAATAAGCATTTATATGTGTAGCTGATATTATGGGTTTTGTTAATAAAGTAAATAAATTATATTAATCTCAAATGAGTTAGCATTAATTTCAATGTTCTTTAGCATATGAAAAAACTAGTATTTCCCTTTTAAAGTTTTTGAAAAATTTTAAACAAAATTTTAATTGCAAGTTATTTACACTTAATAGTGTGCTATATCTAAGTTTATCATTCTCAAAAGTATGCACTCTTAAGATTCCTTGCACTCTGCCCTAAGTTTGGCTATGAGTTTCATGAACGAAGGGGAGATAGAAAAATCTGGAAGGGACAGGAGACCGCAAGGTGACCAACAGAACCAAAAAATCTGGGCTCAGGGGTGTTTTCTGAGACTGATACTCCAACCAAGGACCATTCATAGAGATAACCTAGAAGCTTTGCACAGATGTAGCACATGGCAGCTCAGTATCCAAGTGGGTTCCCTAATAATGGAAACAGGGACTGCTTCTGACAAGATCTCAGGGGCTGATTCTTTGATCACCTCCCCCTGAGGAGGGAGCAGCCTAACCAGGCCACTGAGGAAGACAAGGCAGCCAGTCCTGATGACACTTGATAGATTAGGATCAGATGGAAAGGGAGGAGGATGTCCCCTATCAGTGGACTTGGGGAGGGCCGTGGGAGGAGAAGATGGAGGCAAAGTGAGATTGGAAGGGGAAGGAGAAGGGGGCTATAGCTGGGATACAAAGATAATAAACTGTAATTAATAAAAATAAATGAATTTAAAATATATATGTGTTCAAATAAGCACACACACAAAACATGCAGAGAAAGAGATTCATAGTATTATGTGTAATGTTTTTTTGTAATACCAAGAATGCAAGAGTATTCCATTTAGCTAAGTATAAATTTACTTGTAAATAAGCTGTGGAATACATTTTTATCCCATCTAGTACTTAAAATAATTGTTATTTATTTGTTTGTTTGTAGTAGCCTTAGAAGCTGATGCAAATGAGTAAATAATGGTTGTCTCATTTGTTGAGAAGAAAGTTAGTGGTCCCCTTCCAGTGTGCTATATCTATATAAATATGAGACTTGCAAGACAAGTGTAGGCAATCCACAAACATAAACAGTGTTGTGAAAGTTCTGAAACATGAAATAGCCTGGAGTTGGCAATTAGCGTAAGCCACACACAGTGGGGAGGATATGTATGTGTAGTGTTGGGCCCAGAAAGATGTATTTGATTCTTAATTCACAAGTAAATGTGTGTGCCTCTCATCAGTTCTGGTTCATGAAGATTCTAATCAAGCAATTTATCTGGTTCATTTCTCATATGCCCTCATCAACTGGAGTGCAAAGTCTACTCAGCAGCCAGAAAAGATGAGGTCAGCTTTGAAAATAAGTGTTGGCCCACTTGCCAGAGGACCAGAAGAAACTAGCGTGAACGAATGAGGTCAGCCTCTTTTGGACCCATCTCCACGGGGTATCAGCAATATTTAAAGGGTGAAAATTATAATCAAAGTGGTTATTTGGCACCATTTAGAACTCACTCACAACTATCCAGTGACAATGTGGTTGGATGTTTCACACTGTGTTCTAAATTCTACAATTGTATTATCATCTTTGCCATCAATGTTGTGTAGTCACTCCCATTGAAATCCTAAAATCTGCCTGAATCAGTATGTGGCCATTGCAATGCTCCTCTTGTGAATCAAAAACTAATTGAACTATGGAATTTGTTCAATGGTTACTAAAGAATATACCTCCAATCATAGATTTTACATTTTATCTAGTTGCATTGGACAAAGCACTGTAGTAAATATTAAATGAAGATAAGCTGAGAATCATGAAGGGAAATTTGAAGTCAAGGTAGATATCTTACCATATGTTCTGTCAATGATTTGGCTGAAATCTCAGTTGCCAGATTGAACATGGAACCATTTAGGATCAGCCTGTGCATGCAAGGGTACCAACTTAACAGTCATCAGGGCTTCATTGTTGCTCAGTAGTGTTCCATATAGTCTGAACCTAAGTCACCAAGGCAAATCAAAACAAAACAAAACAAAAACAAGAACAAATCACAGCCTATTTCCCTTCAAAGACTGGCCCTAGTCATCTATTACAACTAATTCATTAATAGTTTATAAGCAAACCAATCTGAATCAAATGAGTATTTAAGTGATTGATACGCTCCTAGATGGATAAGAGAAAAAACAAATTGTCATCAGTGGCGGCCTGCCTAGCAGCCCCTATAGCAGCACAGTGGGCACCACTGTATGCCAGTCCTTGGGTGGTCGGGAACACCACCTCATTTGACTCTTGATAGCACATTGTAAGAGAAATCATCCCATGTGCCTCTTTAGGCATTGCACTATCTGTAATTTATCAAAGTGTCATCTTGCTGATGACCTGAAAAACAAACACATCACATCAAGAACTAAAGCATTTTACATAAAATATATTCTCTAATAGCCTCTAAAATTAATTTTCCAAAATGGTTTCCTCAAAGGAAATATAAATAGAAGAAATTTTCAAAAGAAAACTTCTAGTTTATATTAGGCTTTTTTTCTAACTTTGTCATGGAAACAGTATGGAATATTTTAGCTATTTCAGAGTAAATTCATCAAAATTAAGTTCAATTCCAACTCTTTTCTGAGGATTATTTTATAAACCCCTTCAGATGTGTGCCTATAGGCCTAACTATATATCAGCATTCCATTCCCACTGAGAAAAAAAAAGTCTCAACATTTCCTGATCTCAATACATAATCTAGAGAAAGAATCAACTTTCTGGCATGCGGGAAGCCTAATGAACTTTGGGTTATCGCGGCATCATCCTCCATGTCAGAACTACTAAATCTGGAGTAAGCAGGGGAAAGCACAGTTACAACAGCCTTAAAAATACTCAACCACAAAGCTCAGACTCCCCCAAACAAATATGGCACACTAAGATTAGAATTAATTAAAATGCAAAGTAACAGGATAAGAAAGTCAAAATTTGCTGAAAGTCATGATGGGAATGCAGTCTCTAACCATTCTTCTATCTAAAAGAGGGTAAATGTCTGGTCTAGGAGAGAAACATCAATACCATACTTATCAGAGTTTGTTTTAACATAAGTTTACCTAATTGGAGCTCTGTGTTTTTAAAGTCTGTGCTTTTCATATCTGGTAGATTGTCCCAGAAACCTACTCTAGCACAAATTACTTAGCCTTAGTCAGTCACCCCTGTGCATATTTTGAGATTTGAGGAAGCTTCAGAATAGATACCTTGTGTTTTTCTTACTCAGAGTCTTCTGAGAATCACAAGACAGAACATATGTTCAGAATATCTTCTTATGGCTAAGCATAAGGAAATACAAAATTTTTGTTGTGGACTTTTTATGGTGGTATTGTGGATTATTTTTCACACTGATAGCATCAGTGGGGCACAGGCTCAGATCACTGCTTGTCTGATGAGGGGCAGCACCACTTAAGCCATGTCCTCAGACACTCCTGTAGAAATGTTTGTTCCCAGCCTTCCTACTGAGGATAAATACAGTTACCAGCACCAGTGTCCCACACCCCAAGGTAGATACAGACACGGATTTACAGGTCAAAGCATGAAGTTGCTTACTGTGGCAATGCATTTATTTGTGAAAATTAGGAAATATTCTAAAGAGACATTACTCTGCACAAGGCAGAATATTGTCACACATGTGGACAGGGATACATTCTATTGATATTATTTTTAATAATAAGATGGATGGCTTACAGAATGTGTTATAAAAGTTCATTTCTATTAGTAGCTGTGACTTTCTCCTCTGTGAAGGCACCATGCATACATTATCAAAGGAGCTTCCTCAAAAAAGTTACCTTAAGATTATACCAAGCTAAGCCAGAAGAAAAGCAGGGAACAACAAGATCTGAGTGTCCATTTTTCTGACTCTTCTGGTGACAGAATTGTCTTTGCCACCTCTCTACTTATGGGCATACTGCTTCCTTTGCATGCAAATGCATGAGAAGTTGTATCCGCAGTAATGCTAGTCACACTTTTGAGTATTCGCTATATGTCAAGCCCAGTGATCAGATTTCATGTCCCTACTAGATTGCAGGAAGTAGGCAATATAATCATAGTCTCTGTTAGACAGACAGGAAACAGGTGGGGAGATCTTACCTAAGATTTGTCTCCCAGAGAGTAATAGGTGATGCCCAGGTTTGACACCCCAGTATTCCAAGACCATCTTTTCATGGCTTGTGATTGAAAATGAGCCTCATATGCAATTTACAGTGCTGTTTAAAAACACAAAATCTGTCTAATGTTTTCACTGTCTCTGTAGGCAGTGTTAGCCTACTTTTTAACACCACAGTTGTGAATTACAGTCCCCATTTGAAAATGCAGCATTTTGTGAGGGCTTTAATAACAATATCATTTTCTTATTTTTATCACCTCGGGTTTTATTGTATTGGTAAATAGAACTGAAATTAAATATTCATTAATATCCTGAAATAAATATCACTGAATGAGAATGGGATGGTTCATTGAGCCATTCATTGCCTGAGAGTACAACATTCAGAGTCTCTTTTAAAAGGATTTCTTTACAGTGCCTTTTAAAGCAATAGCCTCAGTTCATCTGGATTGTAGCTTCATTTTTACACAACTAGTCTCTGTCTCCTTTCATCCTCATCTTTCTGTACAGTTTCAGTTCTGATTAATACCATGAAGTTTATGGTCAGTAGTAGATTCAAAAGTATCAGATGTCTGGAAGAAGGGAATAGTTAGTTTTTTGACAAATATGTGTGGATAACTGATACTAGGAGTAAAGTCTTCTACAAAAAAAAGCCGTGTTTTTCCTTCTCTTCTGCTGAAGTCGATTTTATTTTCACATATAGTTATAAAGATATGTCTCTTTAACTTCATGTCTAAATAATTGAATAAGCTCTTTTAAGTACAACAGGGATTCTTGTTCCAGAATGGTTGTCAGCTCAAAACTAACTTTTCAAATAATTCAAGTAACCCCTAAAGCAAAATAGACATTTTCCCCCGTAACACAAGGTTCTTCTCTGGCAACCAAGAGTGCTCACTAATGCTCATCATTTTCCTCTATATTATTTTGGTATATCTTTGCAAATTTAATAAAAGAAAATTAAGTAAGTCATAGTCCTCCTATATGGATACTAACATATATTTTTCATGATTTCTTACTATCTCAATAATACAAGGCCTTAACATGACAGAGGTTCTATGCCCAGCTGGCATCGGAACCCGCCCAACAGCCCCAGGCAGCTCAGTGTGCATCATGCTGGCGTCTGCTCCATCATTCCTATATCTGAACATGCAGGGAAGCTACATTTCTAACAAGATAGCTTCAATGATCCTGAAGTTGCTGGTATGTGAAATACACTCTGAAAACAACTCCAGAGGGATGTTAAAAAAAAAAAAGTTTCCTGTAAAGAACCAGAAAAGATAAATTTTAGACACTGGAATATATGGTCTTTGTTTTAAGTAAGTACTATATTCTTCAATTGTAGCGTGAAATCAGTCATAGATAGTAGGAAAACAAATGCATATGGCTGTCTTTCAAGAAAATATTACTCATGGACACTGGAGTTTAAATTTACATTTTTTATATGACACCTACAGCTGAGGAGAAGAACTTTGTATTTGCTGCCTTCCTTGGTTTAGGTGTTTACTTTATAATTTTTTGTGTGTTTTAAAGTTAAATAGAATTAAATAACTTTCCCTCTTCACTTTGTATTCTCCAGTCTTTCCCAGCTACCCTCCTTCAAAGGTTGGTAGCCTTTTTTTCTTTATGATTGTCATGAGAGAGAGACTGAGTGAGTCTATGTGCAATTATATATAAACACAACATTCTGAATAGCTTTTTTTGATTGCATATATTTGTATATATTTGGGCTCAGGGATGACCAGTCTGTGTAAGACATTTTTGGGAAAGGCTAATTCTCCTTTTTTTAGCAGTCACTATATTCCTATAGTTTTGTGTCTAGGGGGGAGAATCTGAGAAAAAATTCTATTCCATGTGAACATGTCCATTGATACTAGCATTGTTCTGCCATCATAATTTGGCCAAAAGCCAACCAAAGCCCCAGGCAGCTCAGTGTATACTACAATGATTCCCCTACATTGAACCTGTATCTGTACATGCAGATATAGATATAGATATGGATATAGATATAGAGATAGAGATAAAGACAGAGATAAAGATAAAGAGAGAGAGAGAGAGAGAGAGAGAGAGAGAGAGACAGAGAGAGAGACAGGAGCCTACCACAGAGGGCCTCTTAAAGACTACCCAGCAGGGTATCAAAGCAGATACTGAGACTCATAGCAAAACTTTGGACAGAGTGCAGAGAATCTTATGAAAGAAGGGGGAGATGAAAGACAAGGAGGGGACAGGAGTTCCACAAAGAGAGCAATAGAACCAAAAATCTAGGCCCAGGGGTCTTTTCTGAGACTAATACTCCAACCAAGGACCATGCATGGAGATGACCTAGAACCCCTGCACAGATGTAGGCTATGGCAGCTTAGTCTCCAAGTGGGGACCCTAGTAAGGGGAACAGGGACTGTCTCTGACATGAACTCAGTGGCTGGTTCTTTGATTACCTCCCCAAGAAGGGTGAACAACCTTACCAGGCCACAGAGGAAGTCATTCTTAATGAGACCTGAAAGGCTAGGGTCAGATGGAAGGGAAAGAAGACCTCCCCTATCAGTGAATGGTGGGAAGGGTAAGGGAGGAGAAGAGGGAGGGAGGGTAAGATTAGAAGGGGGTAAGGGAGGGGGATACAGCTGGAATACAAGGTGAATAAATTATAATTACTAAAAAATAAATTAATAATATAAAAAAGACTGGAGATGGTATGATTATTTTGTATCCTTAAAGCCTGTTCCCAGGGATACACCTCCTCTAAAAAGGCCACATTTTACGGTGATTTATTTTGTGTTTCTGCCCCTTTAAGGGATCCCCAGTTGCTAGTCAACTGGCCCTTTGGGAATGATAAGCAGTTAGTACTGCTTGACCTTATGATCTTTAGTGTTAGTGCCTTTTGAACTTCTGGGAATAGAAGAGGATGTGAAAAAGTTAGCAGAGGCTACGCAGGATTCAGTAGGGTCAAGATGGCAGACAGGTAGGGTCAGAGAAGAGTATGGTTAGAGAACACAGCTGGTGCAGGAAGAAAGAAAATGGAGTAGAGTGAGAAGAGAAGGCATTTGACGCACAAAAGAAATCAAGCCAGGAGAAGATGACCTAAGCAGAGAATATGTTGTTAGGAGAGAGAAAAAAAACAAAACAAAACAAAACAAAAAAAAAAAAACAAACAAACAAGAAGTCACAAAGAAGACAAAAATCTACACCACACCTCCTAACTCTTGCCAAAGAATTCCACCAACTGCAAATTAAGTATTCAATTATATGAGCATATTGAGGGCACTCTCACTCAAAACACCACAGTAAACTTGGAGGCATGAGCATGGAGTGTCTTATTCTGGGCTGAATTTAATGCTCAGGTTGCAGGTGGCCAACACTGGCCCTAAAAGGTGAGCAGAGCCACCAGTTCATCAACGTGTGATGCACATGCGCATATAATGGTCACCCACTGTGAAGATTTTAATATCAGGGCAAGGGCTTACTCCAGGGAATCATTTTTCCAGATAGACAACACTATTCATCATTTCCAGTTTACAGACTACTGTAAATACTGGAGTATAGGAACAGTAGAGCAGTGCTTCTCAACCTTTCTGATGGTGTGACACTTTAGTACAGTTCTTTGGGTTATAGTAGCTCCCCCCCCCAAACACACACACAAAGTTATTTTTATGGCTACTTTGTAACTGTAATTTTGCCTCTGTTGTGAATCAGAAGTAAATATCTTTGGAAATAGAGGTTTGCCAAAGGATTTTTGACCCACAGATTGAGTACCGCTGGACTGGAGAAGCTACTTGAAATCTATAGCAAAAGTGAATAAATTATAATAAATAATAATAATAAAGAAAAATGAAAAAAAATGACAGAAAGGATTACTCTTATGGTAAAGAACTGTTCTTATACTTGGTTTTTCATTCATTTATTCATTTATTTATCTATCTATCTATCTATCTATCTATCTATTTATTTATTTATTTATATTATTAGTTACATTTTATTAACTCTGTATCCCAGCTATATCCTGCTCCCTCATTCCCTCCCAACCCTCCCTCCCTCATCTCCTCCCTGCCCCTTTCCAAGTCCACTGATTGGGGAGGACCTCCTCCCCTTTCATCTCACCCTGTTTTATCAGGCACCTTCAGGACTGGCTGCAAAATCCTCCTCTGTGGCCTAGCAGGACTGCTCCTCCCTTGGGGGGTGGGAGGTTAAAAAGCCTACCATTGAGTTCCTGTTAGAAATAGTCCCTGTTCCCCTTACTATGGGAAACCAATTGGTTACTGAGCTACCAAGGGCTACATCCGAACAGAGGTTCTAGGTTATATCCATACATGGTCCTTGGTAGAATGTCAGTCTCAGAAAAGACCTCTGGGCTCAGATATATTTGATCCTTGTGGAGCTCCTATCCTTTCTACATCATACTAACTCCCTGCACTCTGCTCAAGGTTTGGTTATGAATCTTAGTATCTGCTTTGATACACAGCTAGGTAGAGTCTTTCAGAGGCCCTCTGCGGTAGGCTACTGTCCTGTTCCTTGTTGTTGTTGTTTTTCCTATGTCCAATGCACATACCATTTGTATTTCTAAGTGAGGGTTGATCATCTTACCCTGTGTCCTCTTTCTTGTTTATCTTCTTTAAGTGTATAGATTTCATTATGATTATCATACATTATAGGTCTATATAAGTGAGTATATATCATGTGTGTCTTTCTCCTTCTGGGATACTTCACTCACAATGATCTTTTCTAGATCCCATCATTTGCCTGCAAATTTCATGATTTCCTCCTTTTTGATTGCTGAGTAGTATTCCATGTGTAAAAATACCACAATTTCTGTATCCATTCCTTGTTAATAGACATCTGGATTGTAAGCAGGTTCTGGCTATTACAAATAAAGCTGCTAAAACATCTTTGAGCAAATGTCCTTTTTGTTCACTTCAGCAAATTTTGGGTATATGCCTAGCAGTAGTATAGCTGGATCTTGAGGAAACACTATTCCTAATTGTCTGAGAAAGCACCAAATTGTCTTCCAAAGTGTTTGGACTAGTTTATATTCCCACCATCAACGGAGGAGTGTTCCCCTTTCTCCACAACGTCTCCAACACGTGTTGTCATTTGAGTTTTTTTATTTTAGCCATTTTGTTGGGTGTAAGGTGAAATCTCAGGGTCATTTTGATTTGCATCTCCCTGATGGCTAAGGATGCTGAACATCTCCTTAAGTGTTTCTCTGCCATTCTATATTCCTCTACAGAGAATTCTCTGTTTAGCTCCATACCCCATTTTTAATTGGATTACTTGATTGATTGCTTTTTAACTTACTTAGTTCTTTATATATTCTGGATATCAGCCCTCTTTCAGATATAGGATTGGTGAAGATGCTTTCCAGTCTGTAAGCTGTCGTTTTGTTCTGACAACAGTGTCTTTTGCTTTGCAGAAACTTTTCAGTTTCATGAGGTCCCATTTGTTGATTGTTGCTTTTAGAACCTGTGCCGTTGGTGTTCTGTTCAAGAAGTTGTCTCCTGTGCCAATGAGTTCTAGGCTTTTCCCCAATTTTTCTTCTAACCAATTTAGAGTATCTGGTTTTATGTTGAGGTCTTGATCCACTTGGACTTTAGTTTTGTGCAGGGTGATAAATATGGATCTATTTTTATTTTTCTACATGTAGATATCCTGTTTGACCAGCACAATTTGTTGAAGATGCTGTATTTTTTCCATTGAGTGGTTTTGGATTCTTTGTCAAAAATCAGTTTTTCATAGGTGTGGGTCTATTTCTGGGTCTTCTATTCGGTTCCATTGATCCTACTTTCTGTTTCTATGCCAATACCATACAGTTTTAATTGCTTTTGCTCTGTAGTACAGCTTGAGATCAGGGATGGAGATACCTCCAGATGATCTGTTGTTGTACAGGATCGTTTATTAGATTCTGTGTTATTTTGTTTCTCCATATGAAGCTGAGAATCTTTTTTTCAAGGTCTGTAAAGAACTGAGTTTTTATTTTGATAGGAATTGCGTTGAATCTGTAGATTGCTTTTGGCAGGACGGCCATTTTCACAATGTTAATCCTACCAATCCATGAGCACTGGAGAACTTTCCATTTTCTGATATCTTCTTCAATTACTTTTTCCAGAGACTTATAGTTTTTTTTTTTTTCAAACAGGTCTTTCACATGCTTGGTTAGTGTCACCCCAAGGTACTGTATGTTATTAGTGGCTATTGTGAAGGGTGTTGTTTCACTGATTTCTTTTGCAGCCCTTTTTCCTTTGGTATACAGGAGGGCTTCTGATTTTTTTGAGTTGATTTTGTATCCTGCCACTTTGCTGAAAGTGTTTATCAGCTGAAGGTGTTCTCTGGTTGAATTTTTTTGGTTGCTCATGTATACTATCATATCATCTGCGTATAGTGATACTTTGAATTCTTCCTTTTCTATTTGTATCCCCTTGATCTCCTTTAGTTGTCTTGTTGCTTTAGCTAGGACTTCAAGTACTATGTTGAAGAGAGTGGGCAGCCTTGCCTTGTCCCTGATTTCAGTGGGATAGATTTGAGTCTCTCTATTGAGTTTGATGATGGCTATAGGTTTGCTATGTATTGCCTTTACTATGTTTAGGTATGTGCTTTGTATCCCTGATCTCTCCAAGACTTTAAACATGAATGGGTGTTGGACTTTGTCAAATGCTTTCTCGGCATCTAAGGAGATGACTATATGGCTTTTCGCCTTCAGTTTGTTTATGTGGTGGATTACATTGATGGATTTCTGTATGTTGAAACACCCTTGCATGCCTGGGATGAAGCCTACTTTTTCATGGTGGATGATATCTTTGATGCGTTTTTGGGTTTGGTTTGCAAGTATTTTATTGAGTATTTTTCCATCAATGTTCATAAGAGAGATATGTCTGAAGTTCTCTTTTTTTGTTGGGTCTTTGTGTGGTTTCGTTATCAAGATGACTGTGGCTTCATAGAATGATTTTGCTAATGTTCCTCCTGTTTCTATATTGAGGAGTAGTATGGAGAGATTTGGAGTTAGCACTCATTTGAAGGTCTGGTAGAATTCTGCAATGAATCCGTTCGGCCCAGTGCTTTTTTTCGAAGGGAGACTGTTGATGACTCTTTCTATTTCCTTGGGGGATATAGGTCTAATCAATCTTTCTACCTGATCTTGACTTAATTTTGGTAGATGGAATCTATCAAGAAAATTGTCCATTTCTTTTAGATTTTCAAGTTTTGTGGCATATAGGCTTTTGTAGTAAGACCTAAAGATCGTTTGGATTTCTTCAGTGTCTATAGTTATGTCCTCCTTTTCATTTCTGATTTTGCGGATTTGGATAGTTTCTCTCTGCCTTTTAGTTAGTTTGGCTAAAGGTTTGTCTATCTTGTTGATTTTCTCAAAGAATTAGCTCTTGGTTTTTTTCATTCTTTGAATTGTTGTATTTGTTTCTAATTGATTTCAGCCCTGATTTTGATTCTTTCCAGCCGTCTGCTCCTCTTCGGTGTATTTGCTTCTTTTTTCTCTAGGGCTTTCAGTTGGGCCATTAAGGTGCTTGTATGAGATGTCACAAATTTTTTCTTGAGGGCACTTAGTGCTATGAATTTTCCTCTGAACACTGCTTTCATGTGTCCCATAAAGTAGGGTATGTTGTGCCTTCATTTTCATTGAATTCTAGGAAGTCTTTAATTTCTTTCTCTATTTCTTCCTTAACTCAGCTGTCATTGAGCAGCAAGTTGTTCAGTTTCCATGTGCTTGTAGGCTTTTTTCTAATTCCATTCTTGTTGAGGTCCAGCTTTAGTCCATGGTGGTCAGATAGAATACAGCAGATTATTTCAATCTTCTTGTATCTGTTGAGGCTTGCTTTGTGACCAACTATATGGTCTATTTTGGAGAAGGTTCCATGAAGTGCTGAAAAGAAGGTATACTCTTTTGAGTTTGGGTGAAATGTTCTGTAGACATCTATTAGGTCCATTTGATTTAGGATCTCTGTAAGCGCCTTTATTTCCTTATTAGGCTTCTATCTAGATGGTCTGTCAGTTGGTGAAAGTGGGTGTTGAAATCTTCCACTATTAAGATGTTGGGAACAATTTGTGATTTCAGTTTTAATAATGTTTCATTTATAAATGTAGGTACTCTTGTATTTGATGCATAGATATTCAGAATTGTGATGTCCTCTTGGTGGATTTTTTTTATGAGAATGTAGTGTCCCTCCTCATATTTTTTGATTAAAGTGCCTTTATTTCCTTATTAGGTTTCTGTCTAGATGATCTGTCCCTTGGTGAAAGTGGGGTGTTGAAGTCTCCCACTATCAAGGTGTTGGGATCGATGTATGATTTAAGTTTTAGTAATGTTTCGTTTATGAATTTAGGCGCTCTTGTATTTGGGGTATAGATGTTCAGAATTGTGATGTCCTCTTGGTGGATTATCCCTTTGATGAGAATGTAGTGTTCCTCCTCATCTTTTTGATTAATTTTGGTTGAAAATTTATTTTATTAGAAATTAGGATAGCTACCCCAGCTTGTTTTCTGGGTCCTTTTGCTGGAAAGACATTTTTCCAGCGCTTTACTCTGAGGTAGTGTTTATCTTTTATCTTTGTTGCAGATGTGCATTTCTCAGATGCAGCAGAATGTTGGATCCTGTTTCTGCACCCATTCTGTTAGTCTGTCTTTTTATTGGAGAGTCGAGTTCATTGATGTTGATAGATAATAGTTACCAATGAATGTTAGTTCCTTTTATATTGGAGTCGGTGGTCTTACTCTGTTTCATTGCTTGTTTTTTTTTAATTTTTGTTGGGATATTATCTGTATGCTATGTTTTCTTGGGTGAAGTTGTTTTCATTGGATTGGAGTTTTCCCTCTAGTATCTTCTGTAGGGCTGGTTTGCTGCGTAGATATTGCATAAATTTAGTTTTGTCATGGAATATTTTGTTTTCTCCATCTATGTTGATTGAAAGCTTTGCAGGGTATAGTAGTCTGGGTTGGCATCTGTGGTCTCTTAGAGTCTGCATGACACCTTCCCAGGTCCTTCTAGCTTTCCTAGTTTCTGATGAGAAGTCCGGTGTGATTCTGATAGGTCTACCTTCATATCTTACTTGGCCTTTTTCCCTTGCTGCTTTTAATATCTTTTTTTTTTTTTTTTTTGTAGAATTAGTGTTAGAAGGACCCTGGATCTGGGGCTCTGCAGACACTCAAGGGTGCACTCACTCTCAAGAAGGTCACATTGGCAGAGATCGGGGTATCTGGGCCCTCTGCTCTCTGGTTTGGCGCTGCTTGGTCTTATGCAGGAGGACTGATGCAGCCCGCCAGCTCAGTGCTGCTGCAGCTGCCAGGTTAGGAAGTCCAGCTACAGCTGGAGACTGGGATGCTGGTCCAGATGCCTTCTGCGAAGTCCTGGGTGCCCTCCACTGTGCTCTCCAAGCCTGGAGGCCCAGCACCTGGTATGCCTAGCTTGTATGTCGGGTATGCTGGGCTTTGGTGAGGTATATAGTGTATTATCTGTCATTGAGGGTTTGGGCAGGCCATGCAGACAGTGGCTGAGACCCTGTGGAGCCAGTATGGCGGCTAGCAGACCTGGGACTCTGGGAGGGTGCTGCTGCGTGTCTGGGATTCCAAGACCAGTACTGCTAGAAGTTGCTACTTCTCTGCCTCAGCAGCTCCAGACTCCAGGCAGTTAGGTCTGAGCTGAGAATCTCTGTGAGTTGGCTGTGCTGAGAAAGAGGGTTGTCTGAAAAAAGGGGAGTGCCAGTAGATCAAGGATCATTTCTCTCCTTCCCCAAACAAGTCTCCATGTGACCTGAGACCAAAGTTCTCACCTCAAGTGATGTTCTTGTTGTTTAGAAGCCTCACCATTGTTTCCGTGGCTTCAGACGTTTTTCCAGTCACCAACTCAGGCATTCAGTTCTTCCACAGCTCAGAAACTGAGCGTGGTAGTCGCCATCTTGGCTCCACCCCTTATACTTGGTTTTTATAGCATAACATAACAGCTTAACAGTAATTACATATGCATGTATACTTTGATTTCAAGAATTATAAATTTGTCAATTGTAAGAACAAATTAGATTTTTATTTAATTTGAATAAGAATATACCTGAAGGCCCACATGTGTGTGGTAGCTGTTCTATATGTGCTGAGTTGATGCTATGCTAGAGTATGAATGCCTCAAGAATGCACAGGGCAGAAACAGTACACCTGCTGACAAGGTATGCTTCCCAATCTGCAAATCTGGGTCCAAAGGCTATTCTGCTATGGAAAACATTATGATAGCTGCTAAGCAAATTTTTGTTTCCTTAAAAATGACAGTTGTTATTTTTACTTGCATCAGGAATTAAGATTGCTTTCTCACCAAAATAATGAAGTGTCTTTGGAATTTTAAACGCATTTATTCATTTATTCATGTAGATGTTGAAAGAGGTGATCTCTAAGGTCCCCTTAGGTTCTAAAATAAATTAGCTCTGGGGATCTGTTCATAGCAACAGAAAGCCCTTATGAAAGGAAAATGTCTTTTTACAGCAGATCTTCCAATTCCACATATGTAAGAACCACTGAGGGTTCTCATTCCCCCAAGTTCTAAATTCAAGAAGTTGAGTGTCTCAAATGTGGCCTCTAAAACAATGTTTAGGTAGTTTCAATATAGATGGGCTATAAATCAAATTTAACAAAATATTTACATTCCACAAATAAATATACAATTTAATTTGAAGGCAGAATTAAATAAAAGAAAAATTAACAAATTTTATTTTAGCTATGCAAAGCAATGGTCTCATATGGTTACTACAGAATAAAATATTTAAATTATAGGATTCCACAGTAAGATGATAAGTATCAGTTCTCCAATTCAGCATAAGGAATTTTGACTATTGGAAATTGCTTAGCATAACCCTATTTTAATGTCTAGGAACATAGCTCATATTCCAAGATTTCCCTAGCATTCTTAAAACCTAGATTCAAGCCCTAGAAGCACAAAAAATTTCAAATAAATAAAACACCCTACATTATATAGAGGTATGATATTATATAGTACTCATTGGCAAAATGTTTTCTGTTATTTATTTATTTATTATTCATTCATCCATTTATTATTTATTTATTTATTACATTTTATTCACTCTATCACAGCTGTAGCCTCCTCCCTTGTCCCCTCCCAATCCTACCCTTCCTCCCTCTTTTTCTATGCCCCTCCAGTGATAGGGGAGGTCCTCCTTTCCTTCCGTCTGACCCCAGTCTATAAGATTGCTTCTGGACTGGCTCATGTCCTGTTCCCTGTCTCCCTCTTCTGATGTACATCCCATTTGCCTTTCTGACTGAAGATTAAGAATCTTAATCAGTGTCCTCCTTCTTGTTTAGCTTCTTTAGGTGTACAGATTTTAGTATGATTATCCTATATTATATGTCTAATATCCACTTATAAGTGAGTATATACAATATGTGTCTTTCTGCTTCTGTGATACCTCACTCATGGTGATCTTATCTAATTCTCACCATTTGCCTTCAAATTTGCTTGTTTTTAATTGCTGAGTAGTATTCCATTGTGTGAATATACCACAATTTCTGTATCCATTCCTCAGCTGAGGGACATCTGAGTTGTTTCTAATTTCTGGCTATTCCAAAAAGCTAGTACAAACATAGTTGAGCAAATTTCCTTGTGGTATACTTGAGTATTTTTTCAGATGTATGCCCAGGAGTCATATAGCTTGATCTTGAGGTAGCACTATTCCTAACTTTCTGAAATTGATTTCCAAAGTGGCTGTACAAGTTGACATTCCCACCAGCAATGGAGGAGGGTTCCCCTTTCACCACATCCTCTCCAACATGTGTTCTCACTTGTGTTTTTGATCTTATTATTATTGTTATAATTTATTCATTTTGTATCCCAGTTGTATTCCCTTCTTCATCTCCTCCAGGTCTTACCCTACCTCCCTTTTCCTCTCTTACCCTTCTCCTCTAGTCAACTCGTAAGGGAAGTCCTCTTTCACTACTGTCTGACCCTAGCCTATAAGGTCCTGTCAGGACTGCCTGGATCCTCTTTTTCCATGGGCTGGCTAGGTCACCCCACCAGGGATAAGCAATCAAGGAGCAGGCAACCAAGTTCATGTCAGACACTGTCCCTTCTGCCCTAACTAGGGAATCCATAAGGAGACTGATCTATCTATGGGTTACATCTGAGCAGGGGGGTCTAGGTCAAGGACTGTTTAGGAGATCTCATGAGTAAAGAATATGACGATCACCTGATGGTTGAAAAATTCCCATGCTACTTATCTTTCCATGGACAGGAGCTGATCGTTGTGGATCCATTATCCTGTACTACCTATTTCCTGAGGGATGCTGTAACTAACACCATAGCATCCTATGAACTTGAAAAAGGAACATTGTTGTTCCTTTGTGCACAGGAACAAAGCCAGCTAAATCCACAGCCTAACTTTGGCATGTAAACAAATTTCTCAAGAGCACACTTTCCTTTTAGTTCCACTCCAAAAATTGCAATTTTTAGTATAAACCCTGGAACTTCTTTATATTGGGGACAGTGGTAGTTTTTTAATATTTTGACTACATAAAAATATATGATCATTATGTATCTTAAGTTACAAGCATACTCAAACTGATGTCTGTACAGCAAACCTTTTATGTCAAAGAAAAAGTATCATAATAATCATATGAAATTCTGTCTATCCAGCATATCTTCCACTATCATACACACTCACTTTACAAACAACGTTTCCTAAAAAACACTATATATACTTAAAAATATGTATAAATTACTTAATGTACTCATAATGCATGATATATAAATTATACATAGACTCACTGTGGCAAACATAGGAGTAGTGCACAGCCACACACACACACACAAACACTCAAACACAAACTTGGGTTCTGTTTAAAATAATTTTACTTATTTTTTGAAATCATAATAAAATTGCATGATTTCCCTTTTTCTTTGCCTCCCTCCAAACTCCCATATACTTCTTGTGCTTTTTCAGTTTTATGGACATTTTTAAAATATTGTTTTCTTCATATGAATGTGCATACATATATTCTTATATGTATAAATAAGTACAACATGCTGTGCTTATGCTTCAGGCCTGACCACTTGGTATAGGATACCCAATCGTTGAGTTCTGACCTAGGGAAGACACTTTCGCCTGCTCTCAACATTCCTTAGTTGCATGTGCCCCACACTTAAATTCTGAAGAAAAACCCCTGTTATGAGCAACATCTTTAAAGTGGTTACACTGGTAACATATTCTTGTATCTAAGCTGTGGAGTCCATGACTTTCACTGATGCTAAGTGATACAAATATACCACCACATGAGTTTGGCAATGTTAATTTAAGTTAATTAACTTTTCTGAATACTTTAATGTGGCAAACTTCTCAAGCAGTAGAGTAATGCACATATATTAAAACATTGTATAAATTCTTTTAAGATATGATACCAATAATTCTTGTACTTTAAATGAAAATATTGTTCTCATGTCTTACCAGAATGCTATTAATGGTTGTTTGTATTACTTCAATAAATCTTAACGTGATTTTCAGATGTCATACTGTCCCTAACTGACATAAAATGAATTATTTCAGAATTCCCTGAAAGCTTCTTAGTATAGGTCAGCAAGCCATTTCACAATAGTTTCAGAAACTGACAAATGGAAGTCAATCATCTTTAGGCAGCTTGATAACATGTGGTTACTCAAAAGTATAATGCAGGGCTTTGCAAACAACATACCTCAGAACAGCTCATGGATGTATCACTGGCAAGAAAAGATAAAGAAAAACCTTCAGACTGGAATGCTCTATTTCCTAATATCTACTTAAGTTCACTTTTTCATGTTAGCATATCTACTTAATATCTACTTAATATCTACTTAAGTTCACTTTTTCATGTTAGATCTCTAATGGCAGAAGGGAAAATCTTCCTACATAGGTTTCTCAGACATTTGTCTGTCTGTAGGGGCATTGCTGGTATGAAGACAACTTTAGAGGCAGTGAGTCATCTCACTTCATGCTCAAATCACTTCTCATCATTTGAAGAAATTTGGCCAAGATATTGAAAGAAACTTGATTAAGATATTCATACTTTTTTCTTCATATCTCTTGGTATAACTATTTAAAGTGAGTACTTTTGCAGTTGAGTATGTTACTACTCAATCCATAATTTCCACTTAAATATTAGCAGTATAAAACCTTTGTGGGTGGGTAGGTCAATGGTCCATTCACAATTTATGATCAAATTATTCAACAGATTGATTTTATTCCCACCACATACAATGAAGGTGGATATCTGGTAGAGTGAACTTTCAATATTTAACATGTTTGAAGAGATGCATATTGTGATGATTTCTTGTGGTTGATAATTATGCCATTTTCCAACATTCACTCCTTTAAACATCACTGTGATTCATATTTTCATCACCATAAATGATTTGCATCCACTTAAAAGGACTCTCTTTTAATTCCTGATCTTTGCTTATAAGTAAAAATATGTAAAAAGATGATAATGAATTTAAAATTTATTCAGTATAATATGTATACAACAATTAAACATATATGGTAAAGATAGGCAACATAAAACTACAGACTATAAGAATTCAGTTTTCTTTTTTTCCAGTTTTTTTATTATTAGTTACATTTTATTAACTCTGTATCCCAGCTATATCCTGCTCCCTCATTCCCTCCCAACCCCACCCTCCCTCCTCATCTCCTCCCTGCCCCTTTCCAAGTGCAAGAATCCAATTTTCTAATATCTAACTATTTGCTTTGTGATGTTTTATCTATGTATCAAATCTTTCCATTGTAAAATGGAGCGGGGAAACAATTTCAGATGAGATGGCTAACCTGGCAGATCCCAGAGGTAAACAAATATATTGTGAAATTGAGGGGGATTTAATAAACAGTTCATTCTAAGGTGAGAGGAATAAAGGAAAGGGGAAGGCCCATGAAGTAGTGATAGAATGGAACCCACAGTGGATGACAGAGGCAGAGAAAGAGGAAGGGAATATTAGTGGGAAGCTATGCCTACCATGGAATGTTATAACTATCTTTGACAAGCATATCTTCCCTTAGTTCGTCCCAGGACTTAAGGAAGTTGGTGTTAAAGAAGTTCCAATAGTGAAGCTCCATATAGGTCAACCTTGCAGGACACAGATCAAAATAAAGAAAATCAAAGTCAGAAACTGATAAAAGATATAATTGACAAAATAAGCACAGAAATCTACTTTAAACTTAGAAACAGCCAGAGAACCAATTTTGTCACAAGAGTTAGGACTCTGAGTCCCTTATTTCCTCTGAACCTCTGAACCTTTGAACCTCTGAGTCTTCAGGTAAATGTTGTCATTCCTTCTTCTATCGGGTAATGATTAGAAGCCAAACATTCTAATCTAATCTAGTGCTGTTTACAACATCAAATTAACATTATTACAGAATGTCTGCTTATGTCAGATAAAATGTCTGACCCTGAATGCTGATTTATTTATTGATTGTCTAATTATTTGTATTCTTTGATAATTTCATACAAGTATATACATTTTGAAATGTTATCTTACTCACCAACCATTATTCTTTCTTAACTCCCTCTCTTTGCCATTTATTTCCAAAATGTCCTTCTCTACTTTCATGGGGCCAGACTTATCACATCACTTGCTCCACTTCTTGGTACTGATCTATCCATGCAATTTAAAAACAATCCCCCTAAAATTCCCTGCACTCTGCCCAAAGGTTGCCCATAAGACTCAGCATCTACATTGATGGTGTGCAGGGCAGAGCTTTTCAGAGGTCTTCTGTGTCAGGCTCCTGACTTGTTCCCTCTTTTCTCCTTCTTCTGATGTTCAGCCACTTTGCCTTTCTGGATAGGAATTGAGCATTTTAGCAAGAGTCCTCCCTCTTTATTAATTTCTTTAGGTGTACAGATTTTAGTAGGTTTATCGTATATTATATGTCTATATGAGTGAGTATATACCATGTGCATCTTTCTGCTTCTGGGACTTGGGGAGGGGCATGCATGCAGAGGGTGGAGGAAGGGAGGGATTGGGACCGGAGGAGGGAGAGAACACAGGGGGGATACAAAATGAATAAAGTGTAATTAATAAAGAAAAAATAATAATAAAATAAATAAATAAAAGTAAAAACAATCCCCCACCAAAAAAAAAAAAAAGAAAAACAACTTAAAGAGGAAGGGGTTTATTTAAACTCAGTTTTGTTATAAAAGATTGAAGAGGCTGATAGGATCACACCTACAATCAGAAAGAGAAGAGCATGCTCATCTTGCTTCCTTCATTTTACCAAGTACAGAGTTCATTCAAGGCATAATACCACATCCATGTTCAAGTCTTGTATCCTCAATTAACCTAATGAAGATAATCCCTACAGGCATGTCCAGAGGCCCAATAATCAGATGGTTCTAGATTCTGTCAAGTGACAGTTCTAACCAGCTCATGAACTACATAGAGAAATTCACCCCATTTTTGTGCCCTGTACCTCACTGATGAGAGCAGGAATCTTTATCTCCTATTTATGCAAAGATGATTTATAGGTTGCTGAGGGAAATGTTAGAATGAAATACATTTTATTCACTATCTAGAATTATATTATAACTTAGCACAAAAGTAATAAATTATCGTTCAGATGAATTCTTCTGTAATGATGAGATTACAAAGTCATCAGAGAAGGATCACTCTTATTATAACCTACAACAAATTTTGATAGATTAACACAACAAACACTTCTATGTTACTACTCTTGATAAGCCAAGATGCTGACTGTTAACTACAGTTACAGACACAAAGTTATGAAAAGCCATAGGGGAAAAAAAAGAAATAGATGCAAGGAAGAAAGAGAAGAAGAGGAAAAGAGAAAGACTTCATGAGATACAAGACATAGGCACCAGGTTTGAGAGATACATGATTTCATTTACTTAAACATGTCACTCAATCAATATCCCAATCTAACTTCAAACTAAAAGAAATGTTGAGAAATGTAGTTCATCTATATTCTAGAAAGAAAACAAAAGATGCGTGTTGAGCATGGGTCACTCTCTCTGTAACAGCAGGTTTCAGAAGTTTTATCCTTAGTCATGTCTTCCATATAACTCAGAATTCTAAAAGAGAGAAATAACAAAGACACAGTGTTTGAAAGATATCTTCGGGTCTCTTAGATGCAAAAGCTCAGCAATCTAAGGAGTCGGACTGTTGAGTCTTTCAAAACCCTGAGAGGACATTCCCCAAAGATTCCTAAGAGAACTTTGGGTGTGTGTGTATGCTTATTCTGTGACAGAAACAGAGAAAAAACGACAAGCTATAATTTACCAAAATAAAAGACACTCAGAAATGTGCAAAGCCAAAGCTTAGTTTCTATACACAGCATTACACAGTAACTCAGGCTCCTAGAAAAGCACATTTTTAAAACATACAATAGTAAGTCCATCCTAGAAATATTGCTTCTTCTTCAGTATTATATCCTACTTCTTTATCTGTGTTTTGTGACATTAATAGACTTTTTATGAAGTAAAATTACTATCTATTTCTGAAGCACAAAAGAAATGCTAATGTTCAAGGTAGTTATAAAAACCAAGTATGATTATGACACCTCAAACATAGAATTTTAGTGTCTTAGTTATGGTTACTATTGCTGTGATGAAGCCCCATGACCAAAAGCAAGTTTGAAAAGAAAGGGTTTATTTGGATTATGCTTGTATATCACTGTTCATCATTGAAGGAATTCAGGACAGAAATTCAAATAAGACAGGAACCTGGAGTTAGGAGCTGATATAGAGGGTTCTGCTTGCTGGCTTTCTCAGAATGCTTTCCTATAGAACTCAGAACCACCAACTCATTCGATGGCTGTACCCAAAATGGATCACTAACCAAGAAAATATCTTTCAGTATTGCTGTAGCTTGATCTTAGGGAGATATTTTCTCAGTTGTGGTTTTTTTCCTCTCAGATAACTATAACTTGTGTCAAATTAACATAAAACTGTCCCACACAGTTAATATTACTTTAAACGTGATCTTCAAAAAAGGCTTCATCAATGTGTACTCATACCAGCTACTGTTTCAAATAACATAGACCTATATTAATATGTCCAACTTCAATGTAGTCTTTTGATTAAGTTAAGCCATCTGCAAAATGTGACAAGTTGCTCTTGAAATAATTACTAAGAACTTTTCTGATACCTGTCATGTGTTAGTATGAGCCAAAAAGGATAAGAGTCTGTCCTTCACGGCATGTTTGTGGTTTAGGCTCCAGTAACACCAAACAATGATAATGAAGGTCACAATCGTATTTAAGCCGCTAAACACTTTTCATATCTAAGCATGTAAACTATTTCATGCTACACAAGTAGTTACCATTTCAGTAGGAGATCCTCAAAAAAGCTTGGGTTTGAAATGGGTAATGTAATGTCTTTTCCTTGCTTTTCTTACAATACTAAAACAAAATAATAACATTTGGGAAAGAATTTTTATAAACATTTTTTCCAGAAAGGAAAAATTTTACATTTGCTTCAGTGGGTGGTGCTTGTCTGTACTGGATGTCAGTACAGCATGGTCGTACTTCAGCTAAGAGGTGATCCCAAACTCACCTCTTTCCAGTGGTATCATTCCCGCAGGAGACTCTCTCCAAGTTTCAGACTTTCTCAGTTGCACAAATCACATAATAAAAGCCACTTAATGAACTCTTGTGATGAAATCAATTAGACACCAAGAACATTCCTTTAAAATATAGCCACTGTATAGACCTATGTTGAAAATGGAAATGAAGGAGAGGCAGAAGAGTACTTTATTCTTTACCTGCATGACTTTCTATGTTATGAGAAAGAGTAATGTACCAAGAACCTACTTGCACCATCCATGGAAGAAACACATATTCAATGGACACACAACATACTGACAGAGAACAAAAAAATATATTTATGTCCTCACACATTCATTTAGTAGCTTTGTTTGGAAAATAATTCTGAACTTCATATTATATTTTATAGAGAAAATTATTTGTGAATTTCAATATGTACCAGTTGTAAAGATGTAAAAGTAGTGTCATCACCTCAGAGGTATTGAGGCTGTTATGAAACATTCGGTATCTGTTTGGTCTCCTACATATTGAGACAAAAGCAGTGGATTAAAGGAAGAGTCTGGTTTATGATGAGGATGCAGTTACTGGTGCCTTTTGAAGTTCTTAATTCCAGATTCCACAACATTTATTCAAGCTTTTCAAGAGAGCAAGAAAATTCTGGCAAAATGTCACATCTGGTTAAAACAACACAGCCTAAGGAATGTAGCACAGGAAACTAGAGGCTTAAATAGAAATTATTGTTACAATAGAAATATAATGCCATGTATCAAAGCTGAAAAGCACCCATTATAACAGAAGAATCAATAATCCCTCTTCAATAGCAATTTGCCTTTCTTGGCTCTGTACTCCATATACTGTGGAAACACTTCTGTGATTCCATTAGCAATAAATTACATTCTGACCAAGTGAAATCATGTAATTGGGCTTTTGAGGTAGTTTGTTGGAAAGCTAATACTTTATACTTAAAGACCTAACATAAACAAGAAAATATAACCTTCCTCTCAGTGAAATGCTAGTGGGTATCTTGTTTATCCTGGAGCAAGTGAGAAAAAGAATAAATTCCCTCTCAAGAGACAAACTTGAAAAGCAATCACAGTAGCCACATCAGAAATGGAAATACACAGCTCCAATTCCAAAATAGTCTTTATTTTACTTCCAAAATTTCTCTACAACCCCATTTGCTTCTTATGTCTACATAAAATTCATCATATAGAATAGGGTCATAAAGATTAACTTGAAATCTTTTTTTTTTGCAAGGAATTGTTTTCAGAGGAAAACACACAGCTAATCTGTCAATTCTGAACATCCCAGACCACTGTTAGAAGAACTAAAATTGTAAAACTTCCTAACTTTTAGACTACTTATTTTTACCAAAAAAGACTAGATTTGTAAGATTATCTTTTATATTATTTTTAATTTATTTTTTCATTAATTACAATTTTTAAATTAATTATAGTTTAATCACCTTGTATTCTAGCTATAGACCCCTCTCTCATTCCCACCCAATCCAACCCTCTCTCCCTCATCTCCTCCCATGCCCCTCTCCAAGTCTACTGATAGGGGAGGTCCTCCTGCCCTTCAATCTGACCCTAGCTTATCAGGTCTCATCAGGACTGGCTGCAATATCCTCCTCTGTGGCCTAGCAAGGCTGCTCCTCCCTCGGGGGTGGTGGGGGAAGATGAGGTCAAAAAGCCAGCCACAGAGTTCATGTCAGAGACAGTCCCTGTTCCCCTTACTAGGGAACTCACTTGGATACTAAGCTGCCTTGTACTACATCTGAGCAGGGGTTCTAGGTTATATCCATGAATGCTCCTTGGTTGGAGTATCAGTCTCAGAAAAGACCCCTGTGCCCAGATATTTTGGCACAAGGAGCTCTCCTTGTAGAGCTCCTGACCTCTCCAGGTCTTACTAACTCCCCCTTCCTTGATAAAATTCCCTTCACTCTGCCCAAAGTTTGGTTGAGTCTCAGCATTTGCTTTGATACATTGCTGGGTAGAGTTTTTCAGAGGCCCTTTATGCTATGCTCCTGTCCTGTTTCCTGATTTTACCTCTTTCCAATGTCCATCCTGTGTTGTATTTGGCGTTAATATTTACTATTGATATATCTTTTAGTAAAGCTATGGTTAATCTTAAACAGATGTATAACCAAATCACCACACAGAGACTAGGATTTATTTAGTTAACCTAGAACGCAATGCTGGGCAATAGTTACTCCATCCTAAACCTCCAAGCCTGCATAGTTCCTACCATTCAGATGTACCCATTATACTTGCTTTTAGTGATATCTTAGGTCCGGTTCATTTCTACACTTCATTCCAAAACCTCTTCTCCAGCTTCTCCTCTTCTTTCCCTCCTACTCCTTCCTCTCCTCTCCTCTCCTCCCTCCTACTCCTTCCTCTCCCCCTGCTTACTTTCTCTCCTTCCACTCTGAACCAGGATACCCCACCCTATATTCTCCATTGCTCAGCATTGTGCATTGACAGTTTAGAGAACAAATGGTGGCATGTTTACACAAACTTGAGACAGGTGATGCTTAGAATAAGTATCACAATGCAATGATTGAAATCAGATAGTGGGGGAGATAAATCAGCATTTGAATGAACAAGGGTAAGGAGTATACATTCCAAAAGAACATTATACCAACAGTCCAGTTTGTCTTTTGAGTGAGGATTGATTGTCCTACCCATGGTCCTCCTTCTTACTTGGTTTCTTTGGGTATACAGATCTGTGTAGGTTTAACCTATATTATATGTCTAGTATCCACATATAAGTGAGTATTATACCATGTGTATTTTTTTGCTTCTGGGATACCTCACTCAGGATGATCTTTTCTAGATCCCAACATTTACCTGCAAATTTCATGATTTCCCTGTTTTTGATTGTTGAGTAGTATTCCATTGTATAAATTCCATTGTGTAAATATACCACAATTTTTGTATCCATTCCTCTGCTGAGGGACATCTGGGTTGTTTCCAGGTTCTGACTATTTTGAATAAAGCTGCTATGAACATGGTTGAACAAATGTCCTTATTGTGTACTTGAGGATATTTTGGATATATGCCTAGGAGTGGTATAGCTGGGTGTTAAGGAAGCACTATTCCTAATAGTCTGAGAGAGCACCAGTTTGATTTACAATTTAGTTGTACAAGTTTACATTCCCACCAGCAATGGAGGAGGGTTCCCTTTTCTCCACATCCTCTCCAGCATATATTGTCACTTGAGTTTTTGATCTTAGCCATTCTGATGGGTGTAAGGTAAAATCTCAGGGTCAATTTTAATTTGCATCTCCATGATGACCAAGGACGTTGAGCATTTCTTCAAGAATATCTCTGCCATTAGAGATTCCTCTACAAAGAATTCTCTGTTTAGCTCCATACCCCATTTTTTAATTGGATTACTTGATTTGTTACTTTTAGCTTCTTGAGTTCTTTATATATTCTGGATACTAGCCCTCTGTCAAATATAGGGTTGGTGAATCATTTCCCAGTCTGTAGGCTGTTATTTTGTTCTGATGACAGTGTCCTTTGCTTTAGAGAAGTTTTTCAGTTTCTTAGAGCCTGTGCTGTTGGTGTTCTGTTCAAGAAGTTGTCTCCTGTGCCAATGAGTTCTAGGCTCTTCCCCACACTTTCTTCTAACAGATTTAGTGACTGGTTTTATGTTGAGGTCTTTAATCCACCTGGACTTTAGATTTGTGCAGGATGATAAATATGGATCTATTTGCATTTTTCTATGTGTAGATATCCAGTTAGACCAGCACCAGTTGTTGAAGATGCTTTATTTTTTCCATTGAAAGGTTTTGGCTTCTTTTTCAAAAATCAAGGATCCATAGGTGTGTGGGTTTATTTCTGGGTCTTCTATTCAGTTCCATTGATCCACCATTCTCTTTTTATGCCACTACCATGCAGGTTTTATTACTATTGCTCTGTAGTACAGCTTGAGATCCGGGATGGAAATTCCTCTAAATGATCAAGTGTTGCACAGGATCATTTTAGCAATTCTGGCTGTTCTGTTTTTCCAAAGGAAGCTGATATTATTCTTTCAATGTCTGTAAAGAATTGTGTTGGTAATTTGATGGGGATTGCATTGAATCTGAAGATTGCTCTTGGCAGAATGTCAATTTTCACTATGTTAATCCTATCGATCCATGAGCACGGGAGTTCTTTCCATCTTGATATCTTCTTCTAATTCTTTCTTCAGAGACTTGAAGGTTTTTTTCAAACAGGTCTTTCACTTGCTTGGTTAGAGTCACACCAAGGTACTTTATATAATTAGTGGTTATATAATTGTGAAGGGTATTGTTTCTCTAATTTTTTTCTCAGCCATTTTGTCTTTCGTATAGAGGAGGGCTTCTGATTTTTTTGAGTTAATTTTGTATCCAGCCAGTTTTCTGAAGATGTTTATCAGCTGAAGAAGTTCTCTGGTTGAATTTTGGGGGTCACTCATGTATACTATCATATCATCTGCAAATGGTGATAATTTGACATCTTCTTTTCTGATTTGTATCCCCTTCATCTTCACTAGTTGTCTTACTGCTCTAGCTAGGACTTCAGGTACTATGGAGAGAGTGAGCAGCCTTGCCTTGTCTCTGATTTCAGTGGGATTGATTTAAATATCTCTCAATTTAGTTTGATGTTGGCTATAGACTTGCTGTATATTGTGTTTGTTATGGTTAGATATGTATCCCTGATCTCACCAAGTCTTTAAACATAAATGAATGTTGGATTTTGTCAAATGCTTTTTTTGGCATCAAAGGAGATGATCATGTTGCTTTTCTCATTTAGTTTGTCTATATGGTGGATTACATTGATCGATTTCTGTATATTGTACCACCCCTGCATGCCTGGGATGAAGCCTATTTGGTCATGGTGGATGATACCTTTTATGTGTTCTTGGAATCGGTTTGCAAGTATTTTGTTGAGTATTTTTGCATCAATATTCATAAGAGAGATAGGTCTGAAGTTCCCTTTTTTGTTGCGTCTTTTTGTGGTTTAGGTATCAAGGTGACTGTAGCTTCATAGAATGAGTTTAATAATGTCCTTCTGTTTCTATTTTGTTGAATACTTAGAAGAGAATTGGAATTAGCACTTCTTTGAAGGTCTGGTAGAATTCTGCGCTGTAACCATCTGGTCCATGGCTTTTTTTTTCTTTTTTTTTTTTTTGGAAGGGAGACTGTTGATGACTGCATCAATTTCCTTGCGGAATATAGGAATATTCAATCTTTCTACCTGATCTTGATTTAATTTTGGTAAATGGTAGCTATCAAGAAAATTGTCCATTTCCTTTAGATTTTCAAATTTTGTGCTATATAGGCTTTTGTAGTACAACCTAATGATTGCTTGGATTTCCTCATTGTCTATAGTTATGACCCCCTTTAATTTCTGATTTTGCTGCTTTGGATAGTTTCTCTCTGCCTTTTAGTTATTTTCACTAAGAGTTTGTCTCTCTTGTTGATTTTCTCAAAGAACCAGCTCTTGGTTTCATTGATACTTTGAAAGGTTTAATTGATTCTAATTTATTGATTTCAGTCCTGAATTTTATTATTTCCACCCATCTGCTCCTCTTAGATATAAGTACTTCTCTTTTTTCTAAGGATTTCAGTTGTGCCATTAATTTGCTTGTATGAGATGTTTAAAATTTCTCTTTGAAGGTACTTAGTGGTATGAATTTTCCTCTTAGCACTGCTTTCATTGTATTCCATAACTTTGGGTATGTTGTACCTTCATTTTCAATGAATTCCAGGAAGTCTTTAATTTCTTTCTTAACCCAGCTGTCATTGAGTTCAGTTCACACATGGTTCAGTTTCCATGTGTGTAGAGGCTTTTATTTTTATTTCTGTTTTTGTTTTGTTCCAGCTTTTGTCCATGGTGGTCAGATAGAATACAAGGCATTATTTCAATCTTCTTGTATCTTTTGAAGCTTGCTTTGTGACCCACTATATGGTCTATTTTGGAAAAGGTTCTATGAGGTGCTGAAAAGAAGGTATACTCTTTTGAGTTTGAGGGAAAAGTTCTGTAGACATCTATTAGGTCCATTTGATTTAGGACCTCTGTAAGTGCCCTTGTTTCCCTGTTTAGTGTCTGTCTGGATGATCTGTCCTTTGGTGAGAGTGGAGTGTTGAATTCTCCTACTATTAAGGTGTTTTGATCGATTTGTGATTTAAGCTTTAATAATGTTTCATTTATGAATGTAGGTGCTCTTGCATTTGGGGCATAGATGTTCAGAATTGTGATGTCCTCTTGGTGGATTTTTCCTTTGATGAGAATGTAATGTCCCTCCTCATCTTTTTTGATTAATTTTTGTTCAAAATCTATTTTATTAGATATTAGGATCGCTACCCCAGCTTGTTTTCTGGGTCCATTTGCTTGAAAGACATTTTTCCAGCACTTTACTCTGAGGTAGTGTTTATCTTTGTTGCAGAGGTGTGTTTTTGGGATGAAGCAGAATGTTGGATCCTGTTTCCGCACCCATTTTGTTAGTCTGTGTCTTTTTATTGGAGAGTTGAGTCCATTGATGTTGATAGATAATAGTGACCAATGAATGTTAATTTCTTTTGATGTGGGGTTGGTGGTGTTACTGTGCTTCATTGCTTGTATTCTTTTGATTTTTTGTTGTATAGTTATCTATATCCTGTTTTCTTGGGTGTAGTTGTTTTCCTTCTAGCATCTTCTGTAGGGCTTGGTTGGTGTGTAAATATTGTTTAAGTTTGGTTTTGTCATAGAATATTTTGTTTTCTCCATCTATGTTGATTGAAAGCTTTGCTGGGTAGAGTAGTCTGGGTTGGCATCTGTGGTCTCTTAAAGTCTGCATGGTATATGCCCAGGCCCTCTGGCTTTCATAGTTTCTGTTAAGAAATCTGGTGTGATTCTGATAGGTCTATCTTTGTAGGTTACTTGGCCTTTTTCCCTTACTTCTTTTAATATTTTTTCTTTATTCTGTAGGTTTAGTGTTTTGACTATGATGTGACGTGAGGAGTTTCTTTTCTGGTCTAGTCTATTTCGTGTTCTGTAGGCCTCTTGTATGTTATGGACATCTTTTTAAGTTGTGAAATATTTCTTCTCTGATTTTTGAAAATATTTTCTGGACCTTGGGGCCTGGTATCTTTCTTTTTTTTTTTTTATCTACTCCTATTATTCTTAGATTTTTTTTTCCTTTTCATGGTATCTTGATTCTTGGATGTTTTGTGTTTGGAACTTTTCTGATTTTACTTTTTCTTTGAGATATTTATCAATTTCTACAAGTCTGTCTTCAGCACCTGCGATTCATCCCCTGTATTCTATTGTTGATGCTTACCTTTGTGGTTCCTGATCTTTTCTCTAAGTTCTCCAGCTCCAGGGTTTTCTTTGTGTTTTCTTTATTGATTCTAATTATGTTTTCATGTCTTGCACTATTTCCTTTATTTGTTTGAATGTGGATTCCTGCCTTTCTATGATGGCTTCATTTTGTTGTTCATTTTCTCTCCATATGCCACTAATTATGCCTCTACTTGTTTGGCTGTATTTCTTTGTTTTCCTGTACTTCTTTGAGAGCTTTGTTCATTTCCTCTTTATTTGCCTCTATTTGTATGGCTATTTCTTTGAGAGAGTTGTTCGTTTCCTCTAGTAACTGGATAAGCATAAATTTTTTTGTGTTTCTGATGAATTGAAATGTCCATTGATTTTGGAGGTTACTGGTGATGCCATAATGTCCTGATTTTTGTTGGGTGTGTTCTTAGGCCTGCCCCTGGCCATCTGCTTATCTGTAACCCTCACTGTTTGTTCCTGGAGCCTGTATTTCAGACTGGGTCCATCTTTTTTTGGTGTTTGAAGTACTTTTCAGGAAGATGAGAGAAGTCCACTGGTTTGAGAGTGTGTGATGACATTTCAGCTGTACCTAAGGGAGGAATGTTAAACTGGCACTATTTGCAGCTGCTTTTAGCGGGATCAATGGGCAGGTGCAGATTCCATAACTACCTCAGTGCCTTACAGGCCACTGGTATGCAGATTTGTATGGGCTCTAGGAATTGCTTGGGTGGAATTCACTGGTAGACCCACAGAGCAGGGGCTTCAATGTTGAGAACGCTGTCCCTGTGTTGCTCACAATAGGAGTGTGGGTGGTAGGTATCTGATGTCTGGCTGCCTGCGTGGAGGAACCTGGATTTGGGGCTTTGCAAACACTCCCTTGAAGGCACACTCACTCTCTAGCAGAACCAATTGTAAAGCACAGGGTTTCCCCTTGTTCTTACTCTCTGATATGATCCTGCTGGGGCAAATGTGGGTGTAGGCTAACAACTCAGTAGTTCTTTAGTCACAGAACTTGTGCACTGTGCTAGGAGCTACCAGACCTGAGGGCCAGGCACTGTGCTCTGAGGCAGACATTGTGGGCTACCTCCATAGCTTCCACCTCTGCCAGGGAAAGATTATAGAGGCTGGTCCCAGGGGAATGTCGGAGACAGGGGATTGAATATCCTCTGCCCCAGATCCCAAAATGTGTTTTTTTTTCTAGGACCAGCCAGCACTGTGGGCCAGGCATTATGCTCTGTGGTGGGCACTGTGGGCCTCCTCTGCTTCCTCCACCAAGGAGGGAGTAAAGAGATGGATAAGGGGAAGTGCCTGGGGATTGAGTCCTCAGGAGAAGTCCGTGGAGAAGTCCCTAGTGATGTCCCTGGAGAAGTCCATGGGTGACCTGAATCTAAAGGGTCTCAGTTCACAGAGTTAGTCCCCCTTTTCCCTGAAGCCTCTATGTCATTGTTCTGGGTTCAGCAGCCCCTCCACTCACCAATTTTGGAGTTTCATACCCTCTGCTCCTCAGATATGGTGTACGCTGATTGCTGCCATCTTAATTTCACTGATTATTCAGCTCCTTGGTCTTTTTTCTTCTATTCATCTCTCTTTCCAGGACTCTCATTAGCAATCATGTTTCTGGCATTCCTTTTTTTTTTTTTTTTTTAAGTTTTCAACATACTCAAATTCTGCAAAAGATTTTAGATGGAAGCTTGGGGTTTAATTCTACAACATTTTGTCACTTGTTCATTAGTTTATACAAAAATGCTACCAACACCTTATAATGAAAAAGTGAGGCAACTTTAATATAAATCTACTATGACCAAAACATACTAATTAGAGAATGAAAAATCAAGTTGGAACTAACATACTTGAGTTCCTAGTGCTTTGCCATTTGTTTCTCTTTATCATGAACATGAACTAATTGTCACAGAGAATTATTCTCTATTCAACATTTGATGAGTTTGTGAAGGCTGAGAATTCACTTTCAGTATCACATTATCTTCAGAGGTTAATTAAAGGTGTTTCATAAAAAATAAACAAATGTATTTTCTGTATTTATACATGTGCACAGGATGAGATATAACAGAATTTTGTATTAAAATTATATTTTGACATTTTCAGTTTGGCATCTATGCATCTGCCATAAATATATGCTCAACCTTTAAAGAAAAAGAAGAAAGATTAAATTGCTTTTATTGAATCTGTTTATTGCTATTATGACTAAATATATGAAATAGTCAATAAAATTATTTCATAGGATAATTTCATATTACAGATTATTAATAACCAAAGTTTTAACACACAGCATATATTCACAATATTACAGTCCAAGTAATTCAATACACAGGGACTGACTTTAGAGAGTTGGATTAATGTCAGCATTTCCTTGGTAATTAGGTTCAAGTACATTTTGTCAGGACACATGTTTATGAATTTTGGACTATGAAACAATGAAAATACTGATTTCTCAGGTATTACCTTTTATAAAAGAACTCACCAAGAGTGAAATGAAGGTGTCACATATAGTCCTGGAAGCAGCTTCACAGGAGATATGCCACTGTCTTGAATATCTTTAATATGTGAATGCACACACACTGATAAAGTTTGTTTTTCCTAAACCATTCAGTTCTCACCTTATAAGTTAGATGCTTCTCTGAACCAACAGGAATGCCTAGAAGGAAGCAAATCAAAATGCAATACTTTTCTTGCTACATATAATGATTGTACTAAGTTCCAAGGTGACAGTGTCAAGTGTAAAATCTGAGTTGAAGTATAGAAGTGATGGGAGACATAGCTTCTCTCAACTTTGTTGAAAATAAGAACTACTTAAACTTAGAATTATAAATTTAAAATTACAATTCTAGACACCATTAAATGCTCCTATTCTTAAGAAATGATCATCTCACTAAAACATAGTATTTTATTTTATTTTATTTTATTAATTACACTTTATTCATTTTGTATCCCCCCCATAAGCCCCTCCCTCCTCCCCTCCCAATCCCACCCTCCCTCCCCTTTCTTCATGCATGCCCCTCCCTGAGTCCACTGATAGGGGAGGTCTTCCTCTCCTTCTTTCTGATCTTAGACAATCAGTTCTCATCAGAAGTGGCTCCATTGTCCTCTTCTGTGGCCTGGTAAGGCTGCTCCCCCCTCAGGGGGAGGTGATCAAAGAGCAGGCCAATCAGATTATGTCAGAGGCAGTCCCTCTTCCCATTACTATGGAACCCATATGAACACTAAACTGCCAGGGGCTACATCTGTGCAGGGGTTCTAGGTTATCTCCATGAATAGTCCTTGGTTGGAGTATGAGTCTCTGGGAAGTTCCCTGTGTTCAAATTTTCTTGTTCTGTTGCTCTCCTTGTGGAGTTCCTGTCCTCTCCAGCTCTTGCTATTTCCCACTTCTTACATAAAATTCCATTCACTCTGCCCATCAGTTGGCCATCAGGCTCAGCATCTGCTTTGATAGTCTGCAGGGCAGAGGCTTTCAGAGGCCCTCTATGGCAGGTTCCTAGTTTGTTTCCTGTTTTCTTCTTCTTCTGATGTCCATACTCTTTGCCTTTCAGGATGCGGATTGAGCATTTTAGTTAGGGTCCTCTCTTTTGCTTAGTTTGTTTAGATGTACCAATTTTAGTGGGTTTATCCTATGTTGTATGTTTATATGAGTGAGTATATACCCTGTGTGTCTTTTTGCTTCTGGGACAGCTCACTCAGGATGATCCTTTCCAGGTCCCACCATTTACCTGCCAATTTCATGATTTCCTTATTTTTCATTGCTGAGTAATACTCCATTGTGTAGATGTACCACAATTTCTGCATCCATTCTTCAGTTGAGAGGCATCTAGGCTGTTTCCAGCTTCTGGCTATTACAAATAAAGCTGCTACAAACATGGTTGAGGTTGAGCAAATGCCCTTTTTGTGTACTTGAGCCTCTTTTGGATATATGCCTAGGAGTGGTATGGCTGGATGTTGAGGAAGCGCTATTCCTAGTTGTCTGAGAAAGCGCCAGATTGATTTCCAGAGTGGTTGTACTTTAAATTAACCTAATTCAAGGTACGAATCCCAAGACCTAAATGAGAACCATTGTTATAATCCCACACATGGTGGGCCTGAAGTAGTTGGTTATATTGTAGACATGCTCCTTCCTACCGTCTCCTATGCAACATCCTGTGTGGAATCTGCACTTTTCATTTAATGTTATAAGTTATTTGACATTTGTAATATGCTTTTCAGTTTTTTAGAGGCCAGGTGTCACATCTGAACACACACAGGTGCACACCCTTTTGAATTAATGAATGATAAAATCTGTTGGGAAGAATCAGATAACAAGGAAAGGAATGAACACAGCAAATCAGATGAAGAATTGGGAGGAGACAGGGTTTCATTAGAAAAAGAAAGATGGGGCCACTCTTGGATTTTTGAGTGATTTCATTTTTAATATTTGAACAGTTGTTGAAGTTGTCGAAAAGGATCAAAAAGTATCAGATCAGCCATGTCAAAATCAAAGAGAACTGTTTGGTTATTGGTTGCCACAACAGCAAAACTAGAACCAGTATGTGCTTTGAAAGAGACACTGTTATTTTTTATTTTAATTTTTATTAATTATACTTTGTTCACTTTGTATCCCCCTGTAGCCCCTTCCCTCCTCCCTCCCAATTCTACCCTCCCTCCCCCTTTTCCACACATGCCCTTCTCCAAGTACACTGATAGGAGAGGTCCCCCTCTCCTTCCTCTGATCCTAGTCTATCAGGTCTCATCAGGGATGGGTACATTGTCTTCCTCTGTGGCCTGGTAAGGCTGCTCCCGGTTAGTGTTAGTGATAGATAACTAAAAAAGAAAATTAGAGAACTAAGAATAACTTCCTGTATTCTATTGTAAATTACAGATGTGAAAACCATGGATAGGCAGGATTAGTTTAGAATAGGACTTTAGACTTGCCAAGCATGATCCTATTGAGGTATAATAATCTGCTTTTGTCTATATTGTACATGCATCTTTTTCTTCTGCTTTTGTTGTTTACAATGCTTTTGAAGAAAAATTTGAACACAGGGAACTTCCCAGAGACTCATACTCCAACCAAGGACTATTCATGGAGATAACCTAGAACCCCTGCACAGATGTAGCCCATGGCAGTTCAGTGTCCAAGTGGGTTACCTAGTAATGGGAACAGGGACTGCCTCTGACATAATGATTGGCCTGCTCTTTGATCACCTCCCCCTGAGGGGGGAGCAGCCTTCCCAGGCCACAGAAGAGGATAATGCAGCCACTTTTGATGAGAACTGATAGACTAAGATCTGAAAGGAGAGGAGAACCTCCCCTATCAGTGGACTTGGGGAGGGGCATGCATGCAGAAAGGGGAGGGAGGGTGGGATTGGCAGGGGAGGAGGGAGGGGCTTATGGGGGGGATACAAAATGAATAAAGTGTAATTAATAAAAAATAAAAAAGTTTTAAAAAAAAGTAAAGAAACTCATTCTGGTCTCATCAGGACTGGCTGCACTGTCTTTTTTGTGGCCTGGTAAGGCTGCACTCTTTCCAGGGGGAGGTGATCAAAGAGCCAGCCACTGAGTTCATGTCAGAGACATCCCCTGTTCCCATTACTAGGGTACCCACTTGGAAGCTGAGCTGCCATGGGCTACATCTGAGCAAGGAGTCTAGGTTACCTCCATGCATGGTCCTTGGTTGAAGTATCAGTGTTTGAAAAGACACCTGGGCCATAAGAGGAGAAGAGGGAAAGAGGGTGGGATTGGGAGTGGCTAAGGAAGGGGACTACAGTTGGGATATAAAATGAATAAATTATAATAATTAAAAAATAAGAAAGAATAAATGTATACACAACACTTAAGGAAAGAGAGGCCTTGAAATTTAAAGAGAAATATATGTGTAGCAATTTGGAAGGAGGAAAAAATGGAAATTTATGTAATTGTATTATAATCTAAAAAAAATTAAAAATAAGAATATGAAAAAAAGAAACTCACTCTGCCTTCCTTCTGTTGATATACTCTCTTATTCCCTGAAGTAAATTGATTAGCCAAATCAGTATAATATTCTTCATTTGAAGACACTGTTGAGTAATATTTAGAAACCTTCATATTATTTTTTAAGTGTCCCCCAGAAACAGAGTGTTAATAAAATAAAATCACCAAGCTTGGGACTCCATTAGAAGAGCCTGAGAAGTCTAAGAGTATTCCCACATGCTATTTGACTGTATACCCCCAATCCCAGCAGTACTTGTATTCCATTCTGTTGCTAAGAGTATAGGATAAGCCCCAGACTCTGAGCCTAACGCATTGGTTCTAAATCAGCTAAATACAGGCGCATTAAACAAAGAATTCCTTTAGATCTCCTCAAATGGCTTCAATTACATGGTGTAAAATGAATGGAAATAAAAGTTAATTAATAAAATGTCTTTATTGAAATCAGTATTCTTGAACAAAAATTCTAAAATGCCAGTATTCTTTGTGTTCTGTGTTGGAGTTTTATGACATAAAAATGAATATAACACAATTCAATCTAATCTCACTATAAACTCCCATTTTCATGGTATTTTAAAATTACTTCTAACTTTTGCTTAGGAAGAAAAGGTTACCACTTAGCCTCACACCTTTGCAATCAAAAATAAATGTTCTGCGGTGTGTTCCCTGGCAGGGAAGAGTTGGAATGAGCACCATTGCCTCAGCTCAATTCTATGTCTACATGTTTGCATAGGGACAAAGTAAATTCAATGAGGCATTCAAATCAAACATCCCTTTAATTAGATTGGGGAACAGACTGCCTTCATCTTAGATATTGTTTGTTTTCATTAATAGAATGAGAATACTAGTCTCCAAGGAAGATGACACAATTCTTTGAAATCAAGATATATCCATCCATCTGTACTGTCTTTAAGCTTTCCTTTCATCCTTGTCTCATCTAATGTAATGTTTTCTGAAACATGGTTTTCAGGGCATGAAATTGTATACCCTTGTTATTGTTACTGATATTTTAAGTGGTAATTTGTGCACTTGCAGATGGCACAAAGGGACTTTTTTAAAAACAATCAAGGATTAATGAAAATCCCCAACCTTCAAAAATACCAGGCCTTGCTTAAGCTCGGGAGACTAAGTGCATCCTGCCCTACAAGAAAGCACTAATAGAATAGCCTTTCACATTAATTAAATAAAATAATGCATTTTTCTCAATACATTTTTCTGTTTTTTTTAATCTTAATATCACAAGAAATCATTTCATTTCTCAAATTATTATATAAAGTCATTCTCACTCTATCAAATTCTTATAATTAAACTACTTAATTATTCTGGTAAAAATCTAAATTGACTATCACATATGGCATTTATGTTAGAGAGAAGTTACATTACAGAGAACCAGTTTCTGTGTAGACTGGCACCTTAGTTAATTTCCAGCATGTTTGGGTCTTTGTTCTTGAGCATAATCCAAGTGACTACAATAAAATGAAGTTTTCTATGCAACACTTTTTGCCACGGACTTCACTGCACACAATACATAAAGGATATAGTATGGCTTAGAGTTTGCATCAGGGAAAAACAGCTCCTGCCATCTGTACCAGGGATTTGTAACCGACCGTGTATGCCAGTGTTCCAGGCACATGTGTTGTTGATCCGCTAGAAAGCACTTGTTTCTTTGACCTCTGAACATATTTGCTTTCAAGAAATATTTTTGTTTTCCACAGACTAAATCCTGAAACACAGCCAAAGTTTTATCTTATATTGGAAAAGTCCAACTAGTAAAATTAAAATTTTTAATAATAAGCCATGAACAGTGGTGTGGTTCTGTAATCTCATCACTCAGGAGTTAGAACTCAGAAGACCAGTATTCAAGGTCATCCTTTACTACACAGTTTAGGTCACTCTTAAGATACATGAGACTCTGCCTCAAAAAATGATTAAAAAGTATGACTTTATATTAAAATAGGATTATTAGTTTTATAAATATATTTAACATGAATGGATTTAGAGAACATCTGATTTCTATGCAGCTTTAGAACCTACTTCTTATATATAAAATAGAATGAAATTATACAGTCTACTAGTTATGGAACTTGTCCTCATTGAGGCTAGCTAGAACAGATGACTGTGCCAAACATCTGAACATTTCAGTATAAACACATAGCAAAGTTTTCCATTTATTTTCTATCAATACATAATACTCAAGTCATCACAGTACATGAGGTCAGTAGGAAACACATAGGGAAAAAAATATTAGTATGATGTCAAGGCATCAAATCTTAAAAGGGTCTTTATATTGAATTAAGCCTCAACAAGAAAGCATAAAAAGGTGTTCCCACTTTGATTTTCGTGGAATTTACCACAGCTTTCTCTCCTGCATAAAACCAAAAACAAGCAAAACAAAAACCTAATTACCTGTGTTTTACTTAAGTTGCAAACTGTTAAATTAGCAGCACACAGAAAAGGGAATATACAACTCCAAAATGGTTAAAGAATTCTCATCACAGGACTTCCTAAAGTGTTAATGAAAATCATCTGAAGAATCCTTTAATTTTAATGAGAATTTTTTTGTTTCATGGTAAACATATGGAAAACAAACAAATGTCTAACTTTTTTTTTTTTTATCAAACAGTACCCTTTAACATCTGTCATTTTTCTATATTTGAGGTAAGTACTTCAAGAGCCGGACTTTGTCCTAGGAAAACACTCATTGTATTGTCTCCATCTGTCTTTGGAGCTGTCCTTTTGACATTTATTCCAAGCACTTAACATAAGACTGAGAAGCAGATATTCATGATCATTAAAATGAGAAGAAATATAACATTAAGAGCCAGACTTTGTCATTGGCACTCACTGTATCTTTAGACACGCTATCAGATGTTGTTATTATGACTATTATAAAAATAGGTAGATTGAAGCAAAGAGAGGTTATGTAACCTGTCCAAAGTCAAACTGGTACATGTAAAGCTGTTACATTGTGACTTCTAAATGCTATGCTGAATCTCCTGAGAATAGGGCCATCATAAGCATTTGAATTACACAGAGCTGTCCTACAATGAAAACCTAGTACCAGTTCGGGCTTTTACAGTGATGTTTATTCTAACGTTGCCTATACTTGTTCTTATCTCACTTACAGAGGAGCATGCTTAGTATTTCTAAAAGCAAGAAGTCCAACTTACTACCTATGCTTCCTATTGCCCATGCTGCCTGGCCTATTCCTCATTACTGTCGATTTGATTCCATATCTTTCATGTTTTATTTGAAATATCAGAAAAGACTTCAGAATATAAAACATTCAAATTCAATTAGTCTATATTTGGTTATTCTCTTGGTTGGTTTTCTATTCTTGCCTTTATATATTTGTTAGCTTTTAGTATGTATTTTATGTCTTAGGGTCTAGTTGAATAAAGGAAATGACTCTTGTTTATGCTATATATCATTAAATCTAGTGCTTAAAACATAGTATGTGCTTAGTAAAAAAAGCAACATTTAACTCAATGTTTCTCCCCTACACTAAAATGACATGCTTGCTCAGTAAATGCTTACCTCTTCAGATCAGTGTTTCTCACACACAAAATTAAGTTTCCAGTGAATTCAAACACCCAATTTGAGTACTTGCTCTGTGACAGGCAATTTTCTACCTACTTGGAAGTGTGTGATTTGAAATAGGAATAAATGATGAAGTTCCAGGCCTAAAGGCACTCATAGGCCAAAGTAGAAGCTATCCCTTTGACAACCTTCCCTGTTAGGGCGTGTTCAAGCAGAGTTCAGCTGGCATGAAACATAAGCATTTGGACAGATTTGTAACTTTTTATGGCTTTCATCCAATAATATTTTGATATAAACATAAAGGCTTACACACTGGCAAATGAGCAAATTGATTGAAAACTGGCTGATTCCAAGGATGTTATTGGGGGACAGGAAGAAATAAGGTTTGAAACCAGACCTGCGCTCAGCAGGAAACACCAGCCAGATTTAGGGCGGGGCAATTGGAGTAGAAGTGCTGATTTTCTAAGTTCTTCTTGTTTTTTTAGAGTTAAAACAGAGTTGCAACTGATGTTTGCTACTTGCGGGTTCTTCTTCCACCCTTCTCTACCCTTTCCTTCTACTCTTTCAACCTCCTAACACTAGATAAGATATAAAAAGTATAGAGAGGAAAGGAAAGAGATCCCTGAAAGCAGTCAGGATGTCCAGCTCCTTGGGACAAGTTAGACCTTCACTACCAGGATATTTTTTTTTCCCTTCTTGTCACTTCTTTGCAAACAACTACTTAACAACATGCAAAAACGAACTAACCAAATACATCTCCCCTTCTCAAGGCCTAACATTTATATATCCTCTGAAATTTTTCCAAAATTCAAGATGTCACACAATGACAGAAGCTATCTGCAGCTGGCAAAACTGCCCCCACCCCTACCCCAGAGCACAAGACAAATCACAGTCAGATGCTGCAAAGCAGCCCTGTGTCCCCACACCTGGGATTAAAACAAAAACATATTCTCATAATATTTGTGGGTGTTTTGGTTTTGGGGTTTTTGTTTTGTTTTGTTTTTATTTGTTTGTTTGTTTTGTGACAGGGTTTTTCTGCATAGCCTTGGCTGTCCTGGACCAAGGCCAGCCTTGGCCTTGCTGTAGACTAGGCTGGCCTTGAACTCACAGCCATCTGCCTGCCTCTGCCTCCCTGAGTGCTGGGATTACAGGTACGCATCACCAAGCCCAGCAAAATATTTGCTCTTTAAAAGTACACAATGCTGACGTGCCTGGATATGCTAGGATGGGTATGAGGAGTGGGTCTCTCATTTTCTTAGGGTCAAGGAAAGGAGGATAGAGGGATGAGTGAGGGGTGAAGGGGAGGGAGAGGGACAAGAGGAAGGATGGGGCTACAATCAAAAAGGTAAAGTGAATAACTAGCCAATTAAAAAATCCAAAAATCCTGTCAGATAAAGGGTTGGTGATGATTCTTTCCCAATCTGTAGGCAGTCACTTTGTTTTGATGACGGTATCCTTTGCTTTACAGAAGCTTTTCAGTTTCATGAGGTCCCATTTATTGATTGTTGCTCTTAGAGCCTGTGCTGTTGGTGTTCTGTTCAGGAAGTTTTCTCCTGTACCAATGAGTTCTAGGGTATTCCCCACTTTTTTTTCTAGCCGATTTAATGTGTCTGGTTTTATGTTGAGGTCTTTGATCCACTTGGACTTCAGTTTTGTGCAGGGTGATAAGTATGGATCTATTTTCATTTTTCTACATGTAGACAGCCAGTTGGACCAGCACCATTTGTTGAAGATGCTATCTTTTTTCCATTGTATGGTTTTGGCATCTTTGTCAAAAATCAGGTGTGCGTAAGTGTGTGGGTTTATTTCTGGGTCTTCTGTTCGATTCCATTGATCCACCATTCTGTTTCTATGCCAGTACCATGCGGTTTTTATAACTGTTGCTCTATAGTACAGCTTGAGATTAGGGATGGAGATAACCTCCAGAAGATCTTTTACTGTAGAGGATAGTTTTAGCAATTCTGGGTTTCTTGTTATTCCATACGAAGTTGAGAATTTTTCTTTCCAGGTCTGTAAAGAATTGTGTTGGCAATTTGATGGGAATTGCATTAAATCTGTAGATTGCTTTTGGTAAGATGGCCATTTTTACTATGTTAATCCTGCCAAGCCATGAGCATGGGAGATGCTGGAGAGGTTTTGGAGAAAGGGGAACCCTTCTCCACTGCTGGTGGGAATGTAAACGGGTACAACCACTCTGGAAATCAATCTGGCGCTTTCTCAGACAACTAGGAATAGCGCTTCCTCAAGATCCAGCCATACCACTCCTAGGCATATACCCAAAAGAGGCGCAAGTACACAAAAAGGACATTTGCTCAACCATGTTTGTAGCAGCTTTATTTGTAAAAGCCAGAAGCTGGAAACAACCCAGATGCCCCTCAACTGAAGAATGGATGCAGAAACTGTGGTACATCTATACAATGGAGTATTACTCAGCAATGAAAAATAAGGAAATCATGAAATTTGCAGGTAAATGGTGGGACCTGGAAAGGATCATCCTGAGTGAGTTGTCCCAGAAGCAAAAAGACACGCATGGTATATACTCACTCATATAAACATACAACATAGAATATACCCACTAAAATCTGTACATCTAAACAAACTAAGCAAAAGAGAGGACCCTAACTAAAATGTCCAATCCCCATCCTGAAAGGCAAAGAGGATGGACATCAGAAGAAAAAGCATGTTTGTGCTTCTGAATGAGGATTGAGCATCTAGGGTCTTCTTTGTTGTTTAGCTTCTTTAAGAGTATAGATTTTAGTATGTTTATCCTATATTATATGGCTAATATCCACTTATAAATGAATATATACCATGTTTGTCTTTCTGCTTCTAGGTTACCTCACTCAACATGATCTTTTCTAGATCCCTCCATTTGCCTGTAAATTTCATGATTCCCTTGTTGTTAATAGCCGAGGAGTATTCCATTGTGTAAATGGATACAATTTTTCATTTCTCCATTGAGGGACATCTGGGTTGTTTCCAACTTCTGGGTGTTATGAATAGAGTTGCTATGAACATGGCTGAGCAAATATCCATGTTTTATAGTTAAAAATCTTTTGGATATATGCCTAGGAGTGATACAGCTGGATCTTGAGGTAGCACTATTCCTAATTTTTCAGAGAAAGCACCAGGTTGATTGCCAAAGTGGCTCTACAAGTTTACATTCCCACCAGGAATGGAAGAGGGTTCCCCTTTCTCCACATCCTCTCCAGCATGTGTTGTCACTTGAGTTTTGATCTTAGCCATTCTGATGGCTGTAAGGTGAAATCTCAGGTTGTTTAGATTTGCATTTCCCTGGTAACTAAGGACATTGAGCATTTTTAAGTGTTTTTCTACCTTTCAATATTCCTCTATTGAGAATTCTTTGTTTAGCTCTGTAACCCATTTTTTTAATTGGATTACTTGGTTTGTTAGTGTAGCCTTCCTGTATACAAAATACAGAAGGACTGAGAAAGAATGTAGGGAAATTACATGTTTTACAATAGCCAAAAATAACATAAAGTACTTTGGTGTGATTCTAACCATGTGAAAGACCTGTATGAAAAAAAAAAAAAGTCAAGTCTCTGAAGAAAGAAATTGAAGAAGATACCAGTAGATGGAAAGATTTCCCATGCTCATGGATTGGTAGGATTAATATAGTAAAAATGGCCATCCTGCCAAAAGCAATCTACATATTCAATGAAATTCCCATCAAAATACCCAAACAAATCAATGGAATTGAATAGAAAACCCAGAAATAAATCCATACACCTATGGATACTTGATATTTTACAAAGAAGCCAAAACCATACAATGAAAAAAAAATAGCATCTTCAACAAATTGTACTGGTAGAACTGGTTGTCTACATGTAGAAAATGCAAATAGATCCATATTTATCATCTGCACAAATCTAAAGTCCATGTGGATCAAGGACCTCAATATAAAACCAGACACACTAAACCGCTTAGAAGAAAAAGTGGGGAGGAGCCTTGAACTCATTGGCACAGGAGACAACTTCCTGAACAGAACACCAACAGCACAGGCTCTAAGATCAACAAACAATAAGTGGGACCTCATGAAACTCAGAAGTTTCTGTAAAGCAAAAGACACTGTCTTCAGAACAAAAGGACAGCCTACAGACTGGGAAAGGATCT
The DNA here is from genome assembly GCF_907164565.1 of Psammomys obesus. Classification (NCBI taxonomy): domain Eukaryota; kingdom Metazoa; phylum Chordata; class Mammalia; order Rodentia; family Muridae; genus Psammomys; species Psammomys obesus. The sequence continues at coordinate 12,374,150 of NW_026585686.1, forward strand.
TCACCAACCCTATATCTGATAGAGGGCTAATATCCAGAATATATAAAGAACTTAAATATTTTCTATTGCTTACTGATCGTTGCAAGCTTGTCAAAGAAAGGAGGATTATGCCACCATGAGGAAAAACCATGTTGATGAGATTGAATAGTCACAGTAGGGATTTTGAGAGAAACAGCCTCAGAGAGTTTCAATGAATCTTTCAAAGTATTTTCTGGTTATACCTGCCTTTTCCAGTATGCACATGTCTTGTGTATCATCCTTCATGTGTGGGAGGTCAGCAGTTCAACTTGTACTGAAATTTTCTTAGATATTTTAATTGTACAGCTTAAGAGTCTTCAATAAGTCATTATAAAGATGTAATAGTCTAGGGTATTCACTTTCAAAGACCTGCTACAAAAAAGAACAAGTTGTTGCTGCATGAAAGTGCAAAGAAAGTGCCAGAGTAACTGCCCTCCAAAACATGTTTAATTGTAGGCTTTCCATTCTTAACTACTTCTTCACTGAAAAGGATGTTAGAAACAGGATCTATATTCATGGTTAATCCATTTTGTAAATGCTGTACCTGTTCACAAGCAGCACAATTATGATCCATAAGTTTTTCCATTTTGATCCAGAAGGAAAGGTAAAAAGCTGATATGTTTCCTAGAGTTGCCATAGTAACTCACCTGGGACTGCTTCTCACTTTGTACCGGGAAGGCTGATGTACTTTGCATTGTTGATACTGTCTTCTATATATTAGCACAATAACCACCATGACATTGGCAACCATATCCTTCAAAGTCCTGAGATTATGGAAAACCTGAAGAGCTGTTCCAACCTGAGTGGATTTTCCACACCTTTCTCCAGCAGTCAGCATGATTTTTTCATTTCATGTTGATTTCTTGCAACAAAGAGTAGATCATTTTCTATTGCTTCTATTCCAGAAAGATTTGTTTCTTGAGGAAGATAATCAAGTTTATTGAGATTCTGAGAAGCTTTTGTTATCCCCCTTGCAGTTGTCCCTGAAGTCTCTTACTGGGACATGAAATGGGAATTCTTCTTCAAAGTGAATCCCAGGCAACTTGTAGTCTTGTTAGTTGTGCAGTACTGGTTACTGTTTTATTCTCTGGCTCAACAATTTATGATTTCATTGTATCAACTGTTCCCTGTTAAGATCCAATTCTCATCTGTATCATCGAAAAAATACCTTCCAAAGACTCAATCCCACTTGGTTGTGCCAGTAAATAGGTCATATCTTACAAAAATCTGTAGGTGCAGTTCTTAATGCAACTGACTGATACCTTGGGAAAATTAGCTAGTTGCTCAGCAATTCCAGCTTGATAAGTATTAAGAAGTATAAGTTTTTATGTCAGTTTTCATTTGTCAACTGCTCCCTCAAGGTCACTGACACAGCTGTGGAACCCAGTGCCCCACAACCAGCCATGGAAGAAGCACTCTATTTTGAATTTGTTGTTGTTAGCTTTGTTTCCAAGATTGGATTTCTCTGTGTAGCCTTGACTGTGCTGTACTCACACTGTAGACCAGGCTGACCTCGAACTCACAGAGATCGCCTGTCTTTGCCTCCCTGAGTGCTGGGATTACAGGTTTACACCATTGTGTCCAGATTATTTTTAATTCTCATCCTACATTTGAACTGGAAGTTGGATTCATAATGGTGTCTATAAAACTCTGTATGTTTTGTTTTTACGCCAATAAAAATAAACACCAGAACTAGCTGCTTCTTAGCTTTATGTTGTTGATTAAATGAAATAATTCAGTGAAGATATGTTACTTGACACTTTGTAAGGAAACAAATTGCTAGTTTTTGGTTACATTTTAGAGTTGTATAAGTGAGAAGTCTCAGCAAGGACAAGGAGACTCAGTATGTTTAGACTTGGGTGTCACAGTCTATTGAAATGTTGCAGATAGGACCTTTGGAAAGTTTATAATAGATCATAATCCTTAAATTTGAATATGTAAACAATTTCAAAGATAAACTTAAATAGTGAATTCAAGTCATTATTCTATGTCAAACCTGCCAGATACTCTCAGAGGAAGGGCCTGTGAATCCATGCCTTACCATCTTCTGCAAGGATCTGCTTTTAGAATGAACCCAACTCAAAGTCTCCTGAAGTCTAAAGTTCAGAAATGCAGGTTCATTAGTAATTAAATATGTGCATTTTTTGTATTGACCAAATTTGCATTGCCCCAAATATTGTCCATATATACATTAATGAATGACATTTGGGTTTATTTATATTATTTGAGTTCTTTAGAGGATACTTTCTAGAGCCCTTCCTTTTTAATGAAAATATTGTTCATAAAATATCTTCTGAATATGGTTTACCAGTCCCTTAGTCCTCTCAGTTTCTCTTCGCTTATCTCACCCAGATCCACATACTTTCTGTCTCTCAAGAAAAAAGCAAGCATCTAAGGAATAATAACAGAACAAAATAAAATAACACAAAATAAAAAGTCATAATAGACCAAAACAACAACACAGAAAAAAAAAGCCAAAAAGTAATAATAGCCTAAGAATACATATAGATACAGAGACACACACATTCACACATACAGGAATTCCACAAGTGCATAAAACCAGAAGCCATAATATGTGTGCAACGGATATGATATGTAAAGTTTAAAACATATCCTGGCTGGGGGGACAAGATGGCGGCGCCGGGAGGACTCTCATTCTGAGGAGCAGCACAGCAGGATTGGCACAGTGACCAGCAATCAGAAATCGCAGCCATAAAATACAAGTGATTGTGTTTCACAAGATACCCCACAGTGGGGGGTTCAATTAGCTTTAACTCACCCAGCTAAACGGAGGAAGAGATCCTGGTTCCTCCAGGCGCTTGGTCACCAGCCCAGAGCTACGCGCCAGCATGATCTGGTCATGGTCCCAGACTGAACTGTGGGCCCACAACACCATAGACTGGTGGTGAGAGATACCAGTGGAGAGATAACCCCATGGAGCAGGAAACGATTGGGACCGACCACAGGTCACCCAGACATCCCCTGAAAAAGACTCTGTATCCGCGGGTGCCGCAAGAGCCAGCCCGGACCCAGACCTGGAACCCAGGTGCCTGCATGGAGCCCTGTCTGTGCGCCTAATTTGCCGCCTCAGATAGAACTGGGGGCACCAGGGCACCAGGCACCAGAGACTGTATTTCACTGGCAGGTGCAAACCCACAGGGAGGGAAAAGGCTGGTCTGATATCAGAGCACTCAGCTGACACCCCCACCCTGAAATGGTCTAGGGAAAATTACGCAGTTTAGGCAGCAGCCAAGGCTCCTAACGGCCAGAAGGGCAGAGCCACAAGCTGGCATCTGTGCCTGTGGGTTCTACTCGACACCCCAGACAGAACAGCGGTCCCCAAAGCAAAGACTGGGTGTCTCTGGCAGGAGGAAACCCCCAGCGGAGGGGATCATCAGGTCTAACGCTTAGGACACCCAGCACCAAAAGTCTCCCTGGATTCACGTAGACTCTAGGCTCTAAAGCAGGCAGGAGCGCTGTGCTCAGCTGCCATTATTGAGTTCCCCTAGGGCACTGGGATACTCAGCTGCATCCTCAGACCTACAAAAGCCAGAGAGCCATTACAGCAGCCCTCAGATACTGTGCCAAGGATCAACCACTTATCCCTAGCTAGACTGACAAAACTGTGGGAATCCCTGGTCCTTCAAGAGAGCTACACCCACAGCATCCAGACCAGAGCAGTGCCTGCAGCCGCCATCCCAGACAGGGACACACAGCTTCTGGTCCAGAGTGAGGCACCCAGCCTCCAGACCAGAGCAGCGCCCCCAGGCGCCAACTCAACCTAGGTGCACATCTTCCAGCCCAGAGGGGAGCACTCAGCCTCCGGCCCAGAGACTTGCTGAGTGCACTTCTCACTTTCCCAGACAGAACTGTGTGCCCCAGGATAACAGACTGAGTTTCCCTGTTGGGAGAAAACCCCATAGCTAGGGAATCAGCAGGTTCTTCAAGATGACTGTACATGGAAATTTAGTGAGCAATAGCTCACTAAATTTATAACAAGAAACCCAGCAGTGGGGAAGCTGTCTTGAGAACTTCTATGGGTAAGAGGAGATTCCCCCCCACCCCCAGGCCTAACAAAGACCACAGCTACTACTCAGGGCTATAAACCTGAGGTAAGTAGTGGCAACTCCTGAGAAACACTGGCCATAGAGTGACCATAACCAAAAAGCAGAGAAGGACTCCTTCAGGAAAAATCATCTTCCAGCCAAGGGGATTCTCCCTAACTCAGGACTCCAGGAAGCACAGAAACAAACAATCAACACTTAAATCAGCCCAAAGGGTAGAGGTCAGCATAAAAGCTCAACCAACAAAAGACAGAGCAATATGGCATCTCCAGAACTCAGCCATCCAGGGGCAAACAGCCCTGGACAACACAGCAAGATGGAAAATCAAGAAGATGAGACTTTACATCTATGCTGATGAAGAGGATAATAGAGGGAACAAATAAAATACGTGAAGAATAAGAGGAAGATAAAACCAAACATATGATGGCTATCCGTAAAGAAATGGAGGAAGTTAAAGACAAGCAGATTATGGCCATCCATGAAGAAATATGGGAAGATGCAGCCAAACAGCTTGTGGCCTCCAGAGAAGAAATAATTAAATCAATGAAAGAAATAAAAGAGACAGAGTTGAAGGAACTAAAAGAAAAAGAG
>NW_026585686.1:12383822-12404755 GCF_907164565.1 Psammomys obesus
CTAAACAAACTAAGCAAAAGAGAGGACCCTAACTAAAATGTTCAATCTCCATCCTGAGAGGCAAAGAGGATGGACATCAGAAGAAAAAGAAAATAGGAAACAACCTCGGAACCTGCTACAGAGGGCCTCTGAAAGCCTCTGCAGTATAGACTATCAAAGCAGATGCTGAGCTTGATTGTCAACTGATGGGCAGAGTGAATGGAATTTTATGTAAGAAGTGGGAAATAGTAAGAGCTTGAGGGGACAGGAACTCCATAAGCAGAGCAACAGAACAAGATAATTTGAACACAGGGAACTTTCCAGAGACTCATAGTCCAACCAAGGACTATTCATGGAGATAACCTAGAACCCCTGCACAGATGTAGCCCATGGCAGATCAGTATCCAAGTGGGTTCCATAGTGATGGAAAGAGGGACTGCCTCTGACATAATCTGATTGACCTGCTCTTTGATCACCTCCCCCTGAGGGGGGAGCAGCCTTACCAGGCCTCAGTAGAGGACAATGCAGCCATGTTTGATGAGAACTGATAGACTAAGATCAGAAAGGAGAGGAGAACCTCCCCTATCAGTGGACTTGGGGAGTGGCATGCATGCGGAAAGGGGAGGGAGGGTGGGTTTTGGGAGGGGAGGAGGGAGGGGCTTATTGGGGATACAATGTGAATAAAGTGTAATTAATAACATAAAAAAATAATAAATAAATAAATAGATAGATAGATAAATAAATAAATAAATAAATAAATAAATGAATGAATAAATAAATAAATAAATAAATAAAAACATATCCTGGCTCAACATTATGAGACAAAGATGCTATTGAGTGCATTTTCTCTGCTCCACACAGGTGTGCCCATAAATGTTCTTCCCCCCAACACACTCCCTTTGCGAAAACTAATTTTTCATTTGTAAATGGAGATTAATTAGAGATAGTTTCTGGGATAGGGATGGAGGAGTATTTCTACTTCTCCTTTCAGCTCTAGTACCTCAACTGGTGTAGAACCATGTAGGCACTATATATGGTGCTACAGTCTCTATGCATTCATATGTACATTGGTCATGAGATGTCTTTAGAAGGCTTTGTTTCCTTAATGTCCTCCATCAGTTCTGACACATACATGCTTTTCCTCCTCCTCTACAGGGTTCCCTGAGCCATGAGGTGAGGGATTAAATGGAGATATCTCAAGATGTTCAAGGTCTCTTTCTTTGCATATTGTCAGACTGTAGGTCTCTGTATTTGGTGCTATGTGCTAAAGGAGGAAGTGTCTCTGATAATGGATGAGCAAGGTACAGACCTATGAGCGTAGCATAACCCCATTAAGGAGTCATTTCATTGCTGTATATCTTTAGCAGAACAGTAGTATTTGGCTTTCTAGAGCTTTCTATAGCATAACAAATTCCTAATGAAACATCACAGTCTCCACAGCATCACTGATTTAGCATGTTGATATTACATGCTATCTTTTGAGCCTCAACTAAAATGACTATTCATGACTTCTTTCTTCAAATAAATTAAGCAAACAGATTTCTTCAATTTATACTTCTCTATTTTATGACTTACTAAAAGTTCAAAATGTATACTATGATCTCCAAGAGAAAAGTATAAACAAGCATATGCAAGCTCATTAGAAATAGGTCCTTTATGTAGCATCAATGTATTCATACCTTCACAAATATTTTAATGATATAAAATTTGGGGGAAGATCAAAATTCCATTATTATAGCTCAAAACATGTTTTAAATGTGTTATAATTTGGGAAAGATTCTAAAATCATTTAATCATGAAAAGTATATTTTATGGGAACTTTGGTTTCAGGTCTTAGGAAAGTCTTCATGTTCCTTCTGAAAAATCATACAACTACTTAACAACCCTGAGACTCATTTCTTCAGCATTCTATATAACACAGAGAGTTATTACTTCATCTTTACTAAATTAAATTTGTGATACACTGTAGGAGGTATTTACTTTTATTGTTACTAAGAGGAAACAACAAAGTTAATAAAATGTAAGTAATATTAAAAAAAGAGGAAGCAAATGCAGATATGATAGCACATATCCGAACTCATGTACACAGGAGACACAGGTAGGAGAACTGGAAATCATGTACAATCTGGTCTACATAGTAAGTTCAAAGCCCTTTCTCAATGCAAAACAAGCAAAAAAAAGATGCAATAGGAAAAATGAGGCCTCAAGGTTTTAGAGAAACAATTAGCCACAGTCAGAGACACTCATGGTGTTGACCCCTCCATCTCTCTCCTGTAGTGAATATAGGATGCCAAACAAATGAACAAAAAATCAAATGAAGCTGTTACTTTTCACTGGTGTTAAAGGAAAGATTACAGATACACCCATTACAATGGCTGTCAAAATCGTTCTGCATGAATCTTGCCATCGCTTTCAATAACTACCATTCACACCCACTACTGTGGCTGCAGATTTTCTACCTTCCCTTTTACTGATGAATGATATAGAGTGAGTTCACCCGTACAACTTTTGTCAGAAGTGATGGCTGTGCTGCACTTACACTTGACTCATAATTTGCTTTAAAGTGCTATTTCATCCTCCACTGATCATGTGGAATTGAAATTATGAAAATAAAAACATTAAAAGTAACACACTGAGGCCGTTACTTTCTTTTCATCCTATATGCTTGGTTATCAGCTGGGCCATGATTGCAACTAACTTCTGGGCCACCAGTAAGACCCTGTTGTCTTAAGAGTGAAAATCTGCATCTTTATGAATTTTAGAACTTTATTTTTTTATTTTTTAATTGGGTATCATGTACAAAGTTGAATCACTTTAGTTTCTAAGATGTGTCCATGTTGGTAGAGTAGTCACATTGTTTTTTGACACAGACAATAAAGACAAATACTCCTGGAGGCAGATGAAAATCCAGAGATTCACTGAAATGTTACTCAGAACCAAATCACTGTGCACCTGCTGTGAAATTGGACCACATTTCATTATTCCCATTTCAATGTCTGTAGAAATTGGTCAGCTAAATGGGGCTAAATGGATTGTATTTTTATTCTCAATTTGCAAAACTATGCTGTTTGGGGGTCCAAGTCATTATGTGATCCCTGATGGATCATGCTAATCAATGAAACAATAGTTTTCATTTCCATATTATTATCTATACAGTTGTAACACCTAAAATCATATTGAATTCCTTTTATTCAACTTTCAAACTCTGCAGAGCCATCACTAAAGGTTGTAGTAATAATCATTTGGGTTCAATTATACCAAGTCTTGGAAGTGGTAAACTTTAAATTCAAATTGAGAAGAACATTCCTTTAATTGATCCATAATCTACAGAGGACCCTCTACCCAAAGCAGAAGTAGCTCAGCTTTTGGAATATAACCAAGGCCCATAAGTGGATAAGAACTTCGACCCACATCAAACAGTCTTCTTAAAGCATACCACATACACATGTACAGAAAGATAAGGCAAACCCTTCATTAACCCTCCCCCTCCAGACACCTTTTGTTGTTGTTGTTGTTGTTGTTGTTGTTGTTGTTGTTGTTGTTCTTCTTCTTCTTCTTCTTCTTCTTCTTCTTCTTCTTCTTCTTCTTCTTCTTCTTTTTCTTCTTCTTCTTCTTCTTTACTTCTTCTTCTTTTTGGTTTTTCAAGATAGTGTTTCTGTAAGTAGCCTTGGCTATTTTGTACTTGCTTTGTAGACCAGGCTGGCCTAGAACTCTCAGAGATCCTTCTGCCTCTACTTCCCCAAATGCTGGGATAATAGGCATGAGCCATCACACCTGGACCCTTTGTGTTTCTTACAGCAGGTAAAAGCTGAGAATACCTTGAAATCTTTTTGGAAATAAGAAAAGACATTTAACCATCCTTTACCCTCATGATCTAGTAAAACCCAGGAAAGGAGGAGTACTCTGGGACACCGAAGAAACTGTGGTTTGGGTTTGTGTAAGTTGACACCTATGCTATTAATGAAATAAGAAAAAAAAATCTAATATTAAATCATCTTATCACCTACCTTTATTCAGAAATACTTTGAACATGTTAATATACAGAAAAAAAAAATAGAATATACCTGGAGGTGGGAGGAAACCTTCTGCCTTCATATTGAATATCCCTTTCCTCACATACCTAACTCTTGTTCCAAAGACCTTTTGGCGAACACTAAGACAATTGTTACATAACTAAATTATGTTGTCCTCTATAACATTAATTGAGACTATTTTGTTTTATTTTTATTGGACCAAGTTCTTTCAAATGAAGGGAAATGTCCAATGCTTTGGTAATATCCTGTAGTAGCCTGTGTGGACTCAGCTGACATATGATGCATAACTAGCAGTCACAGGATGAGGTGAGGCTTGGTTTACAAACTTTGAGTTGTAAACAGTTGACCAGAGACCTGGTCAACTGTTAATCACACCATTCCATGACTGTAGAAGTATGTTAACATGTACAAGGCCTGCTTTCTTCACCTCGTTTCTTCCTCTAGTGTCCCAGGAAGTTTCATTAGGAAAGAGACTAAAGTGGGTCTTGTTAACTTTCCCTAGTTTTCTGGTCCTAATTCAGAACAGTTGCATGTATCTTCCACATAATTTTGGGAGTCTTTCAAGACAGACCATTCTGAATATCACAAATATCAGTTAGTAACACGTGTGTTGTCACTGCAATTAAATATCTAATGAATTTAAGTTAGGCATCACATAGCGAACCGTAAAGAAATCTTCACAGATGTAAGGAAGAAATGAGAGTTTCCCTGGGCAAAATTGATCCTGTGTGATCAGAGAATAAACGCATGCTTCTTTTTTCCTCATCCAAGGTCTATAGTAACACACCTGTTAAAGAAACTCAGCATGAAAAAAACATGTGTATGTGGCATGGATTTCATTCACTTTCAACTTATCTCTTTGGAAACAGGACATAAAATCCCTGACTTTCTCATAATTTCTTTCAGAGATTTATTAAGACCAAAATTCTATGTGAATTTAAGCCTTCACATTTATTCTCTTTCTTAAAAGGTTTCATTTTGCCTTGTGATGAATATTGGACTTGAGTGGATTATCAGGATAAAGAGAATTAGCTGAGGTTTGCTTCAGTCAAGAGACTTAAGTCACCAGAGGCTTTAAGGGAGTGCCTTACAATATAAATAGGACTAATCTCCTTCAAGCATTGACTTTCAAGAAAGAAAATTTTCTCAAGACCAGTGTTTTTAATCTGCAAGATCTACAACAAGATTGAAAGTAACCGCAGTGATAAGGGAAGCCAGCTGTGAGCTAGGAAACAGAGTGAGCAAGCAGCCAATGATCTGATTCATGAAGAATGTGAGAGGCTGGGGGTGGGTAGAGAGTAAGAAGACTCTTGGATTGCCTAACTACTTCTAGCTCTGAAACTGCCATCCAAAGCCATCCCTGCCTGAAGTGAAAATGCACCCCTTGGAGGGGAATGAGTTATTAGCTGGAGGAGAACACCCATTGAGATGCTGTAGATGTAGACCATGCCCGAATGCTTCCAGTGTTTCGATTTTTCATGCCAAAGGCATCTGTGCCAGCTACAAAACAGGTGGAATTATTCTAGCATCCCTTTGTAGGGAGAAAGAAGCGTTAGATATCTGTTTTAACTGAGGTGGTGGGGCACCAGTAAAAGCAGATAATGTGATCACAAAATGAGGCAAGAAATATCCCCAGCCAGAAACTGTTGGAGCCTGGCAGTGACCTGTACTTCTAAACTCACACCTCTCTTGGAAGCTGGAAGGAAAATACTTCTTGAGTGTCTGGTGACAAAAAAAAAAAAAAAAAAAAGTGATTGTTTATTTTGTTATCATGTAATTTATGAGGGATAATAAAGTAAAGAAAACAAATGCCTCTATGTTTCAGACATGTTTTCATGTGTTTGTGGAGGGTTATTTTTAAATGGTTTCCTTTAGTATCTCCACAAGAAAAATTAATTTTCACTGTGTACAGTGGAATTCATAGTTAAAATAGTTTCCAATCTTCATGTGATTTGCCTTTGAAACACTTGAATGGCCTTAGACCCTCAGGCAAAATTGTTGTTACACTATTTTTCTAGCCAGGAACTTGTTTGCAGAGGCTAAATGTGGTGCCTAAAAGAAATGGTCCTTCTTATACTCATTCATATATTAGGATTTCAGAAGTACATTTGCTTATCTTAATATAGAACATATAAAATTAAAAAATAAGATTCTCACTGCTGCTCAAAGTCATGACTGAACATTCTAGAATAGGGCCAAGTGAGGCTACCCACCAGGGGAGCATCCTGAAGGTAAACCTCTGAAGACAGGGTCAGTGGCTTTTATGAAGTGTTGACATTCTGTCAGCTACACTGAAAACCAGCCAGCTCCAGCAAGCACTGACACAGTTAAGCCATGTTCCAGCAAACTAAGCACAACTAGGCACTTCCTTTTTGCCTGCTGAGTTCCTAGTTAACTCCTTGAACCCACCTCCATTTCACTTTTCCTGGAACATTTTCTTGCTCTGTGTGAGAGATTTTGAAACAGATAACCAAAGCACTCACTTTATTTCTTGGCCATTCCCACTGTACTATAAATCCCATTAGGTTAATATGTTTACCATCTATGATAATTGTGTGAAAACCATTTCTGTAAAAGCCCAGGCAGCAAATACACATAAGATGTTGGAGACTGTACTCTATCTGTGCCATGCATGTATTTAATGTGTCTGCAGCACATGCACGCACACACTCATATACACACTCACACACACACAAAGCCAAAAATATAAAGCCATATACAATATGTAGGCAAATGTATGTGGCTGTGTTCTAGTAAATTCTTACCCGAAAAACTGTGATGGGCTGAATTTGCCTCTGGCTTAGAACAGTACTTGGAACAGAACAGTCCTTGAGCTAGAAGGTCTATCTAAATGAAAAGCTAAGCTGATAATGTTCTGAGATCAGGAGAAGAAAATGTGTTTGAGAGCTCTTGTTTAGTTGTTGGATTATTTTGTGATTTGATATAATGAAGAGGAAGAAGTTGGAAAAGTCTACATTTCTGGCCATAACAAGGATGCCAATGTATAAAACCAACAGCACTGGGAGTGGTCAGAGGTAGTGGGAGAAGAACATGGAGTTATCTTTGCAGTCTACGAGCAGGAGAACTCTGTGCCCCTCTAGGACAGTGCTTCAAGATTGTACTGCATCCTTATCTACAGGACTTGTAAGAACACACATACCTGCATCTTACTCATGATTCTGGGGTAGGTTCAAAATTTGCATTTCTGTCATGTCCCAGAGTGATACTAAAGTTTCTGTTTGACGCTATGCTGTGAGACCAGGTGTCATAAAAAGATATGCCAAAGTTTGATAACTTGGTGTCATTAGTATTGGAAGTGACTGGGATTAATAGACAATCCAGGAGAGATTGCAACATATCAAAAGCATAATAATATGTGTATAAGTACCGCTTAAAACAAATGACTTACAGCCTTATAGTAATAATTGTTTTTTGTTATTGTCCTACCCCTGACAGTCTATTTCTGTGATTGAGTTCTGGCACTCACACCCTGTTCTCATCCTATTCTTGACTCCAGAAGTATATCCTGTGTTAGGAAGAAGAGCTTTGATTCAGTGATACAAACTGTACACCATATCACTTTTTTTGAGCATCTGTATCCCAGGAAAATTGATCTCTCATCTTTAGTTTATATATCAGATTTGAATATCTGAGCCTTCCTTACAGCTGACGTAGTAGTCCCATCAGATTGAGATCTTTCCTTCTTTTTTTTCCTTCTTTTTTTTTGAATTTTATTTTTTTCTTATCAGTTACATTTTATTAACTCTGTATCCCAGCCGTGTCCCGATCCCTCATTCCCTCCAGTCCATCCCTCTCTCCCTCCTCTCCACCGTGCCCCTTGCCAAGTCCACTGATAGGGGGGACCTCCTCCCCATTCATCTGATCCTGTTTTATCAGGAATCTTCAGTACAGAGATCTTTCCTTCTAAACCAGGAAAGGTATGACCTCTAAGAAAGATCAAGAAAGGCTACAGGCATTGGGGCTAAGCAACTTCATCGGCATGCACTATCTGAAAGAATAATTCCTTAAATAAAGCAAACATAACAGGCTTCAAATCTCTGAAATCTCAAGCTTCATAGTTAACATTTGTGGGAGAAGTTTTGTGCATAGCTTTTGCAATTACAATCAGAGGCATTACTCAGCATAGACTGCTCTCTGCTCTGCTTGCATTCTTATAGCTTTTCTCTACACTGTCCTTATTATCATTGGCATGGTTTTTAGTATTAGCAATTATGTTGAAAGCCACTATTTATTGAATGCTCCCTACAGTGTTTCATGTTTATTTCCTTATTTCATTCTCAGAACCATTGCTGGCATATGTCATTCTATCTGTATTTAGGAGAGATGCAGAGACTAATGAACATGCTAAAAATCAAAATTTTAATAGGCAACAAGAGAATTATTTCCAGACCTGACAGGATGGAGTCCAGCCTCATGTAGGCTGCAGCACTCTAGGTTTTCTTTTTCTTTTACAGGTAAAATACAAAGAAACAACAAAAACTGTACAAATACTGGAATTTCAGTCTTTAATACTGACTGTGTACAATTAAAGATAGAAAAGAACAAGACTATAAGAGACGTAAAGGTATAGAAACATCTTAAAGCTCTCGTGATCCTAACCCACAGCAGGTGAGATACACATTGTATACATTTGGAGGTCTGCTTGGAAATCTCTCTGCATAATCCACTGCTAAGGCAGAACTCTACCAGGACTTTCCATCCCTTTACCTGCATCCTTAGTTTCTGCCTGAAGTTGAGAAGCAGGTTTACTATTTTACAAACAGTGTACTTTCCACATTGGGACATGAAGAGCCTATGTGAGAAACAAACAGTGCATTTTACAGATACTGGTCATATCTCCAAGCAGAAGAACCAGTGAAGTACAAGGACAGCTCTGAACTACAGGCTATAATAGGACATCGCTTTTCTCTTTGCTTTACTTTTCTCGATCTCTTTTTAAACCTGTGAGTTTATTGGACAGATACTGAAAATCTATGAGGGATACCACAATGTACCATTCCACCATGGACTCCTCCTTTCAATCAGCTTCCATCTCTTGTATTTATAGAATTTGCCAAGAGTGTTTATAGGGTATATGATCATTTCTATGAGTATGTATGTTTATGTACCACATGTCTGCCTGGTGCCTCTAGAACTCAGAGGAAGGTGTCAGATCCACTAGGATTGGCGTTACAGATTATTGTGATCTTCCATGTGAGTACTGGGAATAAAAAACATGTCTTCTGCAAGAGCAGTCAGTGCTTTTAACCATTTTGCCATCTCTCCAGCTCCAGATGATTATATAAATAATCATCTTAGTTGTCTATTAGCATCCAAACAATCCTCAGTCTAGACTGAGCAAAAGTCATGTTAATAAGACACAGCACTTATACAACCTATTGTGTAAATATTAAGCAGAAACAATTATTGATTAAAATGCATTTAGAGTCTCATTGTTCTTAGCTAAATTATAGTAACTTGGTCTAGAAACATGCTAGAAAATATGATTTATGTCCATTCATGTTAAAACGTGATCTGTGAAAAGCCAAATGTTATAAATGGCATATCATGAAGAACAAATATTATGTCAATAAAACTCACTCACAGGATGAAACTCCCTTCCTGAAACTTACTCCCTTTCTGAAACTTGAATTGACTTTGAGTAAGAGAGGGTTTTGTAGGCTAAGTGTGTGAGCTAGCAATTGTGTTTCATCCTCTATATATAAAGAATGGCATCAAAAAGAAAAAAAGAAAGAAGGGAGGAAAGAAAGGAGGGAGGAATGAGTGGTGAGGAAGGGAGGGAGAATGGGAAGGAGGAAAGGAGAAAGAGAAAGATAGAGGAAGAGAATGAAGGAGGGAGAAAGTGGAGGAAGAATAAATGAAGGAATAGGGAGGAAGGAAATGAGGGAGGGACAGGCAGGCAGAAAGGGAGGAAGGAGAGAGAAAAGAAGGATGGAGGGAAGAAAAATATTTTGCTCTTGCTTGCTTGTAGTAATCCTTTGCTACTCCAGCATAGCATTGTCCATCTAAACCAGTACAAGGTCTCAATAGAACTAATCTATTCTTCTAAACCAGATTAAAGGTTTTGTTGTCTTCACACATATCTATACCACTTAAAGAAGATTATAGTTGTATTCTGAGAAAAAAATAAAAGTAAAATGGGAGAAGACAAACATGAAATACTGTTCTAAGGAAGAGAAGAATTAATTCATGCAGTGAAGTGCAAAATACATAATTATACATTACAAAAAAAAGAACCAATTACTATGGAAAACCATAAAACTCATGGCTTGAAACAGTACTTGATGACATATTCTAAGACTTACAAAAATTTAATTTAATTTTTATTTAATTTTGAGTTTTATTTAATTTTCATGTATTTATTATATTGCTTTCCAAATAGACTCTTACTGTATTTTTAAAATATTGATTGCATTTTTATTTAAATATAGTGTATGTACATACATGGGAATGTTTGCCATGTGTGTGCTTATGGCTTTGAAGGCCAGAAAAGGGTGTCAGATCCCCTGGTGTATGAGATGCACGCAGTTGTGGTCCACCCTATGTGGGCTCTATAAACTGAACTTAGGTCATCTAGAAGAACAGTAAGTGCTCTTAATGGCTGAGAACCCTCTTCAGCCCCATTGTAACCAATAGGTTTCTTATTTTCAATATATGAGAAGGAAGTGTGGCAGTATTATAAAGAAAGTAAAATTGATATGATAGAAATTTTATGTGAGAATAATGACTTGAAAACTTATCACGGAGAAAAAGTAAAATAAAATAATTTAAACTATACTTTCCCATGAAATATATACAACACAGGCTTTCAACAAGTAAATGAGATCCTGTGAGCTGGTGTAGCAAAGGAAGAAGCATGCATCATGGCCATCAATCATAAAATAGACAAGGATATGAACAACTGGAGTAACTGAGCATGATAAAAATATTCTGAAAGATACCATCCATAGGGCCATGACAAATAGCCTAATCACCAATAAGAAAATATATGGAGTATTTGTTGATGAAAACTTCCCAACCTGGTACAAATGCAAGTATCAAAATAGACAGCAGCCCCCACATCTCTCCAGGTTCATCATTGTTCTCTCTCTCTTTCTTTGTGTCTGTGTGTGTGTGTGTGTGTGTGTGTGTGTGTGTGTGTGTGTGTGTTTGCATGCATATCTGGTCAGACACAAGCATTTACACATATATAAACTCTTGCTGACCTATCTAGTCAATTTATCATTTACTAGCTAGTTTCCTTCATGATAAATAAAATTCACATAGCAGAGGCAGATAAGAGTTTAAAGTCTCTTATTGCTACCATACCACTCCAGAAACATGAAATATGGTCATAATATCTAAAACATTTACTGATGAGCAAGCATTGAAACTTCTTTAAGTTTCTTGATTTTTCAACCACAGAGGATGAAATATTTACTTAAGACAACTACAATGAATGTGTTAACAACTGGATTCAACATGGTGACCATTTAGTTACTGGACATAGATGTGGCCATTTCAATGTCACATATCAGATTCCTTACCAAAGAATATAGACGTCTAATTTCTGAAATCTTACATCTCATTCTTGTGCAGGCAGGAATCCTACACAATACTTACACTTATATCAATTGAAAATTCATTTCTAAATCCACTAAGCTAACCATTCCAGATTTTTATTTGAACCTACATAAGAATACTAGAGATAGTGGCTGACGTGTAACTTTGGAACATGGGATTCTGATTAGAAGTCTTCAGTTGCTAGCTATCCCGGGATCTGTCCATTCAAACCAACTGATCTTTACAGTTTTAAAGTTAAACCAACAAAAATAAATAAACACACACACACACACACACACACACACACACACACACACGGAGAGAGAGATCATGCTGTCTATGCTGAAATATTTTAAAAATAAAAAGTACATCATAACAATTCTAGTCCATGAAGATGGGTAATCAACATATTTAGAGAAAAATGGGAAGAAATAACTACTGTAAGTTGTGATATTTTAAAAGACCTTTGAACAACCAGTCAGCCAGTATACAATTCCTATTTCTTATGAACTAAAGGCAAATGACTTTACTAAAGCACTGCAGGTAAACATTTTTTATATATAATTTATTCACCTTATATCCCAATTGTAGTCCCCTCCCTCATCTCCTCACTGTCCCACCCTCCCTCTCTCTTCCTTCCATCCTCCTCCCCTAGTCCTGAGAAAGGGGGAGACCTCCACCCATACCATCTGATCCCAGCTTATCAAGTCTCATCAGCACTGCCTGCATCCTTCCGGTACCCAGGCAAGGCCACCACACCAGGGAGAAGTGATCAAAGAGCAGGAATCTAACTGAGTTTGTGTCAGAGGCAGAGGCAGCCTCTGCTTCCCTTACTAGGGAACTCATAAGGAAATTGAGCTACTTTTCAGCTAAATCTGAGCAGAGGGCCTAGGTCCTCTCCTTGCTTGGTCCTTGGATGGTGCATCTGTCTCTGTAGGCTCACCTGGAGCTCCACAAGGAGAACAACAAAGCCAGCATATCTGGGCACTACAGGTAAATTTTCTTTTTAATAATAATAATAATAATAATAATAATAATAATAATAATAATAATTACAACTTACTCACTTTGTATCCCAGATGCAGCCCCACCTCCCTCGCCTCTTCCCAGCCTTACTCTTCTTCCCTCTTCCCCCACAACCTCCCTCTGCTAGATCACTTATAGGAGATGTCCTCATCCCCAACTATCTGATCCTAGTCTATCCAGTCTCATCAGGATTGTCTGGATGCTCTTTCTCTGTGGCCTAGTAAAGCTACCTCTCCAGGGAGGGGTGATCAAAGAGCAAGTAACCAAGTTCATGCTAGAGACAGCCCCTGCTCCCCTTACTAGAGGACCACCTTGGAAACTGAGCAGCCCATGGACTATATATGAAGAAGGGTTCTAGGTCTTCTCCATGCATGGTCCTTGGTTGATTCATCAGTCTCTGCAAGACCCTCCTGGGCTAAGAATTTTTGGCTCTGGTGGTCTCCTTTGGGAGCTCCTCTCCCCTCTAGGTCTTTCTATCTCTCCTTCTTTCATAAGATTCCCTACATTCTGCCCAGTGTTTGGCTATGAGTCTCAGCATCTGCTTTCATATCCTGCTGTGTTAGAGTCTTTCAAAGGCCTTCTATGGAAGGCTCCTGTCCTTTTCCGACTCTTTTCTCCTACTTCCAATGTCTATTCTGTTTGCCTTTCTGGATGAGGAAAGCATCTTTGCTAGTGTCCTCCTTTTTGTTTAACTTCTTTAGGACTATATTTATCCTACCTTATATGGCTAATATCCACTTATCCATGAGTATAAACCATGTGTGTCTTTCTCCTTCTAGGTTACCTCACTCAGAATAATCTTTTCTGGTTCCATCCATTTGCTGACAAAGTTCATGATTTCCTTGTTTTTAATTGCTGAGTAGTATTCCATTGTGTAAATGTACCACGATTTCTATATCCGTTCCTCTGTTAAGGGACATCTAAGTTGTTTCCAGGTTGTGGCTAGTATGAGTAAAGCTGATATGAACATAGTTGAGCAAATGTCCTTGTATGGTTGAGCATCTTTAGGTTAAATACCCAGGAGTGGTATAGCTGAATCTTGAAGCAGCACTATTCCTAATTATCTGAAAAAGTACCAGATTGATTTTCAAAGTGGTTCTACAAGTTTATATTCTCACCAGCAAAGAAGTGTTTCCCTTTCTCCACAACGTCTCCAGCATGCATTGTCACTTGAGATTTTGATCTTAGCCATTCTGATGGGTGTAAGGTGGAATCTCAGGGCTGTTTTGATTTTCAATTCCCTGATGATTAAGGAAGTTGTGTATTTAAATATTTCTCTGCCATTTGATATTCCTTTATTGAGAGTTCTTTGCTTAGCTCTGTATCTCATTTTTTTTTTTAAATTGGATTACTTGGATTGTTGTGTTTAACTTCTTGAGTTCTGTATATATTCTGGATATTAACTCTCTGTCAGATATAGGGTTGGTGAAGATCATTAAATTATACAATGGAAAAAAGATAGCATCTTCAACAAATGGTGCTGGTCCAACTGGATGTCTACATGTAGAAAAATGCAAATAGATCCATATTTATCACTCTGCACAAAACTAAAATCCAAGTGGATCAAAGATATCAACATAAAATGAGACACTGTTAGAAGAAAAAGTGGGGGAGAGCCTTGAACTCATTGGCACAGGAGACAACTTCCTGAGCAGAACATCAACAGCATAGGCTCTAAGAGCAACAATCAACAAATGGGACCTCATGAAACTGAAAAGCTTCTGTAATTTAAAGGACACTGTCAACAGAGCAAAATGACAGCCTACAGACTGACAAAAAGATCTTCCCCAATCCTACAGCAAGCAAACTTTCTATGTGGAATGTGGGCTAAGAACTGATGGAAATGAGCTATCACTGACTACCTTTTGTGGTATAATGGTCTATGCCCACGAACTCCAGAATCAGCTCGCCTAAGGTCTGATTAGTTCTGCTACTGACTTCTTGTGAGTTTAGACATACTATTTAGCAATAGTTTATAATTTCAAGGTGGGAATGATACCTGTCACAGGTGCTGGGAAATTTAGATAAATTGAGACATGTAAAAGAGAATAAATTCCTAAAGCATACCAGACAGTATGCTTAGTTACTGGTATTATTTAGTTATTGATATTGTTTGATACACTTATGTCCACTTCACTATGGCTGATAAGTGTAATATAACAGAAACAGCTTCTATTGCACTTGGTGTAGATGAAATAAAACAGAATATCTGAATTCCTGGCATACAGTGACCCACTAAATGATACAACAGTGATACAGCTTTCTAATGAAACCATTAAGGTGAAGTCACTTCTCTCAAGTCTTGGAAAGCCTAGCAATCACAGCCACAAATGTAACTATGAGGATGATCTCTGAATGAAAAACACAATAATCTCAAGACCTTCCTGGCCCATAGATATTATGCTTTCTTGGCCCATAAAATCTACATGCCCCAGTTTTACCCAACACAGGGTACTAGACAAGGGTCAATGGGAGTGACAGAGAACCTGTTGTTTGTTTTTTTTTTTTTTATCATTATAAATGTTAGAAGCTTTTAGCAGCACCTCAGAAAAATAATGTTTTAATCCTGGCTAGAGAGTTGACTCAGCAGTTAACAGCATCTGTTGGACATGAAGAGGACCCAGGTTTGATTACCAGCACCTGTAAGGCAGCTCACACCTATCTGTAATCTTCCAGTCCCAGGGGATTCAATGCCCTCTTCTGACTTCTGTGGGCACTAAGCACATACATGGTACATATGCATACATGGCGTGTATGCATTCATACACATAAAATCAGATAAATAAATCTTTGAAAAAATTGCACCTAAAATATGGTCCTGACACATCAATTTTATTTTACTTGAATGGATTTGAAAAGTTAAACTGATGATCCCCTGAATGTGTCAGCTCTGTCTTTCAGTATCTTGAATCCATTCTCCTAGATCATTATACAGATGTTTTGCTTTTTTACCTTGGAAATTCTGGTCTTACTTGATGAAGTGCTCAGTCACCTATAATCTTGGGAGAGCCACAAATGATGATAATTACAATTTATGGAGTCACCCAGAATAAAGAATGCTGAGTCTGAGAGCTGATGTGATTGTGTTTTTACTTTAGATCAGCAGAAAATTTAAAAGACAGAACATCTTTGAAGCATCATATCCAATTGCATTTTCTCTGTTTTATTAGCTATAGTCATTAAGGAATCATTGAGGAAAAGATAAGATTGCTCTGCTAGCTCAGTTAGAGAATCTGCATAGTAAAGAATAAGCAAGGAATAATTATAGCAATTTACTGAGAGACCAGGAGGAGCCCGGTGAAGCAATGCTGGACTAAAGCAGAAGAGCTTTGGAGATAGGTGAGGCACTTGCAAGAGCTGGATGACCTTGCACTGACTTCCTTCAAACTACTTCTTCATTCACTAAAGTGAAAAACAATAAACACACCATCACTATAGCATCTTTCATCCCTGTAATTCCACGACTGGAATAAGCTAGTAATTACCAGTCTTGGATAAACAAACAAAAAATTCAGATGTATATTATTTGAGATGCTTGGCAATAACTTATCTTCTTAAAACGGTGAACAGTTTGATTTTGTTTTCTGTCTCAAGTATTCCTTGGTGTCCTAAAAGTCTCACTCAACAGCAGCCATCAGCCTGGGCAATATCCAGCAGTTTGATGGTATTGCAGCTAATTTCGGTAATTGAAATTCAAGAATCATGTTAACTCACTTGTTCCTGTCCTGAGTGAAGGGCTTTCCACTTCTTTCAGACTACAGAATCAGCAAAGGTGGCGGCCAAACGAGCAGTTTGTGTCATCGAGGTGTGTGAAGCGGCGCTACGCCTCCTACTCTCCTGGGGAGCAGTGTGCAGTTCCTCCCGCACATTTTGTTGTTGTTGGACAATATCAGCAGAAAGGAAAAATAGGAATGAGAATTAACTTTCACCCTGCTAAGTGGAGGGCAGAGAAATTCCTCTATATGGAGAGTAGAGGGTCTCACCAGTATGGAGAGCAGAGAGGTTCCTCTCTATTGGAGAGCAGAGAGATTCATTTCTATGAAAAAAAGAGGGCTTCATCAACATGGAGATCAAAGCGGTTCCCCTCCCTGAAGAGCAGAGGGGTCAGTCTCTAGGGAAAGATGGGTTTCTCTACATGGATATCAGAGGAGCTCATCACTACGGAAAGCCAAGGATCCTCCAGAGTTAGGAGTGCGCACATTTTCATTTTCATTTTATTTTCAATGAAAACAGAATTGCTAAAGGAAAAAAAAAATAAGGTGCTGTAAAACATTTCATTTTTTAATATTTAACAGGAACTATTGTGGCTAATTACTTCCATAAATGTAAGATATTTATATTGAACTTAAATATTTGCACACAAAAATATTCGTTAAAATATTGATCACAAATGGGAAGAAGAGGGAGAAAGCATTGGAAGAGGGAGAAAACAGGGAACAGGACAGGAGGCCACCACAGAGGGCCTCTGAAAGACTCTACCCAGTAGGTATCAAAACATATGATGAGACTCATAGCCAAACTTTGGGCAGAGTGCAGGGAATCTTATGAAAGACGGGGGAGGTAGAAAGACCTGGAAGGTACAGGAGGTCCACAAGGAGAGCAACAGAACCAAAAAGTCGGGGCACAGGGATATTTTGTGAGATTGATACTCCAAACAAGGACCATTCATGGATATAACCTAGAACCCCTGAAAAGATGTAGCCCACGGCAGCTCAGTGTCCAAGAGGGTTCCCCAGTAATAGGAACAGGGACTGTCTCTGACATGAATTCATGGGCTGGCTCTTGATCACCTCCACCTGAGGTGGGATGGCAGCCTTACTAGTCTACAGAGGAAGACAAAGAAGCCAGTCCTGATGAGACCTGATATACTAGAGTCAGGTGGAAGGGGAGGAAGATCTCCCTATCATTGGACTGGGGGAGGGACATAGGAGAAGAAAAAGGAGG
Organism: Psammomys obesus; assembly: GCF_907164565.1. Taxonomy (NCBI): domain Eukaryota; kingdom Metazoa; phylum Chordata; class Mammalia; order Rodentia; family Muridae; genus Psammomys; species Psammomys obesus. Next base: position 12,401,369 of record NW_026585686.1, read on the forward strand.
GAGGGAGGGATTGGGAAGGGATGGGGCAGGAAGCTACAGCTGGGATACAAAGTGAATAAACTGTAATTAATAAAATTAAAATTAAAAAAGAAAAAAATATTGTTCACAAATACTTTCATCCATAATATTTTACAGAGAACATCTTATTCTAATTCAAATAACCACAGAATATTTTTTTCTAGAACTATTTATTTGGCTTGAGAAAATTCATAAAGGATTCTGCTGTCACTCATTAGACTGAAGAGTTCTCTTAATATCTATTTTTTTTTACCCTTTGAAACAATTTTATTTCTTTGATTTAATATCATATTTTCCAAAGGAACTGCATTGTTCAAATTGTATTATTATTATTATATTTTTATGTTCATAGCAGCTTTTTTAATTATTTATTTAGTTTTTATTTATTACCATTTATTTACTTTATATCCCAGCTCTTCCTTCATTCCCTCCATATCCTACCCTCCCTCCCTCTTCTCCTATGACCTTCCTCTAGTTCAGGGATAGGTGAGGTCCTCCTCCCCTTCCCTCCCACTCTAGTCTATCAGGTCTCATCCGGCCTGGCTGCATTGTCTTCCTCTCTGGCCTCTTAAGCCTGCTCCACCCTCAGGTGGAGGTAATCAAAGAGTCAGGCCCTCAGTTCATGTTAGAGACAGTTCCTGTTCCCCTTACTAGGGAAGGCACTTGGAGACTGAGGTGCCATGGTCAATATCTGAGCAGGGGTTCTAGGTTATCTTCATGCATGGAGCTTGGTTGGAGTATCAGTCTCAGAAAAGAACCCTTTGTCCAGATTTTTTGGTTCTTTTGCTCTCCTTGTGGAGCTCCTGTCCTCTTCAGGTCCCACTAACTCCCCCTTCTTCCATATGATTCCCTGAACTCTTCCCAAAGTTTGGTTAAGAGTTTCAGCATCTGCTTTGACACTTTGAATGTCTGGTAGAATTCTTCACTGAAACCATTTGGCCCCTGGCTTTTTTTTTTTTTTTGGAAGGGAGACTTTTGATGACTGCTTCTATTTCCTTGGGGGATATAGGAATATTTAATCTATTTACCTGATCTTGATTTAATTTTGATAAATGGAATTATCAATAACATTGCCCCTTTTATTTAGATTTTCAAATTTTGTGGCATATAGGCTTTTGTAGTGAAACCTAATGATTGTTTGGATTTCTTCAGTGTCTGTCATTATGTCCCCCTTTTTGTTTGTGATTTTGCTGATTTGGATAGTTTCTGTCTTTTAGTTAGTTTGAATAAGGGTTTCTCTATCATGTTGATTTTCTCAAAGAACCAGCTGTTAGTCTCATCGATTCTTTGAATTGTTTTCTTTGTTTCTAATTCATTGATTTCAGCTCTAAGCTTTATTATTTCCTATTGTCTCTTCCACTTGGATGTGTCTGTTTCTGCCCCCCAACCCCTGGGGCTTTTAGGTGTGCCCTTAAGTTACTGGTATGAGATGTCTCAAACTTCTTTCTGAAGGCGCTTAGTGCTAAGAACTTTCCTCTTAACACTGCTTTCATTGTGTCGCATAAGTTTGGGTAAATTGTACCTTCATTTTCATTGAATTTTAGGAAGTCTCTAATTTCTTTTTTTCATTTCTTCCCTGACCCAGCAGTAATTGAGTAGGGTGTTTCCGAGTGTTTGTAGGTTTTTTTATTTCTGTTCTTGTTGAGGGCTAGTTTTAGGCCATGGTGATCTGATAGGATACAAGGGATTATTTCAGTCTTCTTAGATCTTGAGGTTTGCTTTGTGCCCTATATGGTCAATTTTTGAGAAGGTTCCATAAGGTTCTGAGAAGAACATACACTCTTTTGAGTTTGAGTGAAATGTTCTGTAGACATCTATTAGGTCCATTTGATTAAGGACCTCTGTAAGTGTCATTATTTCCTAGTTAATTTTTGTCCAGATGATCAGTCCCTTGGTAAGAGTAGAGTGTTGAAGTCTCCCACTGTTAAGGTAATGGGATTAATGTGTGATTTAAGCTTTAACAACGTTTCATTTAGGAATGCAGATGCTCTAATCTATTTGGTGTTCTGTAGACTTCTAATATGCTTATGGATATTCCTTACTTTACGTTGGGAAAATTTTCTTCTATGATTTTCTTGAAAATAGTATCTGGACCTTGGAGACTGGAATCATCTTTTTTATCTATTCCTATTATTCTTAGATTTCATCTTTTCATGGCATCCTTGATTTCTTTGATGTTTTGTGTTTCTAACTTTTCCGATTTTATTTTTTCTTTGAGAGATGTATCAATTTCTACAATTGTATCTTTATTGCCTGAGATTCTCAATTCCATCTCTTGTATTCTATTGTGGTTCCTGATCTTTTCTCTAAGTTCTCCTGCTCCAGGGTTTTCTTTATTAATTCTAATTCTATTTTCAAGTCTTGCACCACTTTCCTTCATCTGTTTGAATGTGTATTCCTGTCTTTCCATGATAATCTCTACTTTTTGTTCATTTCCTCTCTATGTGCCTCTATTTGTTTGGCTGTTTTTGCTTGTATTTATTTGAGAGTTTTGTTTGTTTCCTCTTTATATGTCTCTAGTAACTGGATAAAGATTTAAGTTAATTTTCCTATATTTCCAATGAAATAAAATATCCATTGATTTGGGGGTTGTTGGGGAAGCCATTATATCCTGATTTTTTTTCTTTTTTTTAATTTTTTTATTAATTACACTTTATTTATTTTGTATCCCCCCATAAGTCCCTCCCTCCTCCCCTGCCGATCCCACCCTCCCTCCCCTTTCTGCATGCATGCCCCTCCCCAAGTCCACTGATAGGGGAGGTTCTCCTCTTCTTTCTGATCTTAGTCTATCAGTTCTCATCAAAAGTGGCTGCATTGTCCTGTACTGTGGCCTGGTAAGGCTGCTCCCCCCTCAGGGGGAAGTGATCAACTAGCAGGCCAATCAGATTATGTCAGAGGCAGTCCCTCTTCCCATTACTATGGAACCCACTTGGACACTGAACTGCCATGGGCTACACCTGTGCAGAGATTCCAGGTCATCTCCATGAATAGTATTTGGTTGGAATATGATTTTCTGGGAAGTTCCCTGAGTTCAAATTATCTTGTTCTGTTGCTCTCCTTGTGGGGTTCCCATCCCCTGCAGCTCTTACTATTTCCCACTTCTTACATAAAATTCCATTCACTCTGCCCATCAGTTGGCCATCAGGCTCAGCATCTGCTTTGACAGTCTATACTGCAGAAACTTTCAGAGGTCCTCTGTGGCAGGTTGCAACGTTGTTTCCTGTTTTCTTCTGGCTTTCAGAGGCCCTATGTAGCAGGTTCCGAGGTTGTTTCCTATTTTCTTTTTCTTCTGATGTCCATCCTCTTTGCCTTTCAGGATGGGGATTGAACATTTTAGTTAGGGTCCTCTCTTTTGCTTAGTTTGTTTAG
>NW_026585686.1:12409755-12428860 GCF_907164565.1 Psammomys obesus
CTCTTTTTCTTTTAGTTCCTTCAACTCTGTCTCTTTTATTTCTTTCAGTGATTTAATTATTTCTTCTCTGAAGGCCGCAAGCTGTTTAGCTGCATCTTCCCGTATTTCTTCACAGATGGCCCTAATCTGCTTGTCTTTATCTTCCTCTATTTCTTTACTGATAGCCATGATCTGTTTTGTTTTATCTTCCTCTAATTCTTCACGTATTTTATTTGTTTCCTCTATTATCCTCTTCATCAACATAGACGTAAGGTCATCTTCTTGATTTTCTATTTTGCTGTGTTGTTCAGGGCTGTTTGCCCCTGGATGGCTGGGTTCTGGAGATGCCATATTGCTCTGTCTTTTGTTGGTTGAGCCTTTACGCTGACCTCTACCCATTGGGCTGATTTAGGTGTTGGCTGTTAGTTTCTGTGCTTCCTGGAGTCCTGAGGTAGGGAGTATCCCCTTGGCCGGCAGATGATTTTTCCTGAAGGAGTCCTTCTTTGCTTTTTGGTTATGGTCACTGTATGGCCAGTGTTTCTCAGGAGTTGCCACTGCTCACCTCAGGTTTATAGCCCTGAGTAGTAGCTGTGGTCTATGTTAGGCAGGGGGGGATCTCCTCTTACCCATAGAATTTCTCAAGACAGCTGCCCCACTGCTGGGTTTCTTGTTATAAATTTAGTGTGCTGCTGCTCACTAAATTTCCAAGTATAGTCCTCTTGAAGAACCTGCTGATTCCCTAGCTGTGGGGTTTTCTCCCAACAGGGAAACTCAGTCTGTTATCCTGGGTGCACAGTTCTGTCCGGGAAAGTGGGAGGTGCACTCAGGAAGTCTCTGGGCCAGAGGCTGATTGCTCAGCTCTGGACCTGGAGAATGTGCACCTAGGTTGAGTTGGCACCTGGGGGCACTGCTCTGGTCTGGAGGCTGGGTGCCTCACTCTGGACCAGAAGCTGTGTGTCTCTGTCTGGGATGGCGGCTGCAGGCACCACTCTGGTCCAGACGCTGTGGGTACAGCCCCCCTGAAGGACCAGGGATTCCCACAGTTTTGACAGTCCAGCCAGGGAAAACTGGTTGATCCCTGGCACAGTATCCGAGGGCTGCTGTAATGGCTCTCTGGCTCCTGCAGTTCCGAGGATGCAGCTGTGTGTCCCAGTGCCCCAGGGGAACGCAACAATGGCGGCAGAGCGCAGGGCTCCTACCTGCACTAGAGTCTGTGTGAGTCCAGGAAGTGTTTTGGTGCTGGGTGTCCTAAGCGTTAGAGCTGCTGACCCCCTCCGCTGGGGGTTTCCTCCTGCCAGAGACACGCAGTCTGGTGCCCTGGTGCCCACAGTTCTATCTGAGGCGGCGAATCAGGCTCGCAGGCTAGGCTGCGTGCAGGAGCCTGTGTCCCGGCTCTGGGTTCGGGCTGGCTCCTGGGGCACCCGCGGAACCCGAGTCTTTTCCAGGGGATGTCTGGGTAACCTGGGGTCGGTCCCAATTGTTTCCTGCTCCGTGGGGTTATCTCTCAACTGGGAAATCCAGTCTATGGTGCTGTAGGCCCACAGTTCAGTCTGGGACCGTGACCAGATAGCGCTGGCGTGTAGCCTCAGGCTGGCGACCAAACGCCCGGTGGAACCGGGATCTCTTGTGAGGTTTAGCAGGGTGAGTTAAAGCTGATTGAATCCCCCAAAGTGGGGTATCCTCTCACCTGAGAAACACAACCACTTGTGTTTTATGGCCGCGAGTTCTGATTGCTGGTCACTGTACCAATCCTGCTGTGCTGCTCCTCAGAATGAGAGTCCTCCAGGCGCTGCCATCTTGCCCCCTATATCCTGATTTTTTTTTTTTTTTGGATGTATTCTTATCTGTAATCTGCGATGTTTGTTCCTCGAGTCTGTAATTCAGACTGGGTCCATCTGTCTCTGGAGTGGAGTATTCTTAGGTAAGATGAGAAAGGTCTACCAGTTTGACAGTGGATGTTTGTGTTTCAGCTGTAGCTAAGGGAGGAAGGTCGTAAGCACATGTGAGAAAGTGCAGGAGTGTGTGTGGGAGTGTGCCTTGAAGTACAGAGCGCTAGAGTTTGTAGATGCCTGGAAGCATAGTATAAGTGCAGGTGGGGGTGCTGCCACTGTTAGTGGGCACAATGTTCATGTGTAGGTGCGCTGAATGCCTCAGTGGTCCACAGGCCTGTCACACTGTCCTGCAGGTATTCAGATCTTGGTTCCAGTAATTATTTACCTGGACTCCACTGGGAGACCCACAGAACAGGGGCTTCAATGTTGAGAATGCTGCCCCAAGGAACCCTATGTTGCCCACATTTAGGGGTGTTTGTGGAAGGGATCCAATGTCTGGCTGCTAGAGTAGAGGGACCCTGGATATGAGGCTGTGTATCCACTCACTTGAAAGTGCACTCACTCGCAATGCAGATCTATGTGGAAAGCACAGGGGCTCTACCAGTTCTCTACTGTCAGAGCTGGGCTGGTAGGGGCAAATGAAAGTGTAGGAGATCCAACAGCTTAGCAGTGTCTGCTGTTTGGCTACCAGGCAGGGAGATATGTACTTGGGGCAGCCATCTCTGCCCCAAGTCACTGAGCATGGAGGTTCCTGCTTAGGGCACCTGCTGAGCTGGGAGGCCCAAGCTTAGGGTAAGGGAAAGTGCAAGGGAATCAAATAGTTGCCACTCTCAGACCCCAGAGATGTCAATGGGTGACCTGGATCCAAACTGTTCCAGCTCACAAGATGTCTCCTCTTTCCCAAGAAGCCTCAAGTAGATTATCTGACATCAGCCATGCCTCCATTCACCAATTTCAGAGTTTCAGAACCTCTACCCCTCAAATATGGTGCATGCTGGTCACTGCCATCTTGAACTCCTCTCATAATCTTTTAGAGACCTTGACCCAAGCCAAACTGGGATCTTTGGCTTTGAGGCAAAAATGGGTTTCAGATCTAACCAATTAGAGCCAGGGTTGGAGAGTTTATTAAAGAGAATTTTAATATAGGACTGAACATGAGGATGAGAAGAAAGAAAGACAAATGAGGGTAAGGATAATACAGTGCCAAGGACAATGTGATCATAACAGTTAGAGGAAGACAAAGGTGTCTCAGTCTCTGTGCTTGTTTTCTACTGAAGAGGAAACACCATTTTACATTAATTACAAGATATTCAAATGAACAACTCACAACTTTCAGTTTGTTTATATTTTTCTATGCCTTCTTGTCTTTTTGGGTTGTATCTCAAAACACAGGGGAAAAAAAATCTCTGTTGCCTAGTTTAATTTTCTAAGACTATTTATTTAGCAGGGTAGTGGTGGTGCATGCCTTTAATTCCAGCACTCAAGGATCTATGAGTCTGAGGCCAGCTTGGTTTACAGCATGAATTCTAGGATAGCCAAGGCTTCACAGAGAAACCTTATATGGGGAGGAGGAGAGAGAAATCAAATAAACAAACAAACAAGCTGAGCAAGCCGTGGGAAGAAAGCAATTTTCCACGGCTTCTGCTTTAGTTTTGAAGAAAAAAAAGTAATATTTATTTATCAAAATGGACAGTAATCACTTCTGAGGAAGTGGCTATTGAAGCAGTTGTAGTCTATATTTAATAAAAGACCATCATTGGTAAATGCTTCTCTCTGTGGGCTCTGTCATTTGTGTGATGAGCTGCCATGATGGCAAAGTGAGTCTTCCAGCCATGGATCAGTGAGAGGGTGAGTTGTTATCATCCAGACTGATGCTGATTAGGCTCTGGAAACAGAACTGGCTTGGATACTGAGGAAGCCAAGTGGCTGAAGGCCACCTACCCTATCGTCTACTGGCAGTCATCTTTGACTGACTTGGAAGAAGTCACTGTTCCAGCAGCATGGCTATGGTTCAGTGGCTCAAATTGGCCATTTTCTTCTGCTTAAACTGCTGCACTACCCAGGCCCTGATTATTGGTAACTCTAGCTGGTAAATTAAAAGAAAATACAGCCTCCACATGATTTCCTGTTTCTCCCTGTCATATAGGAACAAGATGAAGGGTTCCGATATAAAATTCTCTTAAAAGCGAAGGTGACAGCAAATTCAGCAACACTGATAATGTAGACCAGAGTTTCTCGACCTGTGGTACTCAACCATAAAAAGACCATCAGAAAACACAGATATTTACATTGTGATTCATAAGAGCAGCAAAATTGTAATTATGAGTAGCAACAAAAATAATTTTATGATTGAGGTCATTGAGGTCACAACACCAGGGGCTGTATTAAATGGTTGTAGCATTAGGAAGGCTGAGAAACACTGGTCTAGATATTAGTAAAATAAATAAGATTTTCAATATTTATTTTAAAAATCTAAGTAAATTTTTATATTTAAATATGATCCTAAATGTTTACTAATCCTCAGTAGTATATTTTATCCTAAAAGATGGTTAATTTTTGATCATTTATGATAACACCTAAGTCAAAGAAACCTATGGATAGTGTGTGTTGTATTATTTTTAATAGCATACAGGCACAGCCTTAAATATTATCCATATATTAGTGCTTAATTTATGTCACTTACTCAGAAGCTGAGATTTAGATTTAAAAATTAAAATGCTTAGTAATGCTAGTATTCAAGATATTTATGATGAAATTTTCCATATGTACAAATGTACAATTAAGGAATACTTTCTTACCATGTCAAATCTTAAAGTAAAAAGTATTACCACTTACAATACATATAGGCTAATCATCATCATTAGAAATAACTGAATGAGGATGAAAGTGTAAGTGACAGATACATGTCATGTTTCAATTTTGCAGCCTTCAAGTTGTGGATAATGAAATGGTTTTCTTGCTTCAGAGTTTTGCTTTGTTTTTTTAATCAGGTGCTACAAAAGATAATTCATGAGATGCTTTGCGTGGTGTGTAAGTGTCAGTCATGGCGATCTTGTGTCAGCACTTTGGTTTTCTCATTACACCCTGCCCTGCACCTCATTATGCATCAAGAGTATCTCCAGCATTGCCTTCCATTACCCTTCTTGACTTCATGGGAGGAGCGGGTGGTAATCTTATCTGCGCAGGTGTTTCGCAGAGCTAAAAACAAAATCCTTCTGTTCATTCAAGAGCATCATCTGCCTGTAATTAATATTCTGTCTACATAAAGGTAAAAAGTAAGTACACAAATTATAAATTCAATCTAACATTTCAGATTCTTCTACCCCACAATTAATTTTTGTCTACCAAAAACTCACCTATTTTACTCATAGATACTTTATTGCTCCCATAAGTTTATTATTGATTTGGCCAACAGCATTTATACTGTTATTGATGATCCCATTCTCTTGTTCCTGTTTCCATTTTTTGATACCCAATTTGTTCAAATTCCATATCACCTTCAAGGGCATACTAAAATTCTTCTTGATTCTTCTTTTCTTTGTGATTAATTTTAAATAGCAAGATGCAGTATAAATTAACAATGTAAACCTGCTTTCAAGTTAAATGGCTATATTTATGTAAAATTGTATTAACAAATTATAAATTCTTACACAATCTAATATCTTTAAGTGGTAATAAACATAACAAAATGAGAATTTGGTATCAATTAGTGATATAATATGAATTTACAAATAGCTGAGATTAGAAAATTTGCATTCTATTACTCTGAATTCACTACAGAATCCTACATCCCACAGTCAGCAACTAATTTTAAAAATGGGAATTGACTTGCCAAGAAGTGCCCCTGGGATGGGAGCATTATCTTCAAAATGTGACTACCAATTTTCTCAAGACTTTCATCTTGCCTATTACCTGCTAGTGGTACCATCTGTTTTTGTCATCAAATTTATGTTTTGTTTTGTTCTTTACATTTTCTGGTACAAACAAATAAATGACAAATGCACTAATCATCTTCTGGAACAATGTTCTGTCTACCTGTTCATTTCAACAAGATGTTAAGTTTTCTAGGTCATGTCATCCTGTCCTAACATAGAAGGAGACAGTTTCTTCCAACACAGCAGTCCTTGAAGCAAACCCAGCTATTTATACAACTCTGTGTCACCACAGATTCTCTTTCAAGGCACTTTTCAGAAATCAGTGTATCTTAGGACATCGTGCTCTTCCCATAAATTCTGGTGCCAAAATGGAAGAGCTACAGGGTTGCAGGCATATTTGGGAGCAGATGGTAACACCTACTGCTGTGTCCAAAGAGGCTGGTGGACATATTTATCTGATGTGAGGCTGGTAGGTGTATATATATTATGTGGTTTTGAGTGGTTGTAAGAAGCCATTTTACTCCATTTACCCCCACAGCTACACACTTTGTAGTAATCCCTTTTTGTAGAATATATATGCCAATTAAAAATAAATAAATAAGTCAGGAGCCTGACACAGAGGCCCTCTGAAAGGCTCTGCCCTGCAGACTATCAGTGTAGATGCTGAGATTTATGGGCAACCTTTGCGCAGATTACAGGGAATCTTAGGAAAGAAGTGGAAAACCATAAGATATGGAGAGGACAGGAACTCCACAAGGAGAGCAACAAAAGATCTAAGCACAGGGGTCTTTCCTGAGACTGATGCTCCAACCAAGGACTATGCATGGAGATAACCTAAGACCCCTGCACAGATGTAGCCCATGGCAGTTCAGTATCCAAGTGGGTTCCATTGTAATAGGAACAGGGACTGTCTCTGACATGAACTGATTGGCCTGCTCTTTAATTACCTCCCCCTGAGGGGGAAGCAGCATTACCAGGCCACAGAAGAAGACAATGCAGCCACTCCTGATGAGACCTAAGGATCAGAAAAAAGGAAAAGACCTCCCCCTATCAGTGGACTTGGGGAGGGGCATGCATGCAGAGGGTGGAGGAGGGCAGGGATTGGAATGGGAGGAGGGGGGAACCACAGGGAGGATACAAAGTGAATAAAATGTAATTAATAAAGAATTTTAAATAAATAAATAAATATTTGCCATTTTTTGTATCCTTTTGATTATAGTCATAATAAAAGGAAGATTATTTTATGACACTTCTACTGTTTCCTTAAATATTTCTGAAAAGCACTTTTGCATAAATAAAATTATTGTACATTAACATCATATACTAATTGAAACATTCTTCCCTGTGTTGCTTAAAATATATTTTCAGTGCTCCCTAACCCTTCAGTATAGCTCTTTCCAATTCTAATTAATTCACATTGCAAAAGCAATGAGTTTGATCTCAGCTGTAGATGTCACAGTGACTTATTCTTTCAATGAGGTGATAATTGGTGTCTGGTTAATTCTATTCATAGAAACCATGGTCCATAAGAAACTAATCTTCACTTTTATTACACAGCATGAAGCTTCCAGTAACACCTATACTGCTTCCTACTATGACATATTTTTATTCTTGAGAATATAATTACAATTGTGGAGATTTAACCTATAAGCAAATATATTCTATCTGCCCAACAATAACTCAAATAGAGAGTATGCTTCTAATTCATACTTACTCCCTCAGACTTTAACAAAGAAATAGACCAAATAAAAAAAACACACTCAGAGTAATAGAAGTTGAAACAACACTCTATAAAATAATTTCTAAATCTTAAAACACATATAGCCTGTAGACATGTATTAAATAAAAGATGATTGAGGATATCCAAAGCAGTTCATGCTCATGTTTTATTATGTAATATTTTGAAACACGTGAAAGAATAAGCATATTCTATCAATTTATGCTTATAGATTGTTAAAAATCTGAGAAGATGAATAGCCACTGTGATGATTATTTGCTGTCAGTAGTAACTTTGCTGAATCCATTGCAGATGCATAGAAGTATAATCACTAAAAATATAATAACGACTAAAATGATGTCAACGATAAATTTATGGTACAGAAGAACAGAAATCAGCAACAAAAGCAGTCTGCTAGAGCTTAGAGGAAGAGGAAAAAATCAAATTTCAGAATAATTATATTAATGAGGGCTTTGAAGTCTAAATAGGTTTTCATAATTTTTACATAGTTACAAAAATTCTATTACTCAAACAAAAGTAAATATATTTTATTGTTACATTTTTAAACATGCAAACAATACTAACAAGCAGAAGCTTTGGCCTCTGGATTATTCTGTCACAATTTCAGTACCCTCCAAAGTTATAGCCTGGTAAGTGTTCTATGAGTAATCTTCCTAAAATTGTACCTTTAAAACATATGCTGAGTCATGCCAGACATGACACTGGACTTTGTTCATTTTATCTAATTTAGATCAGAGCAATTTTCCACTTAAGTTCACACAGATTGACCTCATTTCATATATCTCATCTGTGTACTATAATTTATCATACTGTCTTGGACCCTGCTGTTATGGTCAATGTCTGGCATTACTGGATAGTCCCTGAGCTCAAGGCTAAAATAATGGACTGTCTTCCTCATCTGGATTCCTTCCTCTCCTCCTGATCTGGGGAAACCCAGAAACTGACATTGCCCTGGCCTTCCAATAGGGGAGTGTGCACTTCTGGTTTGGTGCTTGAAAGGGGCCTGAGCTTCCCAGCAGAGTACCCATCAAAGCCCAGGCTCCCATCAGAAACACACAAAACAATACTGAGACCGATAATGAATACATGTTTGAGTCCAAAGAATTATGTAGTGTGTTCTTCTGCCTATGAGAGCATTTTATGGCTCTAAATTATTTGTTCATGGTAAAAATTTTCTGGTTGATTTTATTTATTTTTACTCATTGTGAATATTAACCATTAATTTAAATATATTTTTGGATGGTTGGAATTTTCAAGCTATTAGATTGGGTGGGCCTGCCTCAGTTGCATAGATTCTGGTTAAACATGACTACTCCTGGGGCAGAATCACCTGTCTTAATTACAGCAATGGAATTAGGCAAGAGAATCATTTTCTTGTGTCAGTTTCCCACATTCTGAGTCCCCTTATGGTGATGTGAAGGTGGACAGTTATTAACTTCACATTCATGGATTATTAATGTTGACCAACAAGCTACTATGATACAATGAGAGGTATGTCTGTGATATGGGATAGAACATAAAACCAACTTTTACTCCCTAGGGCAATACCAACATGTAAACATCCTCACAAAAGTAGGCATTACAAAACACGTTGTGTTTATGAGATCCATAGAAATCTGAAAGCTTTATGTCATTGTCTCCCAACAGTTTCTTTCAAAGATCATTTCCACCTGCTCCTGTCAGGACACATGGACGCTGCTAACTTGTGAACCCATCGAGACTTTCTTCTGATTTCTGGTTATCTTGGGCATATCAGATTCTATTCCTTGAGAAACTATTTGTACCTGTCTAAATCTCCTAATCACAGGAGGTATATTTCATCAACTTTCAACAGAACACAGGTTTTTTTTACAAATGTCTAGCCACTGAGACACTATTCTAGAAATGTCTGGTTAGATTACTGGACAGAGAGTATAATCCTTGATTAGCGATAGCTCAGGTACAACTAATTTTTGCCTTACATTTATGACAGCCAAGTGTTGCCTTATATTATTGGGATTCAAGAAAAGAAATTGTTATGTGATGTGCAAATAAATTTATTAGGGTTGTTGAGGCAATCAAAGCTTAACTTGAGATTTCCTAAATATAAAAAATTACCCAATATGTCTTTCTTTCACTTTTTCACCTAACACAATGTCCTCTAGACTGATTCATTTTGTATCAAATGGTAAGATCTATTCTCCGTTCATATCATTCATTGTAAGATGATCCAGACACACCTTTGCAATCTTAATTGTTTATTTACTTTATATTTGTGGCTTTTCTCCTGCATGTGTGCCTGCATCCCGTTCATTCCTTGTCCACAGAGGACAGAAGAGGGCATCAGACCCCCTATGACTAGGGTTGCAGATTATTATGATCCATCATGTCACTCTGGAAATTGAACCTGGTCCTCTAGTTCAGTAGCCAGTGCTCTTAACCACTGAGCCATCTCTCTAGCACCAGAATATTCTTTATATATTCCCCAAGTATGTTGATTTTATAGACCCCCTTTAATCTTAAATTTTGATTCTTATATAAAACCTAATATTTCTGGCATGTATAATAAAGGTAGTATGAGCAATCTATTGAGTTGTTCATTTCAGCTTATGAATAAAACTTTGGCTATTTAAATTACATAGAAATATAATGAGAATTTTAAAACTCTTATTAATAAATTATTAAATAAAATTTTTTATTAACAAACACATTCTTTAATATGTAGATTGTTTTATAGATTGTTTTTATTGTGAGTAGAGCTTAATATCAGTTTCTTTTTTATTTAATTATTTTTATTTTTATTAATTATAGTTTATTTGTTTTGTATCCCCCCTGTAGCTCCCTTCCTCCTCCCCTCCCAATCCTACTCTCCCTCTTCCCCACCTGTGTCCCTCTACTAGTCCACTGATAAAGAAGGTCCTCCTCCCCCTCCCTCTGATCCTAGTCTATCATGTCTCATCAGAAGTGGCTGCATTGTCTTCTTCTGTGGTCTAGTAAGGCTGTTCCTCAGCGGGAGGTGATCATGGAGCAGGCCAATCAGTTCCTGTCAGAGACAGTCCCCATCCCCATTCCTATGGAGGACACTTGGACACTGAACTGCCATAGGCTACCTCCATGCAGGGGTTCCAGGCCATCTCCATGAGTGGTCCTTGGCTGGTGTACAGTCTCAGAAAACACCCCTGTGCCCAGACTTTTAGGATCTGTTGCTCTCCTTGTGAAGCTCCTGTCTTCTCCAGGTCTTACTATCTCCCACTTCTTTCATAAGATTCCCTGCACTCTGCCCAAAGTTTGGCTATTTAATATCAGTTTCTTATTGGTTTTCAAATGTTGGTCCAGTCTTGCATTCTTGAGATGGTCCCTGTTTTGGTGGTATATCAGAACATTTTTTATATACTTACTGTATTTAACTTACTATTACTTAACTTGATAACCATGAGGGACATCAGTTTATAATGTTCATTTCCTATGATCTCTTTGCCTGCTTTAGGGACAAAGATAATGTTAGCTTCATAAATTGAGTTGCGCTTTTGTGGAAATGTTTTTGTAGTGTTGATATCATTTGCTCAATTTTTGAATTTACTGGGAGGCTATTTAAAACTGATGCTTTGATTATTTGAAGACTTAAAATTCTAATTTTTCTGGCTTCTCTCCTTCCATTAATATGTTATCATCCAGGTGAACTGTTTCATCCTAAGTGGACTTGGGACCAACAATCATTAAAATAATTAGTTCTTTACATTTAAGTTATTGAAGTTATGGTTAGTAAACTGAGCATTATATTCTGTTATTTAACAACCACAGGATCTGAGATAATATTTCTCTTTTCTTCCAGAATGTGGTTTTAATTTCTATTTAACTTCTTTAGTACTTTATATACACTGGATATTAGCCCTCTGTCAGATAAAGGGCTTGTAAGATCTTTTCCCAGTCTATAGATTATCATTTTGTTCTGAGGACAGTATCCTTTACAGAAGCTTTTCAGTTTCATGAGGTCCCATTTATCAATTGTTGCTCTTAGAGCCTGTGCTGTTGGTGTTCTGTTCAGGAAGTTGTCTCCTGTGCCAATGAGTTCAAGGGTATTCCCCACTTTTTCTTCTAAGCAGTTTAGTGTGTCTAGTTTTATGTTGAGGTTTTTGATCCACTTGGACTTCAGTTTTGTGCAGGGTGATAAGTATGGATCTATTTGCATTTTTCTACATGTAGACTTACAGTTAGACCAGCACCATTTGTTGAAGATGCTGTCTTTTTTCCATTGTATGGTTTTGGCATCTTTGTCAAAGATCAGGTGTCCATAAGTGTGTGGATTTATGTCAGGGTCTTCTAATCAATTCCATTGATCCGCCAGTCTGTTTCTATGCCAGTACCATTCATTTTTAGTATTGTTGCTCTATAGTACAGCTTGAGATCAGGGATGAAGATACCTCCTGAAGATCTCTATCAAAGTAGATACTGAGACTTACGGCAACCTTTGGGCAGAGTGTAGAGAAATGTTTTAGTAATTCTGGGTTTCTTATTGTTCCATATGAAGGTGAGAATTTTTCTTTCAAGGTCTGTAAAGAATTGTGTTGGTAATTTGATGGGAATTCCATTGAATCTGTAGATTGCTTTTGGTAAGATGGCCATTTTTACTATGTTAATCCTGCCAAGCCATAAGCATGGGAGATCTTTCCATCTTCTCATATCTTCTTCTAATTCTTTCTGCATAGACTGGAAAATTTTTTCATACAAGTCTTTGACTTGCTTGGTTAGGTTCACACCAAGGTACTTTATTTATGTCCTTTGTGGCTATTGTGAAGGGCGTTGTTTCCGTAATTTCTTTCTCAGCCCTTTTGTCTTTTGTATACAGGAAGGCTACTGATTTTTTGAGTTAATTTTGTATCCAGCCACTTTGCTGAAGGTGTTAATCAGCTGTAGGAGTTCCCTGGTAGAGTTTTTGGGGTCATTCAGGTATACTATCATATCATCTGCAAATAGTGATATTTTGACTTCTTCCTTTCCAATTTGTATTCCCTTGATCTCCTTCAATTGTCTTATTGCTCTAGCTAGGACTTCACAGACAACTAGGAATAGTGCTTCCTCAAGATCCAGCTATAGCACTCCTAGGCATATATCCAAAAGATTCTCAAGTACACAATAAGGACATTTTCTCAACCATGTTTGTAGCAGCCTTATTTGTAATAGCCAGAAGATGGAAACAGCCCAGATGCCCCTCAGTGGAGGAATGGATGCACAAATTGTGGTCTATCTACACAATGCAATATTCCTCAGCAATAAAAAAAACAAGGAAATCATGAAATTTGCAGGTAAATGGTGGGATCTGGAAAAAATCATCCTGAGTGAGCTATCCCAGCAGCAGAGGGATGCACAAGGTATGTACTTACTCATATAGAATATAATATAGGATAAACTTACTAAAATCTGTACACCTAAAGAAAATAATTAATAGGGAGGACTCTTGCTAAAATGCTCAATTCATACCCAGAAAGGCAAAGAGGCTGGACATCAGAAGAAGGAGAAAAGAGGGAACAAGTCAGGAGCCTGACACAGAGGACCTCTGAAAAGCTCTGCCCTGCAGACTATCAATGTAGATGCTGAGACTTATGGGTAACCTTTGGGCAGAGTGCAGGGAATCTTAGGTAAGAAGTGGGAAACATTAAGATCTGGAGACGACAGGAACTCCATAAGGAGAGCAACAGAACCAAAAAATCTGAGCACAGGGGTCTTTCCTGAGACTGCTATTCTAACCAAGGACTATGCATGAAGATAACCTAAGACCCCTGCACAGATGTAGCCAATGGCAGTTCAGTATCCATGTGGGTTCCATTGAGATAGGAACAGGGACTGTCTCTGACATGAACTGATTGGCTTGCTTTTTGATCACCTCCCCCTGAGGGGAAAGCAGCATTACCAGGCCACAGAAGAGGACAAGGCAGCCACTCCTGATGAGACCTAATTGACTAGGATCAGAAGGAAAAAAAAGAAGTCCTCCCCTATCAGTGGACTTGGGGAGGAGCATGCATGCAGAGGGTGGAGGAAGGGAGGGATTGGGACGGGAGGAAGGAGGGAACCACGGGGGGAGGGGATACAAAGTGAGTAAAGTGTAATTAATAAAGAAAAATAAAATAAAAAAATAAAAAACCTGGCTTTCTGACTCATTGAATTTGAATGGTTTTTGGTTTCTCACACCGTTTTTGTCCATTTTAAATTTTTATTATTTACCTTATTCTTCATATTCCCCTTACGATTCTTAAGAAAGGAAGATACTTCATTAACATAGGAACTTATTTATATGTAATATAAATATCTTATCACCATAATTTTTGTGGGGATTAAACAAATATTTATTGAAATGGTAAGCATACATTTGTTATACATGTACTCCTCATATGACAGCTCTAAAGATGTATCTTACTTTTTAAATTAGTTATTCTCTCATAGATTACATCCCAACTGCATTTCCCCTCCCCTCTCTAATCTGTTCCCTTCCCCCATCCTCTTTCTTCCCCCAATCTGAACCTCTCCAATTTCATTTTACAAAAGGGCAGGGCTCCCAGGGACATCAACCAAACATAGTATTAAGATGTAATAGGACAAAGCACCTTCCGTCATATCAAGGCTGGAAGAGCCAATCCAGTAGGAGGAAAAAGGTCCAAAAATCAGACAAAAGAGTCAGAGACAGCCCACACTAACACCGTTAGGAGTCCCACAAGAAAACCAAGCTACACATCTGAAACACATATGCAGAAGGGTTAGGTCATTCTCATGCAATCTCCCTGTTTCAGTCTCTGTGAGTCCCTGTTAGCCCAGGTGAGTTGATTCTGTGCATTTTCTTGTGCTGACCTTGATGATTCTTAGAGTACTTCCTCTCCCTCTTCTGCAGGATTCCCCTAACTCCACCTGATGTTTGCCTGTGGGTCTTTTTATCTGTTTCCATCCATTGCTGAATGAAGCCTCTATGATGGCAATTGAGCTAGGCAAAAATCTATGAGTACAATAGACTATCACTAGCAGTCATTTCATTGACTATTTTGTTGTTGTTGTTGACAGTCGTGTGTGGTTCCATCCAAGGTCTCTGAGCTATCCTCCAGCCTTTGAATCCTGTCCCTACAGTCAGTGTCAGGTTTGGGCTCCCTCTCATGGCATGGGTCTCAAGACAGCTAGTCATTGGTTGGTTATTCTCACAATTTCTGCACCACCTTTACCCCAGACACTTGGCAGGCAGAACGAATTTAGGTCAAAGATTTTGCGTGGACTTGGCAAGGGGCACGGTGGAGAGGAGGGAGGGAGGGAGGGACTGGGAGGGAATGAGGGATCGGGACACGGCTGGGGTATATAGTTATCAAAATGTAACTGATAAGAAAAAAAATAAAATACAAAAAAAAAATTAAAAAAGATAAAAAACAAAACAAAACAAAAAAAAAAAAAAAAGATTTTGCGTCTGGGTTGGTGTACCAATCCCTCCAATGGAAGACTTGCCTGGTTACAGAAGATCGATGATTCAGGATCTGTGTCCCCTGGTGCTAAGAATCTTAGCTAGGGTCGCCTTTGTAGATGCCTAGGAGTTTCCATTGCACTAGGTTTCTACCTAACCCCCCCAATTCCAGATGTTTTTCCCTGAACTTTATCCCTTCCCGATCCCCATACACAATCACACCTGATCTTTTCTGTTGTCTTTCTCACTCACATCCTCCAGCCCGCTCCCAGTCCACCCAAAATATTTATTATATTTCTTCTTTCCAGAGACATTCATGCCTCCTCTTTGTTACTTAGCCTCTTTGGATCTGTGGATTCTAACATGATTATTATTCCTTACAGCTAATATCTGCTTATAAATGAGTACTTACCATGTTTGTCTTTCTGGGTCTGGGTTACCTCACTCAAGATAATCTTTTCTAGTTTCAACCACCCAAATTTCATAATGTCCTTCTTTTTTAACAGCTGAGTAATACTCTGTAGGCTTAGATTTTTGACCACTTCAATACTCAATCGTGTAATTATACCACATTTTCTTTATCCATTCTTAAGCTGAGATATGTCTAGGTTGTATCCAGTTTCTGGCTATTATGAATAAACCTGCTATGTACTAATATGTTTGAGCATTCTAGGGTATAGAGTGGAGTTGGATGATGCTCTCTTTGGGTATAGGCCCAGAAGTGATATAGCTAGGTCTTGAAGAAGATATATTCCAAATTTTTGAGAAACCACCATATTGATTTTCAAAGAGGCTGTACAAGTTTTCACTCCCACTAGCTATAGAGGAGTGTTTCCCTTGCTCCACATCCTCTTCAGTATGAGCTATGTTATCTACTTATTAATATATATTAATGTATAATTAATGTTATATATAATCAATACATAATTAAAATATAGCACAATATTATACATTGTATTAATATATTAATAAGCACATAACATCTATATATTTATAATGCAATAAATATATAATTGTCATGTGTAATTAATATATAAATAAATATGTTCATAATAATATATTTAATAGCATATCACTTGTGTTATTTTTCTTAGCCATTCAGTCTCATAACATCATAATTTTTGAAGATGTGTTTCTTTTGCATCATAATTTTTGAGGATGTGTTTCTTTTCCCACAAATGTTACTTGGTCTTTTCATTCTTGTGCAATTCAAATGCTTATTTTTCTGATAGTATTCCTTTACACTCATGAGTTACTTAGAAATCTGTTACTTAATTCTAACCATTAGAGAATTTTCTAGATACTTTTTATTTAAAGATTTATTTTTTATGTGTTTTTTATGTGTGTTGGGTGTATCTCCATGAATATATATACACCATACCAATTCAGGTACCCAAGGTGTCCAGAGGCTGTTAAATCTCATAGTACAGGAGCTATAGAAGGTGCTAAGCCACCTGATATTTTGACAAGGCACTAAACCTGGGTTTTCCACCAGATCAGTAAGTACTCTTAACCACTGAGTTATTCTTTAAGTTCTCAGTATGTTTTATTAGTAATTATTAATAAATTGGAATGGTTAGAAATATTCCATATTGTTAATCTTTTAACTTGATATGACTGATCTTATACCCTAGTCCACAGTCCATCATGGTGAATATTCTCGGTACATTTGAAAAGAATATGTATTCTAATGACACCGTTCCTCTCTGTTAAACAACCAGTAGGTCAAGTTGGTTAATCCTGCTAGTCAATTCCTTTAACCATTTCTGTTTTCTATTTATTCTATCAATTGTTGGTCAAGCACTATTGTAATATCCATCTACAATTGTAGATTACTTTATTCTTATGACTACTAAATTTGAAATCATGAATTTTTCAGTACCTTTGTTAGATGAACCAGCTTTAGGAGGGTTATATATTTTTGGAGTTATCTCATTCTTTTACTATCCAATGTCTCCATTGTTCTTTTCCTGAAGTGTGTTTGTGTTATTTTAATGTACCCACTTCAGCTTCCTTTCAACTAGTGTTCTTTTGAAGTGCCTTGTTGGCTTCTGTACTTTTGAAGTGAACCCAGCTATGTCTTATATTTAAAGTGAGTATCTTATCAACAACATATAAAAGAGTCTTTGGAATTCTGTAAATCTAATATGAAAAAAATCTAAAGTTCTGTTGATGTGTCTAAAACATTTATGTTAGACAAGATTATTTCCCTGGTTGATGGTAACAGTAATTTTTTTTCTTTCTCAATCTAAAAAATATTGTGATTATATTTAAGCACAATGCATATGATAAAAAAGTTTATGACTACTTGTCATATTAATATTTATTTTCTCTTTTCAACAAAGTTAATTCATTTTAATAATGTAATTATTAATTTTTGAGAATTTATGTATTTTGGGCATATTCACATCTTTCCTTATTCAACTCTTTCCAGACACAGTCTGCACATCCTCAAATACCTATCCACAGACATCTGAATTTTGTTGTTGTTGTTTTAATACACCCCCAAAATTGCATTGCTCAACTAATCTTGGAAATTTGTCCTGTACTGTAATGTCGTTAACCTATCATGGGGCACACCATTAAAGAAAACTGACTTTCAAAACAGCTCTTGGGTGTCAACACTCATCATTAGCTAGTATATTTTGTACCTATTCCCAGGTGCCATGTGGGATTTAATCTGGCTTGACCTTGAACATGTCTTTTGCATGCAACCTCAAAGTAACCACCATGTTGTGTCTAGAATCTGTAGATTGCTTTTGGTAGGATGACTATTTTCACTTTTAATCCTACCAAACCTTGAGCATGGGAGATCATTCCATCTTCTGATATCTTCTTCAATTTCTTCAGAGGCTTCTAGGTTTTTGTTTGTTTGTTTGTTTGTTTGTTTGTTTGTTTTTTGTTCTTTGTTTTTTCCATACAATTCATTCACTTGCTTGGTTAGAGTTACACCAAGATAGTTGATTTTTTTTGTGGCTATTGTGAAGGGTCTTATTTCCCTGTTTTCTTCCTCAGCCCGTTTGTCTTTTGTATACAGGAGAGCTACAGATTTTTTTTCAAGTTAACTTTGTATCCAGCCACTTTGCTGAAGGTGTTTTTCAGCTGTAGGAGTTCCTTGGTAAACTCTTTGGGGTCACTCATGTATACTATCATATCATCTGCGAATAGTGATACTTCGACTTCTTCCTTTCCAATTTGTATCCCTTTGATCTCCTTTAGTTTTCTTATTGATCTAGCTAGGACTTCAAGTATGATGTTGAAGAGATATGGAGAGAGTGGGCAGCCTTGCCTCATCCCTGATTTCAGTGGGATTGATTTAAATTTCTGTTTAGATTGATGTTGGCTATAGGTTTGCTGTATATTGTCTTTAGTATGTTTAGGTATGTGACTTATAACCCTGATCTCTCTAAAACTTTAAACAAGAACAGGTGTTTGATTTTGCCAAATGCTTTTTTGGCATCTGTGACAATGATCATGAAGTTTTTGCTTTCAGTTTGTTTATATGGTAGATTACTTTGATGGATTTCTGTATATCGAATCACCCCTGCATGCCTGGGATGAAGCCTACTTAATCATAGTGGATGCTATCTCTGATGTGTTCTTATATTTGGTTTGTGTGTATTTTATTGAGTATTTTTGCATCAATGTTTATAAGGAAAATTGGTCTGCAATTCTTTTTCTTGTTGGGTATTTGTGAGGTTTTGGTATCAAGATGATTATAGAATGAGTTTGTTTCTGTTTTGTGGAATAGTTTAAAGAGTATTGGTGTTAGCTATTCTGTGAAACATTCTGGCCCTGGACTTTTTTTGGATGGGAAATTTTGAATACAGCTTCTATTTCCTTAGGGGACACAAGACTATGTAACCTGCCTGGTCTTGATTCAGATTTGAGTTATGGAATCCATCAAGAAAATTATCCTTATCACTTAGATTTTCAAATTTTGTTTCATATAGGCTTTTGAAGAAGGACCTAATGACTCTTTGGATTTCCTCAGTATCTGTCATTACATCCCAAATTTCATTTCTGATTTTCTTGATTTGGATAGTGTCTCTGCCTTTTAGTTAGTTTGCGTAATGGTTTGTCTGTTTTGTTGATTTTTCTCAAAGAACCAGCCCTTGGTTTTGTTGATTCTTTGAGTCGTTCTCTTTGTTTCTAATTTAATATTTTCAGTTCTGAGTTTGATTATTTCTAGCCATCAATTCCTCTTAGTTGTGTCTTCTTCCTCTTCTTCTTCTTCTTCTTCTTCTTCTTCTTCTTCTTCTTCTTCTTC
>NW_026585686.1:12428870-12603576 GCF_907164565.1 Psammomys obesus
TCTTCTTCTTCTTCTTCTTCTTCTTCTTCTTCTTCTTCTTCTTCTTCGTGTGTGAGTGTGCGTTTTTTTTTTTTTCAGGCATATGTGGTATCTGGAATTTCTTTATGAAGGTGCTTAGTGCTATAAACTTTTCTTTTAGCACTGCTTCTACTGTATCCCATAAGTTTGTGTAAGTTGTACCTTCATTTTCATTAAATTCTAGGAAGTCTTTAATTTCTTTCCTTATTTCTTCCATGACCTAGCTGTTGTTGAGTAGAGTTGATAAGTTTCCTTACATTTGTAGGCTTTTTGTGATTTCTGTTATTATAAAATTTAGTTTTAGACCATGGTGGTCTTATATGATACAAGGGATTGTTTCCAGAAGAAAACTTCTTGTTATCTGTTGACACTTGCTTTTTGCTCAACTATATGGTCAGTTTTGGAGAAGGTTCTATGAGGTGCTGACAAGAAGGTATACTCCTTTGTGTCTGGGTTAAAAGTTCTATAGACATCTATTAGGTCCTTCTGTAAATGTCACTATTTCTCTATGTAGCTTCTGTTTCAAAGATCAGTCTCTTGGTGAGAGTGGAGTGTTGAAGTCTCCCACTGTTAAGGTATTGGGATTAATGTGTGATTTAAGCTTTAACAAGGTTTCATTTAGGAATGCAGGTGCTCTTGTATTTGGGTCATAGATGTTAAGGAATCTGATGTCCTCCTGGTAGATTTTTCCTTTGATGAGAATGAAGTGCCCCTCTCATAGTTTTGGATTAATTTTGGTCAAAAGTCTATTTTATTAGCTATTAGGATTGCTACCCACGCTTGTTTTCTGGGCCTATTTGCATGAAAAACATTTTTCCAGCCCTTTGCTCTGAGATACTGTTTATCTTTGTTGCAGAGGTGTGTTTCTTGAATGCAGCAGAATGTTGGATTCTATTTCAGCACCCATTCTGTTACTCTGTGTCCTTTATTGGAGAGTTGAGTCCATTGATGTTGGTAGATTTTAGTGACCAATGAATGTTAGTTCCTTTTATTTTGAAATTGATGGTTATTGTATTTTTGTTTTCTTTTGCTTTTTTTGTTGTGAATGTATCTTATCCAGTGTTTTCTTGGGTGTAGTTGATCTCACTGCATTGAAGTTTTCTTTCTATTATCTTCTATAGGGCTGGGTTGCTGTATACATATATTGTTAAAATTTAGTTATGTTATGGAATATTTTGTTTTGTCCATCTATGTTGATTGAAAGCTTTGTTTGAGTATAGTAGTCTAGGTTGGCATCTGTGATCTCTTAGTGTCTCCATGAAATCCCCCTGACACTTCTGCATTTAATAATCTCTGTTGGGAAGTCTGGTGTGATTCTGATAGGTCTACCTTGATATAACACTTGACCTTTTTCCCTGCCACTTTTAATATCTCTTTTTCTTGTTCTTCTGTAGATTTGGTGTTTTGATAATTATGTGATGGGAGGAATTTCTTTTCTGGTCTAAGTCTATTTGATGTTCTGTAAGCCTCTTGTATGTTAAAGGACATCTCTTTCTTAAGGTTAGTAAAATTTTCTTCTATGATTTTCCTGAAAATATTTTCTGGTCCTTGGAGCCTGGAATTTTCTTTTTAGTCTATTCCTGTTATTCTTAGTTTTCTTCTTTTCATGGTGACCTTGATTTCTTGAATGTTTATATCACGGACTTTGTTATTTTTATGTTTTTCTTTGAGAGCTATATCACTTTGCCTACCTGAGGGCTTTGAGATTCAAAAGGAAGAAACTTTCAAAGGCTAGGAAATTAGGGAAGGTAAAATTCTATCCTGTAGATACTACCACCCAAAAGTAAGACAGGAACAGATATTAAATAATGACTGCTTATTCATGAATGATGGTAACCACTTATTTTTTCTTCACAAAGGTGTTAATTATGTTCACATTCTTTTTTACATCATTCTTTCCTTCCTTCCTTCATTTTTCCTTCCTTCTTTCTTCCCTCTTTCCTCTATATCCCTCCCCCTCTCTCTTTCTTCTTTCTTCCTTCCTTCCTTTCCTACTTTCTTTCTTTCTTTTTTTCTTTCCAGATTGGATCCAGTATGTAATACAGGCTGGTCTCAAATTTTACAATCTTTCTGTATTTGCTTTCTAAATTCTAGCATTGTAAGCACTGCTACATCTGGTTCTTGTTATTTTCAACCTGAAACATACTATTTTGGTAAAGTCAGCTTCTTGGTTTCATTAAATCAAATTGTCCAGAGCTTTGTGAGTGATTTAACTACCTTTGCCTATATTTAGACAAACATTTTGTTGCTCAGTTACTGTGCACATGATGGTATACAGCCATTAAAATAGTTAGCATCCTTAGTCATTTCAGCTATAACCAGAGAGTTGGAGTCCTCTTGTGTAGCATTTGGGCACCTAATTTCTAATAACTGTCAGTGACCACCTTACACTGCTGAGAGTAGGGTAAAAACAAAAGAAATGTGGCCAGGAGGGCTATAGATTAGCTACAAGATACCTTTCAAGAGAAGTTGATATGTTAGGCTATACTTGCATGCATGTACTGAATTTTAAAGTTAAAATAATTGAGAAAACAAAAGCAAATTATCACATAAAGGATGAAATGGGTAGCAGAGAATGCATTCTTTTATTTTTATTTTTATTTTTAGTTACAGCTGGGAGAATGCATTCTTAAGAGAAGCAACTTTTATACTTTTTCATGAAATATGTGGTACATAATTGGTTACCAAACATTAATGTCAAATGAGGAATAGGCAGCCCTTAACTGCAGGCTAATCCGACTGTCCCATTATTATTAGGTGCACTTCCTGATACTTTTTACTGTGATTGTTCACAATGAAAGTCTCAGTTAGCAAGATCTTCAGGTGGCTGCGGGTGCTGGATCCTCTCGGGCATAGGACGTGAACTTGGAAACCCAGCACTCCTAAAAATGCCAGAGTGATAGTGCATGTGTCTAATCTCAGGCCCAGGCAGATGGAGATAGGGATATCTCTTGAGTTTAATTCTTAGTCAGCCTAGCCAAATTAATAAGGTCATGTTCAATGAGAGACTACAGCTCAAAATTTAAGGTAGAAAGCAATTCTGTAAGACACAAGACATCTATTGTTGGCCTCCACATTTGTGTTGTTACACATGTATACCTGTAAATGTAATTTGTTTTTTGTATGATTGTGATTGTCATTTCAAAGGCTTACTGCCTCTGTCTCCTAAACTAAGCCTACCCCTCAAGGTTTCTAGCCTCTATACAATCTTATCTAGGCCTACAATGTTTTAAGTCTCTGAGACTTACTGCTGAATAAGCTTACTCTTTCTAGTTCTTTCTGAACTCTGGCTAGCAAGTTCAACTCAGCTGTCTGACTCAAAACTCTTCTCCAAGATAACTGATTCAAACTGGCTTCTCTCATCTCCCGAATGAATTACTCTACTTGGATTCATATTAATTTTGGCAATATGTTGTAATCTTCTGGCTCCTTCTTATTCTCTGGCTCATTCAGTAAAACTGCTTCCTTACCCCTACTCCCCCCGTGCACTGCTCTACTTAGTCCTCTCTTTCCTGTCTGTTCTCATGAGTGTTGAGAATATACTATTATGTCAAATTGTTCTCTGATTTGTTACTTTGTCTGCCCCTTAATTAGACACCACTTTCAAACATGGGTTCTTCTTTCTCTAAACTAACTTTACCTTCATTTTGGGGATTAAAGGTATGTACTAAGGGTGTGTGTTTCCAGGCAGAGGAATTAAAGGCAAGTGCTAAGGACATATCTATATTACAGCCATGTTCCTGGATTGAAACCCTTCTACATATACCCATCAGCATATCAAGTATGTTTACAAACACAGAGAGAGAAAGGGAAGCAAGAGATAAAGAGAGACAGAAACAGGGACATGGACAGAGATTATTAAGGATTTATGACTACAGATGTACAGTACTTTTATATGTATGTTTTACTCAAATGAGTTTGTTTAACATTTACTGTTCAGTCCATACAGTGATGTTCTGGAACTGATCTGTGTTTAAAAAGAAAAATGAAGTTCTAGTCCCATCAATCTCTTTGAAGTTGTAGTCAATTTCTTATAGAAGGGCAAAATATCATATGCTGGCTGTATTTGCTGTTCTAATAATGTCCCTAAATGTTTCTACTAGTCTATATATAAAAAAAAAACCCACAAGCATCTGATATAAAAAAATATGCTTATTGTTGGACTCAAAGAAATGACAACACTTGTTGAGGCCAAGTAAGGCCCCAACAAAAGCCTGTTCTAGATTTAAGAGATTTAGTCTACTGGAGAGATTGGGAAAGTGTGGTAGCCTGCAACATATGAATTATTTAAAACTTTTGAAATTTATATCTCATGGCAATATAGGAAAGAGATGAATTTGACCTTAAATATCTGTATATGGCAATGAAGAAGCAAACAGACAATTAAGAAAAAAAAATCTGAAGGCCAAATGTCAAAAATAAGAGCGTTAACCCTGAGTTGTGACATTTAAAAAATGTCCTTGGCTCACATTGATGTAAAAGTGCTAATGTGGCCATTTATTTGTCTATTTATAAAGGAAAAAAGCCTTGAGATTTCTAAAATGTTTGGAAATTGATCTTATTCTTTCTAAAAAACAACAAGCTGCTATTTTCAGCCAAGGGTCAGAGCTAAGCATCCATTAGTTCCCATCAAAGCTTCCATCTGCATAGAACATCCAGAATCAAAAATTAGCATGCTGTATTTTCACCTTGGCAAATAGTAATATTTTCTTTGAGACATAGAAAATATACATTATAAAAGGTTAGGAATAGGAGTGCTAGGAATATTAACGATGTGCTTGTAAATGGTTTAAAGGTGATGTGTACATGCCTCTTGTTTCTCCTCAGTCTCCATCACCAGCATGACACACCGAAGGGGGAGAGAGCACTTTCAGAGGAAGGGTGGTACTCAATTATTTTTCCAATTAAATATACAATATACAGACACTCAAGTTTTGTTTTCTAATTAAATAACTATAAAATTACTGAATTTTATATTTTAATCAATATAAAATATATTTCAGTTTTTGTTTGTCTGTTTGTTCTTGTCAACTTTATACAAATTAGAGTTCATCTGGGAAGAGGAAGCTTAATTGACAAAAGTCATCTATCAGATTTTCTTCAGGCCAGTTTATAGGGCATTTTCTTCATGATTGGTATGGCAGGTCCCAGGCCACTGTGGTTAGTATTGCTCCTGAGCAGGTGGTCCAGGGTGATAGATATAAGAAAGCAGGATAAGCAAGCTATGGATAACAAGCCAGCAAGCAGTGTTTCTTCATGGCATCTGTTTTTGTTCCTTCCTCCAAGTTCTTACCTTGAATTCCTGTTCCTTCATGATGGACTGTAAGTTGTAAGCTTTCCTCCTCAAATATATTTTGGTCAGTGTTTATTACAAAAATAAAAAGCAAACTATAACATTTGATTTTCAGTAAAATGGAGGAAATACCTTTAAAGGTCTTTACAGAGCTGCAGGTGCATCTTAATGGCATATTTTTCCAGAACATGGGAGGTACATCTCAAATACTGAACACAAGAGAACCAGTGTCCTGTGTATGCTTGTAATCGCAGCACTGGTAAGAGGTTGGTTTTGTGTTCACAACTGATCTGGACTACATAGCAAGTACTATGGTATCTAAGAATACATAAGTAAAATTACCCTGTCTCCAAATTTTTTTCCTTTATCCTATAGGCTTAGAAATGACTATATGAGACATTGGGAATTGGGAAAAGGCTGTCTCTTGATCTCAGCTAGAGATTTTCTCTTGGAAAAGGCTTTCAAATAATTATGACAACTTGTCAGGCCCTGTGGAGGACAGCATGGGGACCAAAACAGTGATGATGGTTGGTACCACACCTTGACCATGACTGCTTAGTCATGTATTAATATTTTCCTCCATTTAAATCTAAACTTTTTGGTAAGGCCCTGGAGATGGATTTAAAAGATCATACTGAGCTTCTTTGCTGCTCTTCCCAATGTGCCCAGATTGAATAAATTTCCGTTTGCTGATTAAGAGGGAAAAAGTCATGGAGAGAAAGAGAGATAAAGAGATGGATAGAGACAGATACACAGCCAAAGAAAGATGGGGGAGAAGTAAAGTGGCTAAGAAATACTTAAGCATTAGAGAAAGTACAATGGTGACAATATGACAGATGTGGCAATACCATTGGTTAGCTCAGTTTTTGAGCCATGGACCTAGCTACACTCACAAAGAGTACCCCATCACATACTTTGCCTATATGTCATCATTGAATATCTTATTTATAATACACTTTTGTAACTATTGTTAGGGACAAAAGCTTAACAATGACACTCTCGGAACCTGTTCATTTACAGTCCTTGAAATTTCCTGACACTGACTTTGTCTCCTGTAAATGTATGTAGGTGCCAGTGCTTTTTTCCGTAAGAGAGTAGTTGGCCGGCACTTCAAATATAATGCATAAACACTTGACCTGAAGAGCAATAGCACTTCAGTATTAAGCTAGTTTCTCAGAGGATGGAAGTGTAGAGCTCTCTCTATTGCTTAAAGCTCTGTAATCTTAGAAGTTATCTGACCCTTTCTTGTCATATTTTACCAATCACTTAAAAGGGGGATCATAAGCGAATAGTGTGTGATTTCTAAAGCTATGAAGAGTCTATTGATGTGAAGTGTGGGAACAATATACAGTTCATTCCAGCAGCAAGATACACTTACAATAAAATTACTATTCTCCTACAGAAAAATTTCATAACTATTTGAAACTTTTACGTATATATATATATATATATATATATATATATATATTTGTTTTTAAGAAAAATTTTTTCAACTATAGTTGGTAGATTGAGTTGGGGACACTGGACTTTGCAATCAATGAGGTTTTGAATAAACTTTACCATTCACCTTTTATGTCATACATGAATGTAGAACGTTTCAGTTAGCCATTCTTCAAAGTCAGAATTATAAATTAAGAAATAAATAATATACAACATTTGAGAGTATAGTTCAGTAAACCATGCTTAATAAGTAATAACTGGATTATGGTGTGGCCAAATCAAGTTAAATCTAGTATCCTGCATGTATTATGTAAAATTAACACTTGTCTGAATTTCCAGTATTCAAGAAGTCTCCCCTACCTACTACATTGGTAGATTTATCAAATACACGGTGTGTATGTCAATAGTGACCTTCAGACGAGCCAGGGTACTCTTGGCATGCAACATCACCAATGTATTAACACGATAAAATCATAGGCTAGATGAAATTTAAACTTACTCTATGTATGTTTTTTGATGAGTGCTACATTTGGGCTGACTTTTGATGTAAGACTTTTTATTCAACTGAAAGCTCACAACTTGATATATACTGTTAAGCATCCCATTCAAATCCCTTACCCACACTATTTCTCATTACTGTTACAAACTTCTATCCAAACCTTTTTATCCCATATCCAGGGAGACATGTAGCAAACAACTGACTTACACAGGAAGTCACATGTTGTAGCTTCTGCAGAGTCAGCCCAATTCCAACTCTGGAACTCTCAGCAGGGAAACTTGTCCTCTGCTTTTCTTGTATTACTGAATGCCACTTCCTTTGCCTCACACACATCTCTAAAGGGGTACTTCCCAAAATCACTGCTGTCTTTCCAGAGACTGCTTCTACAGAGCATAGTCTAAGATGGTCCCAATATGCAAAGGTTTGAAAGCAGTGAATATCAAGCTGGGTACTTCTTCCTAACTTGTCATGGCACAGAAGGCTGAACTGAACCAATGTGGAGCTTCTGTGAGAACTTCCTGCTCTTTTGAAAGCTACAGTAGCCATCATGTCACTATCTAAGAACATACCTTCAGTCTGGACATTTAATTACTGCAAGAAGTTTGAAGAGGAAGGTTACAAATTTGCTTTGAATACAAATGGCTGTGATATATTTGAGATAAATTATAATTGACTATGATTTCTCAACATTCTCTGGACTCAGAAATTCTCATGAAGTGTTCAGTGAGTGTATCCATCAAAGTGTTTTCAAATGTGATAAAATTTTTATGAATAGTAAATTTAATAATTAATGAACTGACATAGGTTATGTCTTACAGACGTTTAATTAAACATTAACTCATTTTGATTTTGTGGTTTCCGTTGTAGACTCTAAAGTCAATAAATTTAATTTCAAGGACTCAAATTTTATACAAAGGCCTTTGTGAACCCCCATAGACCACAGAACATTTCAAGGTTCTTGAAGCTGTTTGAACAGAAATCTCGTACACTGTTAGAAAGGCTAAACCATGAGCTTTTTTGTTTGGCTCTACCTTTTAGTATTATTCCGAGTAAGCACAGTCTGGTTTGTTTGAATATAAATGAACTTTTTTTCAGAATTTATTTAATTTGAGAGAAAGGAGAAAAAGTACAGGGAGGGACTTTTGAACACCAACCTAACTCAGGTTAGCTAGATTAAGGTAAGGGCATTTTCTTTCACATTTCCAAAGAAATATCCATTTCCTTCATGCTAGCTTGTGTATGTAGCTATGATCTATTTTCTCTAAGTGTCCACTCAGATGTGACTAGTCTACTCTTCCTTCACTAAAATGCAACAAACAACAATAATAATTAAAAAAACCCTCAACTGTGGCTCATTATAGCTACTTACCTACTTGTATTTACAAGTGTTTGTGTGATAATGTCCTGTATTAGTCTGAGAAAACTAGAGCTCTACAAAACAAATTATTTTAGACCTTTATAAGCATGGAAAGAGAATAATATACTCTTTGTATGTATGTATGTATGTATATATATATGTGTGTGTATGTGTGTGTGTTTGTGTGGAATCAAGATCAGTCAACCCATTTCTTTTATTTAACCTGCTCACTTATAAAGTAAGCAAAGTTATCAATAGATAATCCTGGCTGTATTAGTAAATCAATCTATTTTGATTATGCAACATTGTAACACTGTTGGCACTCTGGGTTGGGTCCCACAGTATCTAGAAACTAAGCAGATATATTCACCCTGAAATTTCTTTCACTAATAAGATAGTATTTGCTCTTCATTGTCAATATTTCAGGATGTATTTTGGATAGATCTTACTTTTACTCTAAATTTCCTTCAAATTAACTTGAAGTTTCAAATCTTAAAATTAAGTATCAGTTATCTGAACTTAATCATGTTGGTGCTATCTTCATTTGTATGTAAGTATGAAATCAACTATTAGCTAAATATGAATATGTAACCGGTGTGGATCTGTATTTCACTGGTCATAAAATCTACCAAATCTTTACAAAACATACAGGCAACTGGGAAGAACTAACCCAACCTCAGTTGATGATAACTTTTCCAAAGTGCCCAAGAAGTAGTATACCCTAACTTCTGGTAGATGCTGGATGATTGTTTTAGTGAATGTACACTTAGATTCAATTATCTGTGAACCCTCCTACAACACTGTTAGTAAGGATGGTAGATTTCACAAGCTCTTACTTTTTTTACATATCGGGCACGTTTTCACCTCCTCTCAACTACTGCTTATGTAAACGTCGATATTTCAGTGAACATCTCCCACTGACATAGCAATACAATCAAGGGAAGGGGGTTAGGTTGCAGCCATCGTTTCACAGTTACGGAAAGTGCTCTGCGCAGGCAGTCTTATAGAGGAAGAAAGGGACATGGAAGGAACA
The DNA here is from genome assembly GCF_907164565.1 of Psammomys obesus. Classification (NCBI taxonomy): domain Eukaryota; kingdom Metazoa; phylum Chordata; class Mammalia; order Rodentia; family Muridae; genus Psammomys; species Psammomys obesus. The sequence continues at coordinate 12,438,511 of NW_026585686.1, forward strand.
GGAGCCCTACAAGCAGACCAACAATACAAAAATATCTGAGCCCAGGGGTTCTGCAGAGACTGATTCACCAACAGAGGACCATGCCTGGAAAGGACCTAGTCCGTCTGCTCAGATGTCGCCAATGAGGCAGTTCAGCCTCCACGTGGGATCTCTGAGGGGAGCAGGGGCTGCCTCTATCATGAACTCAGTTGGCTGCTCTCTGATCACTTGCTCCAGATGATGCAGCCTTGCCAAGCCACAGAGGAAGAGGATCCAAGCAGTCCTGATGAGACTTAAGCTATGAGCAGATGGCAATAGCGGAGAACTTGCCCTTTCAGTGGACTAGGGGAAGAGGATGTGAAGAACAGGGAGGAATCGTGGGGCTGGGGTGAGCTGAGGGAGGGGACCTCAATCAGGATATATAATGAATAAATTGTGAAAAAAAATAAAAATTAATATTCAAAAAAGGGAAAAGGGTAGCTAAACTCATTCTGTGAAGTCTGTATTTCCATATATTAAAACCAGGTTAAAAATTCAACAAAAATGCTCTATAAAGCAAATTCTCTGAAACAAAACACAAAAACTCCTCATCATATATTTACAAATCTAAGTGAAAAAATTTAGCAGATTGTATATGAACCTGTGTGTCTCTGTTTCTATATGTATTTCTTGTTACTTTTAGTTCTGCTCTTTCTCTTCTGTTTGTTTGTTTGTTTGTTTGTTTGTTTTGTCATATCCAAGCTTGTTTGCTTGTTGTTTTATCTTGCTTTTTTTTAAGGTGACTTGTTTCCTAAAAAGAGAGAGAAAGAAACAGTATGGATTTGGCTTGCAGGGGAGGCAGGGAGGAACTGGGAGGAGATGGGACAGAAGAGCCATAATCAGAATACACTGCATGAAAAAATATCCACTTTCTAATCAATAAAGATATTTAAAATACAAAAAAAAGTGCTCTGATGTCCTCAGCATTACTTTATATTTCAGTCTTAACTTTATTATTTGTAAAATGAATATCCCTCTGGAGCTAAGTAGTTCATATTTAAGAGGTCTTGGGTATCTCAAATATTGTTCTACATACTTGACATAGTATCTTAGTTCCAGCCTCACAATGTTCTAAATATTATATTGTAATTAGTTCTATTTTTTGAGTGAGAAAAGTGATGAAATTGAAACAGCATAGGAAAAGACTTAGTAACTTAGTGGGATATATTCAGGGCATATATGGTATCTTACTACCAAAATGATCAGTGAAGATATTTAATAAATTTAACTTTTTAGAACTTAAAATCACCATGTCCTCAAGTACATGGAGTATGTACTAGTCAAGGCTATCTAAAAGATATACTGTCATAGAAAAAATAGATATTTATTTAAGAAATTGACTCAGTTCTTTGAAATGTGCAAATTGTAGTATGCAAGGAAATCCTCAGGCTAAAGAACTAGTTGAACATTGCTGCTGCACATTTAAATCCTAAAACCAGGAGCTCAGAAATGTGTCTGTATTGCAGTGTAATGGAGAACCATTTCTCCTTTGTAATACCCTAACTTGATGAATTAGACCATGTCTGTTCACATTATTAAGGATAATCTACTCTCCTGAAAAATCCCACTTAAAGTCCACTAGTACTCAATTCAGCTGTATCTTTAATATGTGCTTATAGTAGCATCTAGCATAATGTTTGACAAAACAGCTACATTGAAATATGAAATTTTCTATCACAGTATAATTAACTTATAAGTAAAGATTCCATTATTGTACTATCATTTACAATCTCAAAACCACACAACCTTTTATGGAGATCATTAGTTTACAACTCTGTTACATAGGTTAAAATATGTGAAAAGGTCTTGCACATGCCTTGTGACAAAATTAGTAGTAAACAAATCTTGCTTGAATCTGAGTTTAAGCTGGAGTCTAATTAATTCCTGAAAAGAGCACTGGCCATGCTGCTGTTTATTAATGAATTTTTCATTCAATATTCTGCCCACTTTTGTCACCTTTCATATTTATCCACTATTTCTTATCTTTATTTTACAGTTATATTATTGAAAAAATCCCTTCTGAGTTCTACCTTTGAACTTTCATCATTAAGCTACATTTCCCAGAGTGCAAGAGCATACATCTGCTCAGTTTAGCTAAGTGCTCCATACAACTTCATGTCTATGTTATTCCTCTTTCCAATTAATTTCCTACACATGTTCTAGTCTGTTCCTTGTATGAAATCAATATGGAGAACAGGGAAGTCACAAAGCAAATGTGACTCAATACCATAGCTGGCCATAGCTTTAAATGAGCGGGCTAAATAGTCTTAGACAGTGTGCATAGGACAAAACAAACCATCATTTCCCTGAAGGCAATTGTGGAATTAAGTCACAGAAATTCTATGATGACTCAGTAACATAATAAACACTAAGACATTTTTCTCACAGCATGATTAATAAGATATAAAAAAATCAACTTACAGACCTAGAGATGACTTTATTGGGAACGTTTCTGCTGTGCAAGCATTATATCCCAGAACCTACATAAAAGCCAGGCAGGGTAGCACACACTGTACCTCTAAAGCTGAGTATCAGTAAGCTGAAACAGGTAGAACTGGAGCTCATAAGACAGTCAACCTATATGAATATGATGAGACTCCGTTCAAGACTGAAGACTCAGCAAGAGACCCATCTTCATGGTCAATGACATAAGTAAATGGTGTCTTCAAAAATAGGGACTGAAAATCATATTATGGGGGCAGGGACGATCATAAACATTTGAAATGGTCATAATGTTTTGTTGAGTCTATGGAAATCCTTAGACTCAATTCCTGAGCTAATAGCTGAACAAATTATAACATTTCTGGTGCTTGTGATAAGAAGGAGTGGTTTACTTGGTATCAAATGATGTCTAACTGGTGCAATATCTTCCCTATTAAATGATAACTACATTTAAATTCCCTTTATATATTTTAAGAAGCTTCTGTAGTAGCAGGTTTCCATATGGATTTTAAAACACCTTTGATATTAGTTATCTGTCCACATAATTTTCTTTACCTAGCCCTCCTATGCCCTAACCATTTAGTCCTGTTATTCTAGTTTCCTCATTACACCTTTATAACGAAATTCTGTTTCCCCTTCCTTGAGATCTCCTCCTTTCCCATGGTCCCTTACCAGCTACAGTCTAAGTGAAATGCACACATCTAAAGAATTGAAGCTAATATCTACATATAAAAGAATACATCCTGCTACCCAACTCGAAGTTTAACCGCTACAGTCTAGTGTTCATGGAGTTGGAAGGAACTACTAAATGAGAACAGAAATCAATATCACCTAGCTTGAAACTGTGCAACCTATAATAGTGGCCTGTCTGCAGGACATACTGGTTTAATAGTGGCTCAAGTGACATGCAAGTAACTAACCTCTTATGAGTGGATTTAACCCCTGTTCCATGAAATGAAATCCCCATCTGACACTGTTTTTAACGTCAAGAAATGAGATTAGATAAGTTATGTTCCATAGGAGAAAACCTACTGCTATCATTCTAATAAAAGAACATAGCAATAAAATGACTCCTAATAGCATATTTGTATACTCATAGAACTGTGCATCAATCATCCTTCCTCAGAAAACCTTCTTAATGTAGATGGTGATTGATACAGAAATGCACAACTAAACAACGTGCAGACAGTGAGACCTTTCAAGTGCTCAATCCTGAATGGGATGTCTTCATCAAATCACTCCCCTCAAGGGTCGAGGAGGTTTAAGAAGAGGAGGAGGCAAAAAGACTCCAAGACTCTTTTAGGCACAACAGGGCTCAGGAACTAATAAACATGAAGAGAATGTGGCAGCATGAACAAACCCGACAGAAGTTTGAGTTAGGCAAAATCCCAGCATGAAGCAGAATAAGTGGGCACAAAAGCCCAACCCTAACAGAGAAACTATTTGCAATTAATACCTGCTGAAAAAGGGGAAACCAGCTCCCTCCCCACCCCCATGAAGTGACCCTGGTTAAATAAAAGCAACCACTCCCTTTATGATTTTGTCTTACTGGGTTTTGTTGTTGTTGTTTGTTTTGAGAGAGAGAAAGAAACATGAAATTGAGTGGGTAGGGAGTGGGGAGAATCTGGGAGGACATGAGAGAGGGAGAAGACTATAGTCAAAATATATCATGTAAAATTTTTTAAAAAGAAACACACAGACTCTGTCTCAAAAATAGAATAGGGTGGGGAATGATAAAGGAAGACCCCCGATGTTTACTCTGGCCTTCACACATATGCATATGAACACAAGAAGACAACACATACACAAACACACACACACAAGACAACTTACATCCTTGTATTATAGTACTGCAGAAAACTGCCTTATTTTAGAAAAAGTACAAAGCTAAAAAGAAGTAGAAGAGCATGCCATATGCTGTGCCCAGTGATTTCCAGTATGTAATTCTTCAAGACTAGTTTCTAAATGAGTCTGTAATCTGGTACCAGTTTGTGTCAGAGATCTATCTGTTCTTGTCAGGAACAAAATGGGGAAATCAAGGACTCCATATGTGTTTATGTGGTGTATGGTGTGTGTATGTGTGTTGTATGGCATTGTGTGCTAAGGGCATATGTTGTATATGTGTGTGTTGTGTGTTGTGTGTTTGTGTTCCTCCTTGTGTGTTTTTGTGTTTCTCTTTGTGTGTTTGTGTCATTGTGTTCAGTATATGTGGTATGTGTATGTGTTGTATGTATGATGTTTATATGATTAGTATATATGTATATGTGATGTGCATGTGGCATATATATGGGCTGTGTGTTTGTGTGTGTATGTGTAAAATTTTGTGTGTCTGTGTGTGTGTGCGTAGTGTGTATGTACGGTGGGGTATGGATATAAATACATGTAAGTTTCCAACCCTTGTTTCTTGGGAAAGACTCTAATAGTATCATGACCATGATTAGTGTCTGGGTTTTTAAGTAATTTTTTAAAAAGGATTCTGAGTATCAGGTTTGATTGCCATTTATTAAATTCATATGCTGGACTGGATGTTCAGAACATTGTTTCACCTACATAGTAAGGATAAATATAATTCTGAAACTAAAAGTATTTTGAAGCCTTTTTAGGTAGCAGTTAGGCTAAACCTAAAATTAGGTAAAAAATTATTTTATACATATAAAATAATATGTATAAAATTTTTATAAAATAAAAAAAGAGTACAAATAATCAACAAAACTGTATAGTAATATGCATTTGATTCCTTCTTACGATATGCAAAACACAAAACTGAAAAGAGTGTGAATGATTTGGGTCACTGTGGATGCCTGTGCTTACATTACAGACGGGAAGAGGAGCACGTACTTGTTCATCACAACTGCGTGCACACACTGCTCTAAAGAATCAAAGCAGAAGAGCATATTATGCTTTGTAGAAGCACAGAGCACTTATGTTAAACTGCCTTTATGAAAATCACCTTGATTTGCTCCCTGACAAGTTGGCATCTTTGAATTGCATAAATTGCTGTTCCAACCCCTCTGTAAATCTAGATAATCAAGTGAAGCCAAGACAGAATCTACCTGATTTAAGTCAAGATTTCCTCATGAAAAAGTAAAATGCTGAAAATTATGATGTGCAGCTGGTCCTCTAAGCTCTGCTGATACTGAAATACCTGGCTGATCCCTCAAGGACTTCATCCTTCAAAGAAGCCGTGAGGCTGCAATAAAGTGTTGACTTAATTTATGCTGTATTCCATGGCAGACAACTGGGAGAAAAGCTTTCCTTTTCTTCTAATTTTTGGTTCCTTTCACTGCTGTGGTGAAATAATATGCACTTGGGTGTCCCTCCCCCTGCCAGTACACAATAGCTAGAGGATTGAGTCTGGCCCTGAGGAACAAATTCCTTTCTGTGTTCCGTTTTCAACACTACTGAGCCAAGTTCTTGATAATGCCTGTATTTTCTATATTAAACTCAGTTCTGTACAGATTGCTCCTACCTTCGCACCCCAGCACTACCTTCATGAACTCAATCAGAATGGTCAAGTTTAGGAGGAGCTACAAGCATCAGTTCCTACCTTCATCGCTGTGAAATGATTGAGGTTTAACAAAAGTTGAAAACCTTGATGTCTTGAAGTCCCCAAAAAAGAAATCTATAAGGTCATATCTCAGCTTGAGCAGCATCATGAAAACTTACCTTGTTTTGAGTCTGTGCCTACTAAATCTGTCAGTAACATACCAAAGTCAAGTTTTTATATTTCCACCTAGTGTCCTAACAATATTACACTGAAAACAACACAGTCTAGTCGGAAAAATCTCTAATTAGTGAACATGTCAATATCAATTTCTTATGAATGCCAACAAGACTGTTTGCATTATTTTATACTTTTGTGCTTCTTTTTCCTTCATTAATAAGAACATTACAAAAGCACATAAATCTCAGATTTTGAAAAAAGTTCAGCCTGAAGTACTATTTTATTTAATTTAGCAATACCAGTTAAATGTTTAATAATTCACTGAATCATTTATTTTTTGAGAAACTTAGGATTCTGCCAGACGTTTCTTGAGCAATCAATGTTGTTTTTTAACTTATATTGGATTTTCAAATTCACTATAATCTTTCTTTATTATAGAATAAAGACATACTTTTGATTTGTTTTTCTTAGGGAGATACTATTTTTCTTTGTTAGTATAAAATCCTATTAGAAAACTTAACATAATAAAATTAGTTTTCTATTCCCTTAAATCTATTTTAAAATATCTGTTTTCCCACACAAAAATCAGATGGAAAATATAAGGTATAAGAAAAAGATGGAGAGTTGGTTAACCTAGTGTCCCAATAATAATATTTAAAAATTGTTAAAATACTGGATGAAAGTTAATGTCAGAAACTTTAATGCAAAAAAATATTGCTCTTATATTAATAAGAAAGATAAAATACTGTAACTTCTCAAGAAAGCAAATCTCTGATCATGTGGGGGTGTGTAGAGTAGGTGCGTGCCACACAGGGATGAACATGCCTTCCACATTGTTTAAGACACAGACATTCGTTTTTCACTTCATACAACAGGCCAGCTGGTCCATAAGCTGCAGGGGACTCTCCTGAGATGGACCTACCATCTCAGCATAGGAATATTGTGCTTGTAGTCATATGCTGCTTCCCAGGTGTACATGCATTCTGGAGATTTGAATTCAGCTCCTCACACTTATGCTGTGACTGATTTACCCACTGAGTCATCTCCCCAACTATGGTATTCTTATGAAATTATAAGTGCAATTAGTATTTTACAACTTGCACATTGAACTCATGGGTACTTAAGTCTACACACACCCACAAAAAAAAAAAAAAAAAACCTGTCCGTCAACATTGATAATATGTATGCCACAACCCCTTTAGAGATTGAATGACCCTTTCACGGAGATCATGTAAGACCATCAGAAAACAAAGTTCCTTACATGATAATTCATAACAATAGCAATGGCTATGAAATAGCAACAAAAATAATTGTATATTTGGGGGTTACCACAGCATGAGTAACTGCATTAATGGGGCACAGCATGAAGAAGGTTGAGAACACTGCCTTACATGCATGTTGAAAGATACTAAGAAAAACAGAAACTGACAACAGCAGAGATAATCTTCAGCGAGTAATTAATTGAACTGTAGCTTACCCAGACATATAACTACAACCCAGAATTAAAGAAGCAAAGTGAATACATTGTAATAAATAAAAATAAATATATTTAAAAAAATAAGCAAGCCAATGATGCAAATATGAATCCAAAGCAAACTGTAAATAAAGTGAAGGTAAGAGATCATCCCTTAAAAATACATGTTAAATGCATCTACTTGTGGAAAATGTTTGAAAAAAATTGTAGAAATAAGAAATAAACTAATTATTGCCAGGGACTAACGACAGTTCAGCCAATATGATTAGAAGAAAAATGTAATGTGAGGGGTTCTCCAGAAGACAGAATAACTTCATGTATGAATCTGCTGTTACATAAGTCTGTACATGTGATAAATGTTCAGAAAATAAAATACTCACAAATGTCAGTAATGATGGAAACATTCTAATAAGGCAAGTATAATGTATGAATATCAATTTGAAGCTGATACTGTACCACATGTTTACAAGATGATATTATTAAAGAAAACTAGAAAGCTTATATGAGATATTTACCTATTTGCTTCTTGTAATTATATTTAAATCACTTTATAACAAAAGAAATAGTAAATCAAAATATTATAAGGGACTAAGTAGATAAATAGCTTTGTGTTTAATTGCACTTGCTGTTCTCACAGGAAAATCACAGTCAAGTTCAACTCCACAGGGCAGCTCAAGACTGTTTGAAATGACAGTCCCACAATATCCTATGCTCTCTTTTACTTCCTCAGGCGCCATCCATGCACATGCTGCACATATGTGCATGCACTAAAACACTCATTCACATAAAAATTTAAAAATAAATATATTTTTATATTTTTTTTTATTTTGGAGATTATATCACAATGACATAATTTTCTGCTTCCCTTTCCTCCCTTCAAGGTTGCCTATACAACCTCCCTTTCTCTCTTTCAAGTGCATGGAGACTTTTTTCATTGATTGTTGTTAGATGCAATTATATGTACATTCCTGTACATAACCTGCTCAGTCTTTATATCGTTATTTGTATGTGTATTTTCAGAGAAGTCCATTTGATATTGGATTAACAACTGCTGCACTAGTTCTTGAGAAAGAATATTTTCCCCACTTTCAGCATTCTGTTATTATCTATGATTCTTTTGGGGACTGAGCTCTTTTGGTCTTCTCCCATCCACTTTGGCATGTCTGTTGTCCTTGTTAGTTCATTTCTTTTTTAATTTTATTTTTTTCTTATCAGTTACATTTTATTAACTCTGTATCCCAGCCGTGTCCCGCTCCCTCATCCCTCCCAATCCCACCCTCCCTCCCTCATCTCCACCGTGCCCCTTTTCAAGTCCACTGATGGTGGGGGGGACCTCCTCCCCATTCATCCAATCCTGTTTTATCAGGTATCTTCAGGACTGGCTGCATAGCCCTCCTCTGTGGCCTAACAGGACTGCTCCTCCCTTGGGGGGTGGGGAGGTCAAAGAGCCAGCTATTGAGTTCCTGTTAGAAATAATCCTTGTTCCCCTCACTATGGGAAACCAATTGGTTACTGAGCTACCACAGTCTACATCTGAGCAGAGGTTCTAGGTTATATCCATACATGGTCCTTGGTTGAATGTCAGTCTCTGAAAAGACCCTGTGCCCAGATATATTTGGTCCTTGTGGAGCTCCTATCCTTTCCCCATCATACTAACTCCCCTTCTTTCATATGATTCCCTGTACTCTGCGAAGGTTTGGTCATGAGTCTTTGTACCTGCTTTGAAAACACTGCTAGTTAGAGTCTTTCAGATGTGCTCAGTAGACTCCTGTCATACATTCAATGCGCATCCCATCTGTCTTTCTAAATGAGGATTGATCATCTTACCCCATGTTAGTTCATTTTTAAGCAGTCATGTTTTTGAAACTTTACCACTCTAGCTTCTGACACTCCTGGGAGACACACAATCTTACAGCAAGCTCCCTGATTCCGTGGCTCTTATCATAGATTCACAATGTTCCCTAAGCCTTACAGAAGGTGTTCTGAAAATGTAGCCATTGTTACTCCACTCCACAACTCTGCATTTACATAGGATGTTGTTTTCCGTGATGATCTTTTTCTTTTGCAGAGATATTTCTTTGATGAGAGGTGAGGACTACAATTATCTGTGGCTATAAGGACAGATGTTTACAATGTAGTAAAAAAATATGCTGGTTTTATAAATTGGTTGAGGTACGTTCTCCTCTAAGATTCATGACTTAAATAACTCTACTTAGCTAGATTTATAGAATCAGACATAATTTTCCGTTTACTAACAGCGTCTTCAGTACAATTACAAAGCTGTTGGTTATCAACAATATATGCATGCTACTAACACATGCCATGATGGTCATTATGGTTTGCAGTCTTTAGAGTTGAATGGGTGTGTTGAGCTTTTCTCCTAAGAAAGTTTGCATGGCACTTTCTGAAACAGTGAAAGCTTGTCTTCACAGAGGAAGTATTGAGGTAATTTCCAGCTCAGAGGCCTCTGGGCCCTTCATCTGAAGTGCACAGTGTCCTCAGTAAGAATGACTTAACTTCCATCTTTCAGGGGTGGGGAGTGGGTGGCAATCAAGTGCAGTAGCATAGTCTGTAATGTTTTAAATGTTTCTTTGACACCATAACCTAAAAATTAAAAAAAAATGGCTTTTCATGCCTGGCAATAAGATCCTCATTAGATGATCTTTGGCTCTTGGAATGAGCACTGTCAGCACTGATGAAAACAAAATACAAACTATATATTTATTTTTAAACATACACCTACTTGAATTGTAGGGTTATAAGTTTGTTGGAGAAATTTTTATGTTTTTATAATTTTTATTTTTTTATATTAATCACAGGTTATTTACTTTGTATCCCAGCCTTAGCCCACTCCCTCATTCCCTCCCAGTCACACCCTCACCTCCTCCCTGCTCCTCTCTAAGCCATCTGATAGGGGAGGTCCTCCTCCCCTTCCATTTGACCCTAGTTTATCAGGTCTCTCCAGGAGTAGCTGCAGTGTCCTCCTCTGTGGCCTAGCAAGGCTGCTCCTCCCTGGGGGGGTGGGAGGGAGGTCAAAGAGCCAGCTACTGAGTTCATGTCAGAGACAGTCTCTATTCCCCTTAATAGAGTACCCACGTGGATACCGAGCTGCAATGGGCTACATATGAGCAGGGGTTATAGGTTATATCTGTATATGGTCCTTGGTTGGAGAGTCAGTTTCAAAAATGACCCGTGTGCCCAAATATATTTGGTAATTGTGGCACTCCCATCCTTTCCAGGTCTTACTAACTCCCTCTTCTTTCATATGATTCTCTGAACTCTGCCCAAGGTTTGGTTGAGTCTCAGCATCCACTTTGATACACTGCTAGGTAGAGTCTTTCAGAGGCCCTCAGTGGTAGGCTTGTGCCCTGTTTCTTGTTTTCTCCTACTTCCAATGTCCATTCCATTTGTCTTTCTAAGTGAGGATTGGTCATCTTACTCTGGAACCTCTTCTTGTTTAGCTTCTTTAGGTGTACAGATTTTAGTATGTTTATCCTATCTTATAGGTCTAGTATCCACTTATAAGTGAGTATACAAGACAACTTCCTGAACAGAACACCAACAGCACAGGCGCTAAGAGCAACAATCAATAAATGGGACCTCATGAAACTGAAAAGCTTCTCTAAAGCAAAAGACACTGTCATCAGAACAAAATGACAGCCTACAGACTGAGAAAGGATCTTCTCCAACCCTATATCTGACAGAGGGCTGATATAGAGAATATATAAAAAACTAAAGAGTTAAAAAGCAAATCAAGCAATCCAATTAAAAAATAGGGTATGGAGCTAAACAGAGAATTCTCTGTAGAGGAATATAGAATGGCAGAGAAACACTTACAGAAATGCTCAAAGTCCTTAGCCATCAGGGAGACTCAAATCAAAACAACCCCGAGATTTCACCTTACACCCATCAAAATGGCTAAGATCAAAAACTCAAGTGACAACATAGGCTGGAGAGGGTGTGGAGAAAGGGTAACCCTATTCCATTGCTGGTGGGGATGTAAACTTATACAACCACTCTGGAAATCAAACTGGCACTTTCTCAGATAATTAGGAATAGCGTTTCCTCAAGATCCAGTTATACCACTCCTACGCATATATCCAAAAGACGCTCAAGTACACATCGAGGACATTTGCTCAATGATGTTTGTAGCAGCTTTATTCATAATAACCAGAACCTGTAAACAACCCAGATGTCCCTCAGTTGAGGAATGGATACAGAAATTGTGGTATTTTTACACAATGGAATACTACTCAGCAATTAAAAACAAGGAAATCATGAAATTTGCAGGCAAATGATGGGATCTAGAAAAGATCATCCTGAGTGAGGTAAGCCAGAAGCAGAAAGACACATGGTATATACTCACTTATAAGTGGGAAAATGTTTTACTTAATATTTAGTTCATTATTTTATTTAATAATTAGTTCAATATTTTTCTTTTTTAATTTTATAATTCTTTTTATAATTCTTTAATATAATTACAGTTTATTCACTTTGTATCCCAGCTACCCCTTCCCTCATTCCATCCCAATCCTACCCTACCACCCTCATCTCCTCCCATGTCCCTTTCCAAGTCCACTTATAGGGGAGGTCCTCCTCCCCTTCCATCTGAGCCTAGACTATCAGGTCTCATCAGGACTGGCTGCATTGTCTTACTCTGTGGCCTGGTAAGGCTTCTCCTCTATCAGGGGTAGGTGAGAAAAGTGCCAGCCACTGAGTTCATGTCAGAGACAGTCCCCAATTCCCCTTACTAGGATACACACTTGGTTACTGAGCTGACTGAGAAAGAAATTAGGAAAACAACACCATTTACAATAGCAACCAAAAGACATAAATTACTTTGGTGTGACTCTAACCGAGTAAGTAAAAGACTTCTATGGAAAACAACTTCAAGTCTCTGAAGAAATAAACAGAAGAAGATATCAGAAGATGGAAAGATCCCCCATGCTCATGGCTCAGCAGAATTAACATAGTAAAAATTGTGATCTTACCAAAAGCAATCTACAGAATCAATGCAATTCCCATCAATTATCAACACAGTTCTATACAGACCTTGAAAGAACAATTCTCAACTTCATATGGAATATCAGGAAACTCAGAATAGCTAAAACAATCTTCGAAAAAAAATCTTCTGAACGTTTCTCCATCCTTGATTTCAGGCTGTACTACAAAGCAACAGCAATAAAAACTGCATGGTACTTTCATAGAAACCTACTGGAATCGAATAGAAGACTCAGAAATGAACCCATACACCTAAGGACACCTAATTTTTGACAAAATGCCAAACCATACAATGAAAAAAAAGAGCATCTTCCACAAATAGTGCTGGTCTAACTGGATGTCTACATGTTAAAAAGTGCAAATAGACAACATATCTATCACCCTGCACAAAACTAAAGTCCAAGTTGCTCAAAGATCTCAACGTAAAACCAGACATACTAAATCTGTTGGAAGAAGAAGTGGGGAAAAGCCTTGAATTCATTGGCACAGGAGACACCTTCCTGAAAAGAACACCAACAGCTCAGGCTCTAAGATCAACAATCAATAAATGGAACCTCATGAAACTGAAAAGCTTCTGTGATGCAAAGGACTTTGTCATCAGAACAAAACTACAGCCTACAGACTGGGAAAATATCTTCACCAGCCCTACATACAATAAAAGACTAATATCCAGAATATATAGAGAACACCAACAAACCAAATAATCCAATTTAAAAATGGGATACAGAGCTAAGCAGAGAATTCTCAACAGAGGAATATAGAATGGCAGAAAACAACTTAAAGACTTATGGGCAACCTTTGGGCAAAGTACAGGGAATCTTAGGAAAAAGTGGGAAACAGTAAGATCTGGAGAGGACAGGAACTCCACAAGGAGAGCAACAGTACCAAAAAATCCGAGCACAGGGGTCTTTCCTGAGACTGCTATTCCAACCAAGGACTATGCATGGAGATAACCTAAGACCCCTGCACAGATATAGCCCATGGCAGTTCAGTATCCAAGTGGGTTCCATTGTAATAGGAACAAGGACTGTCTCTGACATGAACTGATTGGCCTGCTCTTTAATTTTTCTCCCCCTGAGGGGGAAGCAGCATTACCAGGCCACAGAAGAAGACAATGCAGCCACTCCTGATGAGACCTAATTGACTAGGATCAGAAGGAAGGAAAAGAAGTCCTCCCCTATCAGTGGACTTGGGGAGGGGCATGCAGGCAGAAGGTGGAGGAAGGGAACCACGGGAGGGATACAAAGTGAGTAAAGTGTAATTAATAAAGAAAAAAATGAGAAAAAAAAGAAATCCTCACCATGCTCATCAGGGAAATGGAAATCAAAACAATTCTGAGAGTCTATCTTACACTTCAGAATGGATAAGATTAAAAAATCAAGAGTCAACAGATGCTATAGAGGATGTGGGTAAAGTGGAACCCTCCTCCATTGCTGGTAGGAGTGTAAACTTGTACAACCACTTTGGAAATCAATCTGATGCTTTCTCAGACAATTAGGAATAAGAGTACTACCTCATGATCTAGCTATACCACATCTGGACATAGACCCAAATGATGCCCCATAATTTACTAAAGACATTTACTCAACTAGGTTCATAGCAAATTTATTTGTAATAGTCAGAATCTGTAAACAACCTAGATGTCCCTCAACAGAGGAATGGATACATCTACACAATGGAATACTACTCAGCTATTAAACACAAGGAAATCCCTGTTTCCTCCTTCTTCTGATGTCCATCCTCTTTGCCTTTCTGGATGGGGATTGAACATTTTAGCCAGAGTCCTCCCTCTTGATTAGTTTCTTTAGGTGTACAGAATTTAGTTGGTTTATCCTATATTATATCTCTATATGACTGAGTATATACTGTGTGTGTCTTTCTGCTTCTGGGATAGCTCACTCAGGATAATCTTTTCCAGTTCCCACCATTTACCTTCAAATTTCATGATTTCCTTGTTTTTCATTGCTGGGTAATATTCCATTGTGTAGATATATCATACTTTCTGTATCCATTCCTCAGTTGAAGGCAACCTGGTTGTTTCCAGCTTCTCGCTATTACAAATAAAGCTGCTACAAACATCATTGAGCAAATGTCCTTACCGTGTGCTTCAGCCTCTTTTGAATGTATGCCTAGGAGTGGTATGACTGGATCTTGAGGAAGAGCTATTCCTAATTGTCTGAGAAAGTGCCAGTTTGATTTCCAGAGTTGCACAAGTTTACATCCCCACCAGCAGTGGAGGAGGGTTCCCCTTTTTCCACACCCTCTCCAGCATGTGTTGTCACTTGAGTTTTGATCTTAGCCATTCTGATGGGTGTAAGGTGAAATCTCAGGGTCATTTTGATTTGCATTTCCCTGATGACTAATGACTTTGAGCATTTCTTTAAGTGTTTCTCTGCCATTCGATATTCCTCTATTGAGAATTCTCTGTTCTGTTCCTCATTTTTTAACTGGATTCTTTGAATTGTTGCTTTTTAACTGATTTAGTTTTTTATATATACTGAATATTAGCCCTCTGTCAGATATAGGTTTGGTGAAGATCCTTTCCCAATCTGTAAGTAGTCGTTTTGTTCTGAAGACAGTGTTCTTTGCTTTACAGAAGTTTTTCAGAGAGGGAACAAGTTAGGAGCCTGCCTCAGAGGGCCTCTGAAAGGCTCTGCCCTGCAGACTATCATAGCAGATGCTAAGACTTATGGCCAACCTTTGGGCAGAGTGCAGGGAATCTTATGAAAGAACTGTGAAATTGTAGAATATGGAGATGACAGGAGCTCTACAAGGAGAGCAACAGAAACAAAAAATTTGAACACAGGGATCGTTTCTGAGACTGATACTCCAACTAAGTACCATTCATGGAGATAACCTAGAACCCCTGCACAGATGTAGCCCATGGCAGTTCCATGTCCAAGTGGGTTCCATAGTAATGGGAACAGGCACTGTCTCTGACATGAACTGATTTGGCCTACTCTTTGATCACCTGCCCCTGAGGTGGGAGCAGCCTGCAGGCCACACTGCATTCACTCCTGATGAGACCTGATCAACTAGGATCAGAGTAAAAAAAAAAATTAGACCTCTCCTACTAGTGGACTTGGAGAGGGGCATGCTTGGAGAAGGGGGAAGAACAGAGGGACTGGGAGGGGAAGAAGGAGGGAAGGAGCTACAGGGGGGATAAAAAAATAAACTGTCATTAAAAAAATTTAAAAGATACGGTTGGGAGGGTACAATGTAGGCCTCTATAGCAGCGATACAAATGAATAAATTGTAAATAATAAAAAATAAACTAATTTTAAAAAGATAATATACAACACAAGTGTGCATTCATGGTCAGCAGAATGTATTTATGACCAGTTACCAATAAAAATATTGTGTTATGTAAGCCTAAAATAAGCTTTTGTGGTAAAATACTAGTCATGTGCTGTAAAAATTATTATTGTGAAAATTATACATAACCTATGTGAACCAAGTTGGCAGAGGACTCTCAAAAGTGGTAGTTGTTTTTTTTTTATCTTGACTCTATTATATTTACATGTTGTTTTTAATTGTTTTTGCATGTTTCCTTTCATTGTGTTAAATCTGACACACGTGCCAAAAAAATGAATTCAAGGTATCTTTCATTCCTTTAAAATTACTTTGTAAAATTTTGTGATTTGGTCATTGAAATTCACTATTGTTTTACACTTTAATTTTTTTCTTTTGCTTATTTTTTAATATGGAAATTATTGCAACTCACTTTCTTCTTTTTCTCAAATATATACAGAATGATGCATTTCCTATTCTTATAGATCCAACCAATGTTTTACCATTTTCCTACCTAAAACATATTTATGTTACTTAGAAGAATTTACGAAGTTGGGGGAGGCATGATGAGCTACAAGAGCCTAAAGCAATATATTATTAATCTATGCCAAAACTAGAATATCATTTCCATAAGACTGAGTAAGAAAACTGAGTAGATGGCATAAGCTAACAAACCATGTGTTTGCAGCCAAGACTTTAATGATCATCATCAACGATTACAGCACATTAAAAACTGGGAAATAGTAAGATCTGGAGAGGACACTTTATTCACTTTGTATCCCCCCTAAGCCCCCTCTCCCATCCCCTCCCAATCTCACCCTTCCTCTCCCTTCTCCACACATGCCCCTCCCCAAGTCCACTGATAGGAGAGGTCTTCCTCTCCTTCCTTCTGATCCTAGTCTATCAGGTCTCATCAGGAGTGGCTGTATTGTCTTCCTCTGTGTCCTGGTAAGGTTGTTGTCCCTCAGGGGGAGGTGATCAAAGAGCAGGCCAATCAGTTCATGTCAGAGACAGTCCTTGTTACCATTACTATGGAACCCACTTGGACATGGAACTGCCATGGGCAACATCTGTGCAGGGGTTCTAGTTTATCTCCATCAATGGTCCTTGGTTGGAGTATCAGTCTCAGAAGAGACCCCTATAACCCAGATTTTTTGTTTCTGTTGCTCTTCTTGTGGAGCTCCTCTCCTTTCCAGGTCTTCTACCCTGCAAGGTATCAAAGCAGATGCTGAGACTTATGGCCAACCTTTAGGCCCAGTGCAGGGAATTTCATGAAAGTAGAAAATAATAGGAGCACAGAAAGTCTTATGAAGAAAAAGGGGGGGGGATTAGAGGGATATGGTAAGGACTGGAGCTCCACAAGGAGACCAACAGAACTAAAAGGTCTGGGCCCAGGGGGTCCTACAGAGACTGATGCACCAATGGAAGACCATGCATGGAGAAGACCTAGACCCCTGCTCAGATGTGGACAATGGGTATCTCAGTCTCCATGTGGATGTCTGTGTGAGAGAATCAGGGTCTGCCTCTATTATGAACTCAGTTGACTGCTCTCTGATCACTTGCCGTTGATGATATAGCCTTGTCCGGAGGATCCAGGTAGCCCTGATGAGACTTAACAAGATATGGGCAGATGGCAAAGGTAGAAAACTCCCCCTTTTAGTGGATTAGCGGAAGGGGATAAGGAGGGAAGAGGGAGGCATGGTGGGACTAGGAGGAGTTGAAAAGAGGGCTTCAATCAGGATATATAATGAATAAATTGTGAATAAAAAAATTACTAAAGACCCCAATTAAATTTCTAAATCCCAAGTCAGGATGCTTATAAATGCCTGTTGCTCCATCTTCAGAGTAGGTAACCCATTCCTTCAGACTCCATGAACATAGACAAAGGGCATATACTTAACACACATATGCATGAGCATAGACATAGGGCATTTGCAAAAACACATATGGATGAATATTTAAAAAACCTACATATTTGTAAATGCCTTACAGAGGCTATACAATGAGTCAGTCACTAATGCTATGCTACCTTGTAAAGTATTTCACAACTTAAATCCAGGGATTACTGGATTCTTATGGCAGCAGGGCCTAAAATTCTTAATTTTCTCAAATAAAAGGGTAACCTTACCACAGATGCAATTTCCTCACCTGAAAACAAAGATCACATTTATAAAGTAGTTTAAACTAATTTTATGGAAAAAATACTAAATGACTAATTCATATCGAATATAGTTATAAGAAATAGTTAAGAGTTTCCCAAAGAATAATAATCTCCCAGGGAGACCATCTTTGTCTGGTGGTCATTTGATCATCAACTTTCTACATGCCTGCTATTGCCAGTATCCATATACTGGCACTACCCAGATTATTTAACTGAACATCAGATACTGCCTAAGGCTAATTTTTTATGTTCATCAAGACAAAGGAAAAGGTTGTAGAGATGGTCCCATAGCTACAATGTTTGCCTTGCACAGAAGTTGGTGATGGAAAAGGAAGGAATGAAAATGATGTAAACATAGTACGCAATTCTTCAAAAAATAAATTGTAAAAATCAATAGGATATAAATATTTTGTTATTTCAAAACTATTATTTCCTAGTAGAAGTTCAAAGAGAAATTTATTTTAAATACTAGAAATATGCATTTTTATGTCTAAGAAATCACTAAAATGTACACTAAACAGTTGAAACTCAGAGATAATAAAATGGAAAAATAAGTTGTTGAGGATTTAAAAACCAAAATTATGGGAAGGGAGAACAGAACTAGAATGTGAACTAAGTAGACCGATAGAAACAAAGTGTTAATTTAGTAACAAATGTTACAGTGGCCTTAATCCTACATGGACCAGTAACCTATAAATGGACTAAGTACTCTAATTAGAGAATGTGATATCAGCATGGTGAGTCAATAGAAAATCTTGCCCCTAGCAGCATAATGATTTGACAAAAAAAATAATGAAAAATATTTTGTGATAAATGCAAATAGCAACTAAGTGGCCCCGGCACACCAGGAAAGTAGTACAAAGATGAACACATGAAACTGCTTGTTCTCAGCCCTCACCTGGAAGAGAGCCATATAGCCAGAAGAAAGCTGTAGCTCCCGGCTTCTCCCTAGGGAGAGAAGAAAAGTCTGTGCTTTAGTTAATGGTCTAAATTTGGAATGTGGGCTTGTCAGAGGAAACGGTTTCTGTCTTGCTTAAATCTAAGTGCTGATATGAGAGGGTCAAGGTTGGAAGCAGCCTTGAACACAGTTAATGAATGATTTTAATCAATATGTATTCATATTCACTGGCCAAAGATCCTCCCCCATCTTACTGTATGATAATTGGACAAAATTCAACCAAGTCTCAGTTTCTCCCCTAAAAGTGAACTAATTAAAGCATATGTCAAATGCTCTGCTTTTTGATGGATGCTTGGGGGATTGGCTTCTTTATCACCTGTTCAAAGCTTTCTTAGAACCTCATACACATTATATGCTCATGGCACATTGTCCTAGTTTTATTTCTATTACTGTAAAAAAAGAAATCACCCTTATGAAAAGAAACTAAAGGGAGCATTTTTTTAACTCACAATCCCATGTCATAGTCCTCATTTTGGGATAGTCAAGGCATGAGGGTCTTTATACAGCTAGTCACAGAACATCTGCAGACAAGTAGCGAGAAATAAATGAATGTCTCTTGACTTGCTTATTTGCTCTGATTAGCACCATCACCCTACTATTGTACAGTTCAGGACCCCATGTTAGAAAATGATGCTGCCCACAGTGAACTGACTTTTCCCACATCAAGTAACTTAATTAGACAATGCCCCAAGCCAACACAAGGTAGACAATTTCTCACAGAACCCAAAAATTTGAACACAGGGGTCTTCCTAGAGACTCATACTCCAACCAAGTACCATGCATGGAGATAACCTAGAACCCCTGCACAGATGTAACCCATGGCAGTTTAGTGTTCAAGTGGGTTACATAGTAATGGGAAAAGGGACTGCCTCTGACATAATCTGATTGGCCTTCCCCTGAGGGGGGAGCAGCCTTACCAGGCCACAGAAGATGACAATGCAGCCACTCCTGATGAGATCTGATAGACTAAGATCAGAAGGAAGGAGAGGAGAACCTCCCCTATTAGTGGACTTGGGGAGAGGCATGCGTGAAGAAAGGGGAGGGAGGATGGGATCGGGAGGGGGGAGGGAGGGGCTTATGGGGGGATACAAAGTGAATTAAGTGTAACTAATAAAAATAAATAAATAAATAGATAGATAGATAAATAAATAAATAAATAAATAAGACTCCCTTCTATGTGATTCTAGGTTGTGTCATGTTAACAATGAAAGCTAACCATTAAATGCTACCCCACATCAATTTGACTTAAAATCCCAGTGATCTGATAGACTAAGATCAGAAGGAAGGAGAGGAGGACCTCCCCTATCAGTGGACTTGGGGAGGGGCATGCATGCAGAAAGGGGAGGAAGGGTGAGATCAGGAGGGGAGGGGGGCTTAGGGGGATACAAAATGAATAAAGTATAATTAATAATAATAATAATAATGTGAAAACAAATCCCAGTACTTTTAAATTGTAACATTTTATTCCTTGTCCCCAATGTCTCATTTTTCAGTGATATAAAATATGTGTCAAGTTTAAAGTCCTCATCTCTTTAAAAATCAAAATCTTTTAAAATTCTAATTTCTTTAAAAGTCTGAAGTCTCTTAACACTGGGCTTCTATAAAATTTAAAACAATGTATATACTTCCAATCAATGATAGCATATAACAAGCACTCTTCTTAGAAAGGGATGAATGAGAGCATCTCCAGGAGCAATCAGATAACAACAAACCAAATATATGACAGGGAAAATACCAAATCTTGTAGGTCAGTTACCAGCATCTTTGACTCACTTTCTGAACTCCAGAGAATTTTGGTAACACCACTATTTCAATTTTGACATATGCAGTACAACAGCTGCTTTTTTTGGGCTTAGGCCATCTCCACTTACCTTAGCCTTCCTTGGAAATCATCCTATATTCCTGGCATCTCCAATGTTCTAACATCCTTAGCACAACCAAGGCTTTATCTTTTCCATGAAGTGTTGTCTCAGGCCTCTCAGAAACCACTACAAACATGCCAAATGATACTAGGCCTTAGTTATTTTCTGTTACTCTCTTCTTCAATCAAGTATTTCTGTCTTTGGATAACGCTACTCTCATACAGTTCAGGACCTCTTACATAAGAAATGGTGCTGCTCACAGGCCAAAGCAATATAGATAATCTCCCACTGAAAGTCACTTCCCAGGTGATTCTAGTTTGGTTAAACTGACAAAGTTTAACCATCACACACTGGTAGACATTTCATTATATACATCCTTCCTCATCTTAATATAACTCAGCCAGAAAAATTTATAGCCAACAGCTTTAGCCTGGCAAAAAGAAAATATTGAAACTTTTGTCTAGTGTTCAAACAATGAGAAGGCTGTCTTGAGGTCAGGTTACTGCTTACTTGACTCAGAAAACTGACAAGGGTAGGCATACTCTAGATATCTGATGACCTCTTAAAAAATCAATAAATGAAAATTGGCAGTATTTCACAGCACAGCAAGTGAATGCAGAAGAAATAAGAGAATCCTAATTCCTGACCAAGACCAACAAACAAACCAAACCCCAGAAAATTCCCTAATTAGGCATTTACACACACATGTACACAGGCATGACACATGCATGTACGAACACAGAGATTTATGCAGAAATACACAACCACTCGTGCACATAACCACGCATGGGCAAAGAGAATATATACCTACAGAAAAGCTCTGAGGCACCTAGAATCCTAACCAGATTTATAGGTGAAGCTCTTCTGTACAAAGGCAGACTGTTGAACTGATTGGCCTGCTCTTTAATTACCTCCCCCTGAGGGGGAAGCAGCATTACCAGGCCACAGAAGAAGACAATGCAGCCACTCCTGATGAGACCTTATTGACTAGGATCAGAAGGAAGGAAAAGAAGACCTCACCTATCAGTGGACTTGGGGAAGAGCATGCATGCAGAGGGTGGAGGAAGGGAGGGATTGGGAAGGGAGGACAGTGGGAACCACAGGGGGATACAAAGTGAATAAAGTGTAAAACAAAACAAACAAACAGAAAACTCTAAAAGCTTTTTTAAATGTGCATACACCAGCAAAAAGTGTCAAGCATCATTGAAAAAAAAATGAAATATGTCCCCCCAGAAAAAAGGACAAATGGAATCCCTAGAAAGCAGCCCTGAAGTAGAGGTTTATCAATTGTCTGACAAAGTGGTCAAATTAACTGTTGCGTAAAAGTGTTCAGTGAACTAACACAAACAATATAAGAAAATGAGCATTTAGACAAAATGTTAGAAAATATTTTAAGACAAAATTAGAGCTGAATGGCATAATTGAATTAAAACTTTTTTCATTATAACAGTTCAAAATAGACTTCATCAAGCAGAAGACAAATTGGTGAACTCAGAGATAATGTAGTTGAAATAATCCAGTCAGGGGAGGAGAAAGAAAAAAAAAGACTACACAGAACAAGAAGTTAGCAGATTGATAGACTATCATCAATCCAAACAATCTGTGCATTGGGAAGGAGGAAGAGGAGAAGAAAAGGAGAAAGAGAAAATGGAAAAGAAAGAAAGAAAGAAAGAAAAGAAAGAAAGAAAGAAAGAAAGAAAGAAAGAAAGAAAGAAAGAAAGAAAGAAAGAGAAAGAACACGTGGGAGAAATTATCTAAAGTAGTATCAATTGAAAATTTTCCAATTTCTGGTTGGAGAAATCAATACTCACATTTAAATACAAGCAAGAACATAAAAAATCTCTGAAAAATATAATTCAAGGAACTCTAGACAGAGACAGACTCCAATTAAAATCAAAACTTAAAATTGTGAAAATAACAAAAAGTGCATCCATGCCACATATGGAGGCCCCTCAGTTAGACATCAGTGTATCTTCAGCAAAGCTTTGAAGACCAGAACACACAGCAATGATACAAAGGGTCTAATGTGGAAAATGACAAATATATATATATATATATATATATATATATATATATATATATATATATATATATATAAATGTACTATGTATGTAGAAAAACTGTGGTTCTAAAATTAAGGGGGGAATAAAACAAAAGCTAAAGGAGCCCTCACCATGAACTTTATCAGAAATTCTAAAAGGATTCAACTTAAAATGTAAGAGTGGTGCAAAGTGACACAAAAGGATATAAAAGCATGAAGATGCTCTTAGAGATGGCTACATAGATAATAAAGAGTAGTGCAATACCCTAGCAGCCAACTGTACACAAGTTACTGTTAGTCCTGTAATAGATGTGGAATGACAAAAAGGATAAAATTAACTATTGCCATAAAATATACTAATAGACACACACTATTCAAGATATAATGTTGACATCAGTAACAATTTTGGGGAAAAATTAAGAGTGAAGAATTTCTCTATATGAACAAACTTATGTTGCTGTAAACTTGAAATAGTTTCCTGTAACCACAAGGCTTTTTATAGGAACCTTATGTTAACCTAAAGAAATGTACATGTAAACAACACACAGAGAAAAAGGAGAAAGAAGACTGGTGAAGAGACATACTGGTTAAAGACATTTTCTGTCTAGCCTGGCAACCTAAGTTTGATCCCTAAGACTTACATAGTTTAAGGAGAGAGCCATGCCCCTGTCCCAAGCTGTCTTCTGACCTCTGCACATGCACTGTGACACATGCAACCACACGTGTTGTTGAGTAAAGAAGAGTAATTAACAGAAAAAGGGGGAAAAATCAAAACATATCACTATGAAAACACTAGAGAAATGCTATGGGAGACAAAAAAAAAAGAGCAATAATCTATCTAATATATTGTCTCTTAATTTGCATAAATAGATTTCACTAGTGGTGTTTATCAGCATAGCTCTTAACTTATGTCTATCATGAAGGTGTGACTTCAGGAAAGGAGGGCAGAGTCATGAGGAGAACAGTTTTAAATTAAAACTGTGGTCTAAGCAACTGTCATCTTGTTTCTAGGTGAATATTCTCATTCCTTCATCATCGCTTGAAATCTCATTATTTATGTTCACTTTTATGAAACAAGAAAGGCTTGTTGAAATATAATAGAAGCCATCACCATTTTTGGTGTTTTAATTTTATTTACTTTCACTTTTGTGAAATGTGTGTGGCTGCTTCTCTGTAACACAGTGCATGCAATGAGTACAAGAGGCCAAATGAGGGTGTCAGATCCTCTATAACTGGGGTTCTAAGTGGTTGTGAGCTTTCCAGGAATGGTTTAGGGAACCCAAGATGGATATACTGCAAGAACAGCAAGAGTTTTACCTGCTAAGCTGTCTATTGTTCCTCTCCCCATAAGTCATCTCTTCTATTTTCAAAATCCTATCAGCTTCACACTGTATTTAGTGGAAAAAGACACTATCTTTATGATCCTACAGAACTGTCTTCTATCTTCATGATCCAAATCCTACCCAGTTGGCATTCTAGCTTATTGACCCTCTTCTGATCCACTGACCTACAGCAGAGCCACCCTTCTATTTTTGATACATGCAAATAGAGTCCAATTTTTGAAGTCTGGCTATTCAGTCTGTGTGCAACAGGATTCCCATAGAGATCAGAGATCTTTCTCACAGTGAGATCTTTTTATTCCTTCCCATTGTCATTTTTCTACAACATTTACCCTGATATCTCTTTAAAATTTTGTTACGAAATTTAAGATGGTCACCATCTAAATGATCCTATTCTCTTTCTATCCCAAGCACTTTAACAAACTATTTAACTTCTTTTACTCTGTTGGCTATCTGCCTCTAATTAATAACACACACACAAAGCAATAAATATTTGTATAGTTTTTTTAATTTTCTTAATATAAAATTATTTTTATATTTTATTTACTTTACATCCCTATTGTAGCCCCATCCCTTGTCTCCTCCCTGTACCACCCTCCCTTCCTTTTGCCCCATATTTCTCAGAAACAGGAAGCCCTCCTCCCCTACCATCTGACCCAAGCCTATCAAGTTGTATGAGGACTGTCTCCTTTCTATTCCTCTGTGGCCTGGCCATGTCTGCCCCCACCAGGGAGAGTTGATCAAAGAGCAGGCAACGGAGTCCATGTCAGATAAAGCTCTTGTTCTCCTTACTAGGGTACCCATGCGGAAATTGAGCTGCCTATTGGCTATATCTGAGCAGGGGGTCTAGGTCCTCTTCATGCATGGTCCTTGGTTGGTGCATCAGTCTCTGCAGGCCCCTGTGGGCCCATATGGTTTTGGTTCTATTGGTCTCTGTAGTTTTCACAGAGCCTTGTCTCTGGGTCCTAAAAGATGCCTATTACAGTAAATGCTTAATGAATATTGGTGAGATGAGTGTTCCAGACAAATTTTTTTTAGTTTAAAAAATGAATCTGCTTTTTAAATTATTTTTAAGAAGACAAGAAATGTAGACTTTCTTTTAGTTGTTTGTATTTGCTTAAAAACCTAAAATTGGAAGATATTGCATTATATATTATGCTTGCTGTCTACCTCTACAGGCTATCTGTTCATTTCAGTATCACACAGTGTCTCCCATATCTTATATCTACAATGCCTCTCTGAATGAAGCTATAAAGCATTATTCAGTCATGATTGCCATCAATTCATCCCCTCACTAACTGCAGCACCTTAGAAAGACAGCTAGGGGCTGAGGGCATTCAGCTGAGAAAATCTTGGTTATCTTTTAAAAAAGCAATGGAAATATATTTGGTGTGGGACAGTTTCTGAATATGATGTACATTTTTATGCCTTGATATTGTGTGTCATTTCCATCAATGTCAGACAGAAGTTTCCTGACCTTGAAATGTTTGGTACAGGTGCCATGGATGAACAGAATCAGATCAATCAAACAGCTGATTGGATCATTGTGAGGCAATCAGTTATCATGAAGACCTGCGAAAAGGCATCATGGACTACATGAAATAGAACTATAGATTCTCTTTTAAAATTCCCAGGGACCTATATACAAATTACCCACCAGACTCTTGTATGATAGAGTGGTCTGTGAAAAATGTGCCTGATACTTATTCTTAGTTCTTGGAGCCTCTGAAAATAGATGCACACAATGAATAAGCAACAACAGATAGAATCTACATACTGAGAGCATAGATGCTGGAAAAAAGTTTTTAAAAGCCACTTGTTATGCCTTCAATTTTCTTTAAACTCAGTTATGTAAATTGCTTTCTAAAACAATACATAACAATGTGTATCTTATGGTATATTGTCAGCATAAAGTGAAACTACTTCAAGCACTCAGTGGATTTTTCTTTTTCACAAAGATTTGAATCTCACTTGTTTATATTTTAAAAGCATGCTGCAGTCAATAAAAGCAATTACTCTCGGATTAGGCAAAGTTCTTACTGGATTAATGTCAAGTCATGTAAAATAGAAGACGATTCCCTTGAATGGCTGTGAAACCTCATCACACTTGAGCCACACATTTCTCTAGTGACCCGGTCAAGTGGTTTGGGGAACTGGAAAATTTCCAACTACTTTTTATTGGTGTATTTCTAGAGCAATACACCTTTCATTTTGGCATATGAAATCTAAGGCTTTCAAAGCCTGGTTCTCATTAAACATCTTACTCTGAACAGACCAAGCCGTATACTAACTACCTTTTGCTAGGGAATTTGGACATGCATTTCTTTATGCAGTTAGTAGGTTTTTGAGCCCTATGTTATAAAACATTGTTCTATGTCCCAAGGAGTCAGCAATAACAAGACAATCTCCATTTTATTTCAGGAAAAAGGTGGGTTTTTTGGTTGTTGTTTTGATTTGTTTTGTTTTTGTTTTTAAGGTAATGATAATCGGTGTAAGTTGAAATTTTGAACATATTCTGAGTTAGCTGTGAAGGCTAATTCTGAATTATCTAATGAGAACAAAATATTCCTGAAGATGTAACTCCAACTTCTAAGTGAGCATTCTGTTCTTCCAACACCAATTCTTTCCCAAATGTCCAAGAAGAGTCACCCTTTGGTGCTTCTCCCCAAGAGAACATAGGTGTAAGACAACTGGTCCTTCGGTGGAAAGGCATACAGTTCAGATAAATGTTAAGATCAAGATCAATGCAGAAACCCAGAGACACTGTGTTTCTGTATTCATTTTCATTAATATAGAATTCATATTTTTGCTAAGTGATGACTTTAAACACCATTTTAAAATAAACAATAGTCCATTCTGTGAAACAAGAGCTACCTAGAATGGGAGACATCTGTTAGTGCCCAAATTATAAAAAAAAAAAAAAAGCACAAAAGCTTTTTTTTTTAATCCTGTGTGGATTAAAATCAGATGTCAGGGATACACAGCTGCATATTTGCACACCAGTGAACAAATAGATTGCTTGTGCAGTTTTCACTATCGGCATTTTACCCATAGAAAAATATATACTCAGTCCTGCCTGATGAACCATTTGAATTGAATACTTCATTTTCTCAAGCATAATTATGTAGAAATAGATGATGTTGATGAAATAGATAAATATGTGATAGATGATAGACAAGATAGATAGATAGACAGACAGACCAATAGACAGACAGACAGATAGTTAGACAGATGATACATTGATTATTAAGTGAGAGAGATTATAGGTACCTCTTTTCTTTTCTTATGGAGTTTGCTTATCGGCTCTACAAGTCAAAATTTTGACAACTGACAAGGAATTGCAAAAAGACTTCCCAGATCCTATAAAACTGTTTCTGCTAGGAATTCCAAGGTATGTGTAGAAATAGTTGTATTCATTATTTCTGACCAGCTAATTTTTAATCTACATCCATACAGTACATGTACATAGTCAGCTGTCTAGTGCTTCTGTATAATATTCTCATATGAAATCTGTTCTGCTTTGTCTTATTATTTTTTTTCATTCCATTCATTGAAAAACGAATATAAAGTGCTACATGAAGTTGAACTTTAGCTACTGGGATATGAGATATCATGAAAGAGGAAATGGAAACAAATGGACTAGATGTTATAGGGAAAGGTGTTGGATTGGATATTGGTAATACGATTGACCTATTAATGGCTTTTCATTCAGAGATGTCTTTTTATTTCTGAATTCACTTGGAGTCTGGTGTCAACATCCCAAGAGCAGTGGGCTTTGGCCTGTTTTCTTTAAGCTTGCCACAGACTCTGTTTGAAGGGGATTATTTGAGTTTGACTACTGGGAAAAATCCTGCCTCTCTACAGGAGGAGAGAGGAGCTGTTTATTTGACCAGCTGAGAGAAATGTACACAGAAGCAGACCTGCTGGTGTCACCAAGTCCCCAGGCCTTAGATAGGATACAAAATAACAGCTGTTTGCTACAGTGAGCAGATCAGTGGATTTTCATTTAATAAATTGGTGCTTTTCTTTTATTAATATTTTTAATGGAGGCTGACTTCTTCATGCCTTGTTTTGACTCTTTCTATCTACATTTTAGACATTTCTGATTGGACCATATGCTAGGCCACCTACTAGTAGTGATAGGTATCTTAGGGCCAGCTGTTGACAAAAAGATAAAATAAATGAAATCAGAGTCATCCAGGCAACTGCCAACCTCTCTGAAGTTGCCAAAGTACAATATTACGTCAATGGGTTTTGGGGGTTTTTTGTTTTGTTTTGCTTTGTTTTGCATTGCATTGTTTTGCTTTGCATTGCATTGCTTTGCTTTGCTTTGCTTTGCTTTGCTTTGCTTTGCTTTGCTTTGCTTTGCTTTGCTTTGCTTTGCGTGTGTATGTGTGTGATTTTTATTTTTTTCTTAACAATTTATTCATTATATATCCTGATTGAAGCCCCCTCCCTCAGCTCCTCCAATCCACCTTCTCTCCCTCTTCCCCTCATTCCCTTCCCCTAGTCTACTGAAAGGGGGAGTTCTCCTCCATTTTCATCTGCCCATAGCTTGTTAAGTCTCGTCAGGACTGCCTAGATCCTCTTCCTCTGGCCTGGCAAGGTTGCATCATCTGGGGCAAGTGATCAGAGAGCAGTCAACTGAGTTCATGATAGAGGCAGCCCCTGCTCCCCTCACTCAGAGATCCACATGGAGACTGAGATGCCCATTGGCCACGTCTGAGCAAGGGGTCTAAGTCCTCTCCATGCATTGTCCTCCATTATTGCATCAGTCTCGGCAGGAGCTCCTTGGTTCAGATCTTTGAGTTTAGTTGGTCTTGTGGGGCTCCTTTCCCCTACATGTCCTTCTAATCCTACCCTTCTCTTCCTCTGTAAGATGCCCTACACTCTGCCCAAAATTTGGCCCTGAGTCTCTGCACCTGCTTTGATCCTTTGGGGTGAATCCTTTCAGAGGACCCTGTTAAGTAGGCTCCCATCCTGTTTCCTGTCTTCACTGCTTGTGTATATCCTGTATGCCATTCTAAATGAGATTTAAGCATCCACCCTAGGGTCCGCCTTGGTGTTTAACTTCTTTGGGCCTGTACATGGCTGTCCTATATTATACAGCTAATAATCGCATATTAGTGAATGTATTTTTGAAAATTCATTGTGGGTATCATTAAATAGGATTTTAGATTTTAAGGTGATTGTTTCAAAAAGGTTTTTATTTTAACAGAAGTAGGCAAGAACGTAAGAAATGCATTTTGCTTTCCTTTTTTCTTCACATTTTGTTTATTTTTTCTGTAGTAAAACATACGTAGACATAATCTGATTGGCCTGCTCTTTGATCACCTCCCCCTGAGGGGGGAGCAGCCCTACCAGGCCACAGAAGAGGACAATGCAGCCACTTTTGACGAGAACTGATAGACTAAGATCAGAAAGGAGAGGAGAACCTCCCCTATCAGTGGACTTGGGGAGGGGCATGCATGCAGAAACGGGATGGAGGGTGGGATTGGGAGGGGAGAAGGGAGGGGCTTATGGGGGGATACAAAATGAATAAAGTGCAATTAAAAAAAACATACGTAGAGAAAAATGCACAAAACAAATGTATGGATAAAGGATATTTGAATATTTGAATATTTGATATTTGAATAAGAAACGTACATAACTACCATGGTGCGGAGGAAATCAAACATGGCCAGGACTTGGAGAGACTTCTCTTTGTCCCCTTCTAATTGGTAACCTGCACCTTTCCCACCTTTCCCGCTAAAACTCTAGGTTACTTTAAAACAAATTTGTTAAGCTTGCTTTCACACTTCCCATCAATGAAAGTATCTTAGTGCACATCCTCTTGAGAGCCCCCCTTGCTGCAAGTAGGTTTGGTTTGGTAACATCTATACTGAATGACAGTCGATGGCAAAGGTTTTACTACCCAATGGTGATGACCGTGGACTTGTTTCAAATACACACCAAGCACACAGCACATGATGCTGCTTTCCAATTGATCTTATTATGGATGATATCCTCTATCTTTTTAGATGACTATTGGCCTTTTGAGTACCTTCTTTTAATTGCTTGTTCAAATATCTTTTATTGTTATGTTGGCTATCTTTTTTTTCTCTCATTCTTAGATTATGTAATTTATTTTATGTTTGTGTTAAAATATTTTCATTTAATCTATACTGTGTACTTTATCTTTCTGAATGTTTTTCAGAGAACATAAAATCACAATATTAATAAAGATTTTGTATCTGATTTATATTTAATGTATTTTGTGTAGTATTTCAGAAATTGCTTCTACATCAAATCTAGAAAATTATCTTCATGTATTACTTTCTCTATTTATTCTTTAACATCATGAGGTAAAATTCTTAGAATTACTGTCTTGTGACACTAGCTAGAAGTAAAATTTATTTGCAAAAGCTAGCAATTCCCATTGTTCTGCTTCCCAACTTCGTAGCAGTTCATCTGTCTGTACACATGGTTTTCATCACTTCTGTCATGTCACATTGGTCAAATTTTCTACCCAGAATTGGTTCTAGTGACTGTAGCTCTAATATAATCCTCAATTCCTGTCCTCCCCCTTTCTTATCTGTCTTCATAGAAATTGATGTTGATAAATTTCTATCTTTGGTGACATTACTTTAAAATTTTCCTTCCAGTTTCACTTAAAGAAATGCATTTTATTTGATGATTTTTGTTACATTCAACAAATGTTATTAGGCAGTTTTTTTTTTTCTATTTTCATTTCATTTCCAATTCTACTCATAGAGTGGTCCTTATGGAGGCAGATGCTAGGATTACAGGCATGTACCATGTCCAATTGAGAATTCTTTGTCATATGACTTTGTTTTTCTTTTGTTAATAGGTTGAACTTAATTGACTGTTTTTGGCCTGAACTGGCCTCTGCCCTGTGGCTTCTCATGCTGTAACATCACACACTGGCCTCTCAAGTGCTTCAGCTTTTCCTGTAGCAACTTGTTTTTCATGTATTAAGAAATATTGAAACTTATTACCATGGACCATTCCCTTGCTGCCACATTAGCACACAATTATTAGCTGCACAGAGCTCATGCTTATCTTCTGTAACAGGAAGGCAGCTTACCTGTCTGCTGTAGTCTACAACTTTTGCTAAATTGTCATCTGTGCTGCCCATTGACCTTTGTATTTCCTAGTTAGAGTGGCCATAACTCACAGCTACTCCTTAAGCTGTTCCATTGCTGAAACCAAGTTTTCATCCATCTCTTTTCAAAAACACCAAAGCCACCATCTTCTTTATTGGTAGTAAAGATCCACAGTTAAGTGCCTTCAAATCATCTGTTTCATTTGAAAGTGTTTTGGCATTCAGCTTTGTATCACCTTTAAGCATTTCCAATATTTCTCATCTTCTCTTCTTTGTTCCACCTTCTAAGGAGCCACACAGTCTGTAATACTAATCTCACCACCTCCTATCCCTTCATAACTTGTCTTTTACAGTCTTGCTAATATTATGATTCTTTTTCTTGCTTAAAGGATATCTCTTTATCTGGAAATCTGGCATAGTGAGTAATTATTGGCCATTCAAACATGAAGACATTAGTTTGAGTCCCAAAACTCACAAACACCTGATGAAGCAGTGCATGTACACCAGCAGTAAGATGAGAGACAGAGACAGAAGGTTTCCCAGAAGCTCGCCAGCCACGTAGCCTCCCACACACAAAGGCAAACAACAAGGCATTCTGTCTCAAATAAGTTAAGGACAGATACATGAGATTGCTCTTTGACCTGCATTTATTGCACTATGGCTGAACTTACTAAAGAATCACAGACACACAGCACACACACACACACACACACACACACACACACACACACAACAAGGAAAGACAGATATATAGAGATAGAGACAAAGGAGACAGAGAAAGAGAGAGGGACTTCATGTTGTTCTCCAACTCAAATATATATAAAGAATGTCTCTTCTAAGCCACTTTTCCAGGTGATGTAGTCAGTTGGCTGCAGATTCATACTACACAGAACCAAAATAGAATATCAAAACAATATCTACATGCCATAGCACATAATGTCAGACAAGATGTATGGAACATGACTTTGTTCTCATTCTCCTCTCTCTATTGATGGATGAACCTTGTGACTGTTCTTGCTCCATTTGACAAAAATGTTAGTCTTAGAAATAAGCTTTTGATCACTCTATAAAACCCACTCACCATATTTAAACAACGTTAGTAATATTTTTCTCTCCAAACATTAGAGTTCAGGATTCCATGGTCAACAAGTCCTATGAGTTTATTTTTTTCCTATAATTCATCTCAGAAGAATCTTTGCAAATATTACATAATTGCGTTTTATACATGTTGGGAATTCTTGTAACAAAGAATAATATCAATAGCAGGTGCCATTTATTTTGCCTCGGGAGTATAGCCCAAGTTTGTTTTATAAAATACTGGCTCTGCTAATAGTTTTTACTTAGGCTAATACTAATCATTATGCTCTCCTCTCAGGCACCTTGACTAATCATAGGGAATGCATGTCAGAAGTATTCTTAGTGAGTCATGGATAACAGAACTCGAGGAATGTACTTCTCCACACTCCCAGAAGCTTCACAAGCCCTCATATCTTTATGATGTTCTTGAATGGTGTCCATGTATCCTTTTGATGTGGATAGGCACTTTCAGACCTTCTTGTGGTGGTATGTCATATAACCCCAAAGTATCTTCTATTTGAATATCTTTGCACTGACTTACCAAGAAATACAATAAAATTTGGGAGAAATATTAGATCTAAAATTTTGGGCTTCATTTGTATCCCAGTAGTATCTAGATCCAGTTTAAAATGGTGTTTTTAGAGTGAAATCCTTTAAACCACTCATAAAAGAAAAATATAAACAACATTAAATGAATACATTAGCATTATTTTCTGAATGTTAATAAGATCAGCCCATATACAGGGATAACTCAGAAATGAAGACTTTACAAAGGTGGAAAAGATTGAAGATTTAGCGGAGATATGTTTGCATATACATGAAGACACAGTTGCATTATAACACTACATAAATTGGATTTTACTATATATTGCAATGTTTATTTAACTTTATATAATCATGTAAGCTGACATATACACAAAAACACTACCAAAATATAACATTTATCTAATTGAACTTAAAAAAAAAAGATAATCAGTATTTCCAAACTTAAAACAGATTTGAGTCGTACTCCGTGAACATTTCTGGTTGGCAGAAACTAAGATACTGACATCTTAGTCATTCCTGAGATTGACCATTAGAACCTTGACTCTGCCCTGTCCCTGTCCATAGCATAGCCTTTATACATATACACTTGAATAAAGAATTGTCTTAGTGGGTCATGAAAACTCAAATGTATGAGGGACTGTAAAAGATTACTGGGAGACGTCTTAGTAACATTTTATAAAGCAGTTTAATTGTTCATCTGAAGAAGCACCTACAAAATGTTATAAAGAACTATATAGCTCCCAAGCACCCTCATACAGTTTGATAAACATTTTGGAAAATATTTTCAGCGTTTAACAAGATATTAAACTTTGTATTAGCTATGGAATGTAATACTTTCTCTGAGACTCTGTACTCCACCATGTAAAACTGAGATACTGACAGAATTCCCCTCGTAGGTGTGTTGTGGGTTTACATTAGATGATGTACATAAGTGCATCATAAAATGTTTTTAAGCATTAATGCATGCACCAGGTTTCCAATACACACTGAAGTAGCCATAATTATTGTCTTTGTTACTATTGTGATATTAAGGAACAAATAAAAACTGCTTTCTCACATTATCAAGTTGACTCTCAGTAATAAGGAATCATGGAACTTAACAAAAAATCTTTTCTGTACTCATTTCCTTTTTAATTCATCTACCTATCTAGTTAAACTTTGGCTTCAACCCATAAGTAGAAATGACACCATAAAAACAAGAAATGAAAATATTTTCTCAACCAAATCTCCTGTAACCTAGACTGCTAGACAATATTTATAGTAACTCCCACTTCCACTCAGAGCACAACCTGAGAATATGTTATATTAAGTAATATTTATTTACTTCCTATAATGATTTTCATAAAGCACCAGTCTTGTTGGCTTAAAACAATACAAATGGAATCTCAGTTCTAGAGGGAGGGTTATAAGGGAGGTACTGATCTGCAATTCTCTAAAATCTCTGGAAGAATGTTCTTCTTTAGCTCGTTTTTTATATTTTACATTCTTTCAGTCGAGTCGTGGTATTCAGAACATCTGGAACACTCTTAAGCCCATTGGCACCACCTGTTTGAACTGAATGTATTTATGGACTGTATTTAAAGAATAGGCAACATTAACACCACTGAGAGCAAGAGCAGCATCATGAGCAGTGTTTCTCAGGAACTTGTAATGAGGAGCACAAGGAGTCGAAATTTATATAGATAAGCTCGTAGTATCTTTCTTGACATGATATAACAATTCTAAGTGGTAGAATTAGGATTAGGTTCTTAGTTGTCATTTTTTTAACCAGATGCCAGATACTGACACACATTGTTATTATATCACTTCCATTCTAGTCTCAAGTGTTCAACCTGTATGTATAGCTAACATATACTCCTTACAATTCTGTAGGAAATACTTCCTAAGGATATGTTTACTTAGTATTTCTGTGGATAATATAACATAGTTAATTGGGTGGTAATGAATTATTTTGATTATTTTATTGCTTTTGGGATTCCTTGAGAATTTCATGTATGCTAAAGAGGCAATTTACTACTGAATTTTATCCCTAGACTCCTAAATACTTGATTTTCATGCCATTTAAATTATAAAATCTTCGTTGTAGCAGCACAAATTGAAGTAAAATAGTTCTTTTAATTCTCATGCCCACATTGCACACTTATTGTGCTTTATATTTGTATGTTTGTGGCCATAGAGCAATGGCTGTCCGAATATAGAATTTTGACATGTACAATTAGAAGACAAAGAAGAACCTTTAATTTTGGTTGCATTAAATTTGTCTTGAGGTGATTTGGGCTGAATGGAAACAGTAGAAAGCAACTTAGTCTGTTCTGCAACTGGATGAAACCCAAAACTGCTTGTGATTATTGTCATTGATCGTGATCTCTAGAAGCTATGAAACATTCTTTCCAATGACCATGTCAAAACATAAATATAAATTTGTTTTCTGTACCTGAAAAAGAAAGCAATCTAAATTATTTTAGCATGTGAGTCATGCTCCAGTATTCTACCTCAATTTCTATAAGTTTTTTTTTCTAGAATTGATGTTGATTTCTAGGTTGCAAAGTGAAATGAATACCACTAAATTTTGATGGCATAGTGTACTACCAAATGACACCAAAGTTGAGTCTTACATTTAAATTCATTTGCATTTAAATCCACACATTTAGAAATTTGCAATCTTCTGTGTAGTTTCAGTTGAATAAATATGTACTGCATAAGGAAGCATTCAAGCTGTAACTGTTGGCCAGAATGTTGTTTAATAGAGTAAACCCTGTTTAAAATAACTCTCTATTTGCTTAAAAATAATACTACAAAGCTATCAAGACATATACTAGTATTATTGCCTAAAATTTTTATTTTTAATTGACAGATATAATTTATGTGTCTAAAATACTCTTTTTACATCTACAATTATTAGCTTTAACTCCTTTGTATTTGTTCAATATAGATGTTGAACAGAGAATACCTCTGATAAGTAGTGACTACAATATAATATAAAAAGTTGTAGCTAAGAATCAGAAGGCTGCAACTTCTTTATTGGAAAATAAAAAGTATGGCTCACAGATAAATTTTGTGTAGTTGATCTAATTTTTCTTTTAGTACTTTAAAACATTAAGCATATTATTCTTTGAATGTACAAATACAAAGCACTTTAATTTCCCTTGACCATTAGAAGATTGTGTAGTAGACTAGGAAATAGAACCATATATGGTACAACTCTAGACTCTGTTTTGTCAACTATAACATTCGTGGATTTTCTTGCCATCTTTTCCATCATTGCATAAACAAGGCTTTCAGCCTTATGGATCTACAGCTTAACTGACACACTGAAAAAATGCTTGACCATAAGAAAAAGTATTGAAGGAAAGACGTTCTCAAATATAATGAATTATTTATGTCCCTTTCCTGTGTATAGGTGTCCTCATAGCTTTCTGAAGAATCAGATTTGGTTTTAGAAAGAAATAAAGGAAAAAAAAAGAAATAAGGGAAGTAAGGGAAGAAGGAGGGAAGAAAGATAGATAGAAGGACAGGAAGAAAGGGAAGAAAGGAAAAAGTAATAAGAGCAAACTCTGAAGTTAAGTGGTGGAGCCAAGACAAGAAGTAGTGTCTTCAACTCCCTGGGATACACACACATAGCAAACCTTGCCACCTTAGGTCAAATAGGAAATGACTAAGAAACTACGAATCTCTCTGTAGTATTTTCAAAAAGTAGATTAAAATTCTGAAATGTTAGTCTAAATTGTCTAAAAACACTAGAGTTTTAAGTTTTATTGAGTAAAGGTGATATTATTTGGAAGCCATAATCTTTTTTCTGTTGTTTTTCTATTTTATTTTTTTTTTTAATAATTTACTTTGTATCCCTCCTGTAGTTCCCCTCCCTCCTCTCCTCCCAATCCCTCCCATCCTTCTTTTCCACACATGCCCCTCCCCAAGTCCACTGATAAGGGAGGTCTTCTTTTCCTTCCTTCTGATCCTAGTCTGTTAAGTCTCATCAGGAGTGGCTGCATTGTCTTCCTCTGTGGCCTGGTAAGGCTGCTCCCCCCTTGGGGAGAGGTGATCAAAGAGCAGGTCAATCAGTTCATGTCAGAGACAGTCCCTGTTCCCATTACTATGGAACCCACTAAGAGACTGAACTGTCATGGGCTACATCCGTGCAGGGGTTCTGGGTTATCTCCATGCAGACTACTTGATTAGACTATCAGTTCCAGGAAAGACACATGTGCCCAGATTTTTTGGATTTGTTGCTCTCCTTGTGGAGATCCTGTCCCCTCCAGGTATTAGTAACTCCCACTTCTTTCATAAGATTCCCTGAAATTTCCTCAAAGGTTGGCCATAAGTCTTACCATCTGCTTTGATAGTCTGCAGGGCAGAGCCTTTCAGAAGTCCTCTGTGACAGGCTCCTAACTTGTTCCCTATTTTCTCCTTCTTCTGGTGTCCATCTTCTTTGCCTTTCTGGATGGGGATTGAGCATTTTAGCCAGGGTTCTCCCTCTTGATTAGTTTTTTTGGGCATACAGATTTTAGTAAGTGTATCTTATATTATGTGTATATATATGAGTGAGTATATAGTGTGTGTGTCTTTCTGATTCTGGGATAGCTCACTCAGGATGATCTTTTCCAGTTCCCACCATTTACCTGCAAATTTCATGATTTCCTTGTTTTTTATTGCTCAGTAGTATTCCATTGTGTAGATGTACCACAATTTCTGTATCCATTCCTCAGCTGAGGGACATCTGGGTTATTTCCAGCTCCTGGCTATTACAAATAAAGCTGCTACAAATATGGTTGAGCAAATATCCTTATTGTGTACTTGAACCTCTTTTGGATATATGCCTAGAAGTGGTATGGCTGGATCTTCAGGAAGAGCTATTCCTAATTGTTTGAGAAAGCACCAGTTTGATTTCCAGAGAGGTTGTACAAGTTTACATTCCCACCAACAGTGGAGGAGGGTTCCCGTTTCTCCACAACCTCTCCAGCATGTGCTATCACTTGAGTTTTGATCTTAGCCATTCTGATGGGTGAAATCTCATGATGGTTTCGATTTGCATTTCCCTGATGACTAATGACTTTGAACATTTCTTTAAGTGTTTCTCTGCCATTCGCTATTCCTCTACAGAGAATTCTCTGTTTAGCTCTGTTCCCTATTTTTTAATTGGATTACTTGGTTTGTTGCTTTTCAGCTTCTTTCATTCTTTATATATACTGAATATTAGCCCTCTGTCACATATAGGGTTGGTGAAGATCCTTTCCCAATCTGTGGTGGGATTATTGCTCTAAAATAACCCAGAAAACTATTTGAAATCCCACAAGCAATCCTAGAATAGGAATAAATCATACAGTAACTTTATGCTCTCTTCTTCTATGACTGCAGGGTTAATCTAGTAGCAATTTGAATAAGAATTGTCCTCCATGAGTTCAAATATTAAGGTAGTACAGCCTTACTAGATGTAAATTACTGAAGAAAGTCTTTGAGAATTTATAGCTTTCTCCTACTTCCAGTTTCCCCTATCCTGCATGGCTACAATTGAATATGTAAGTTCTCAGCATCATCCCAGGTTGTGGTGACTATTATGGCCTCTAACCCTATGGAACAATAAGCCAAAATTGTCGTAGTCATAGTATGATGGCATAAAAATTGAAAAGTAACTAACACAGTCCTGAATGAAAGTTTCAGAGACAAAACTCTAAAACTAAAACATGCTATATTATGTCACATACTATATTAGTCATTTTTGCCCTGCTGTTTTGATGCAGCAAACTCCCTGACCAAAAACTAACCAAAACAAAGAACAAAAACAACAATGAAACTCAAGGATGCATTTCTTTTAGCTTACTACTCCAGAATACATGTTCCAGCATGGCACAAAAGCTATAACAATTCAAGAGGAAGCAACCTGTCACATTGGATCAACAGTAAGGAAACAAACAAACCAACCAAAAAGGATGAATGCTTCTATTCAGCTCCCTCCTACTTATTCAATGAACAGTATTACCAACATTTGTCCTATGTCAATTAACTTGCTACATGAAGTCTCTCACAGACAATCCCAGATGTTGTTTTTATAGTCACTCTAAAGCCTGTTATAATGATAAACATGATTAAACATTACTTTTAAGCTGTAATTTTCTACTCTTTGTCCCCATAGATTCATGGATATCTCCTAATGCAAAATACACTTAATCCAACTTCAAAAACACTCATAGTCTTTAATAAGCCTCTGTTTAATAGTCTGGAGTCTAATTCTAATCCAAGACTCAAGTCAATCTCAAGTCAATATGGAGTTCCTACAACATCAAAAACAAGTTACAAACTTCCAAAGTATAATAGTACATTAAAACAGGGAAGAATGTAAGCATACAAAGAAATGATCAAGTCAAAGCAAGAAAGCAAGATAGAAATCCAGCATGGCAAATACTAAATCTTAAAGTTCCACATCTAGTGTTTAAATCTTATTACATAGTTATGTTTCAAAT
This sequence comes from Psammomys obesus, assembly GCF_907164565.1. Classification (NCBI taxonomy): domain Eukaryota; kingdom Metazoa; phylum Chordata; class Mammalia; order Rodentia; family Muridae; genus Psammomys; species Psammomys obesus. Next base: position 12,477,949 of record NW_026585686.1, read on the forward strand.
GGGTTGGAGAAGCCCACCCCTGAAGTTCTACTGCCTACTCAGGATGCCTCTACTCTTCACATAAAGCTTTTTTATCTGCAAATACCCCATGGTCCAGGCATTTCCAAAATCTTGGGGTCTCCATTGCAACATAGACATCCTCTTCAAAGCTTCATGCAATAGCTCCTCAAGGCCTTTTTAGGGAATCTGATCCTGTCACCCATTGCTTGGTCTCAATGACTCTCTGGAAACATAATGCAAGACACCATTGATCCTTCAACCCTGTGTCTTCCAAAACATATGAATGACACTACTGAATTTTTGCTGACAAGTCAAGATAGATTCTGGACAACTTGTACCACAATTTCAGAAATGTCTGTATGCTTATTCTGGGGAATCTATGGTAGGCATTGATCTTTGAGGAGCCAGAAACCTCTTCACCATCATTCTCAATTCAGGCTCTCCTCTTTCAAGTGAATTTGCACTGATAACAAGATGGAGTGTTCAGTAGGTAGGGACTGGTTCTCACAACACACTGGCTGCTATCCCAATATAAAGTGGCAAATTTCTCTTCAGAACAACTAATCCCTCTAACAATTTTTGTTTTTCTTGTCCATGCGCTGTCCATAAGGTTAAAAGCCTCCTCAACTTTTCCTCATAAACTTTACCAATACTGAAGCATAGGAAAGACAGTTTTGATCTTCAGTGGCTCTTAAAGTAATAGTACTGAGATGATTAAGCCAAATGAACTATTTTAAACCAGGACAAAATATTTAAGTATCACTCCTAGTTAACATACCTTTCCATACTTCCTTCTGTCTCTGTAATCAAAGACAGAAGTAAGTGATAGCCATGCCATAGCCCAAATGCTATCCTCACATGAAGTTTTCACCACCAAACAAACTATTTCATTACACTTCTATTTAATGCTATTCCAGTTTTCAGGACATTGGTAGAAGGTTATCAGAATGTCACATACATGCCATCTAGCCCAATTCCCAGCAGAGTTTTTGTTCCATTCTGAAACATCACGAACCAGCCCACCATTGTTCATATTTCTTTCCATAGTATAGACTTCTAAACTCCCATAAGAACAGTCTTTTAATTTCTGTTTATGATGTTCTAGGGCTCTTCTACACCCAAGTTCCCAACTTTACTGTATTTCTCTTAAAAGCCAATTCCAAGCAGGAAAGACCCACACAATTACAACAGCCCATCACAGTATTAATCTTCTCTATTATTTCTGTCTTTACTGTGACAAAAGAAAAAAACAAAACAAAACAGAACAGAACCCTTGAGGAAGTTCCAGGGGATGTGGGGCATTGTGATAGTGAAGGTGTGCAACAGAAGGAAAGTCACCGAGGCACAGCTTGTCAGACGGCCTCCTCAGTCAGGAAGCAGGAACTGATGAACCGAACACTGGGGTTCCGCCCTCCTTTTAATTCATTCCAGGCCTGGAGTACGTGTGATGGCACCACCCACATGCGCAACGGGTCTTCCCCCTCCAACTAACTTAATGTAGAAAGTGCCTCTCAGATAAGTACATGGTGTGTTCCTATGGAGATTCTAAGTCCTGTCAATGTAGCAATCCGGAAAATCATCACACCTGCCCTGCCTCTTACCTCAACACCATATCCAAGGTCACACAGAATTTCAACCGCAGCATAAAACTAATGTGTACCTTATCCTCTGCACACACTGCATACGTTTCCTGAACATCAGTTTGCACTTAATTTTAACATTTAATATTTCTACCTATTCCAGTAAAATAGTAAGTATATGGACTAGGCGTGATGCCTAAATATTTATCTTAGTTTGCTTGATTTAAAATAGTTTATTTGGAGGGCTGGAGAAATGGCTCAGAGGTTGAGAGCCCTGGCTGTTCCTCCAAAGGTCCTGAGTTCAATTCCCAGCAACCACATGGTGGCTCACAATCATTTGTAATGATAGCCAGTGCCGAATATGTATGTATAATAAAAAATCTTTTTAAAAAAATAAAATAAAATAGTTCATTTGGCTTGATCATCTCAGTACTACTACTTTAAGAGTCAATGAAGATAGAAAATGTCTTCGTTGTGCTTTAGTATTGGTAAAGTACCTGTTCTTGTATGTCTTAAATATGTATGTCTCTAATCTCTATGGATGTCTCTATGCTCTATGTATGTCTCTAATCTCTAAAAGGTTTCTTTTAGGGGTTAGAATCTACAAAATTTAAATTGGGTTCCTCCTTTACTTGTCTTTTTAAGGCTAGCAATCATTCTGGAGGCTCAGAGAGAAGTTCCCCTTTGCCTCCACTGAAAGCAACAAAGGGATCCTGGTGATTTTCTAGTAGGTTTCTAAAGAGCACTGTTAGACTTCATTGTTGTCAAGTAATAAAAACTATGAGCTTTCTTTCCAGGTTATTACATACTTGATCTAGAGCACAGAGTGGTAAACTACACAGCCTGTGGGCCACCTATATCTAGGAAAGTCATCCTTAAACACCACCACGTGTCTGCCTTATGTTTTCCCTTATGGCTGCCTTCCCAACAGCAATGACAATTCTAGGGAGATTTGGGGAAAAAAACTTCATGTCTTTTGAAACCCTTAAAACCTTAACATCTGTGCCTATAAAAGAAAAGAAAAAACAGAGGAGTAGGGTGTTATATAGCCATTCTCCTAGAATAATATTACCTGATTAACTGGCTTTCATTTATCCCTAAAAGACTCAATAAATAGAATAGGAAAATTTTAGAAACAGTATGCACATAAGTATTCTTCTATTCAAATTATTTGGAATGTAGATAAGCTTTGTTTTCCCACGTATATCCTGAAATAAGCCTCCAAATGGAAACAGTATTTATTCAGTTCTCTCAGAAAAGGCATCATTCTTTTTTTTTTAAAGAAAATTTCACTAAAGAGATTGAACAACCTTCCTGTTATAATCACCAGATCTCCCACTTTGACCTATTGTTAAATCACATGTTCTTGGATATAGTCCCTGTAGAATGGGAAAGAAACTGGCATTTTAGTTAAGTAATTAGCTGCAATTTATATAAACTGTGTCTTTATGTAACTTCTAATTATAACAACTAGCTTTTGGGTGTATATGTGAAGCATAAAGTGTGCATTCAAGCAATTAGAAAGACATTATCAAGCAACTTCTACTTTCTTTTTGAAGCTGAAAGATACAGAAAATAAAGTTTGTGGCATTTTGTCTTGAAGCATACGTGCTACGTTAATATAATTATATCTCTGCTCATGTCTTTCAGCTCAGCATTGATCCTTTCTGGGACACATAACAAACCATAGAGTTAGTTTATATACTGTGCAGAACTAGGGCATCCGGCCAGCATCTGGATAAACCTATCTTAACAGTTTGGGACAAACTGAGAATTGATGGAAGCCTAATCAGTTCTTTCATCCAGCTCAAACATTCACTTCCCTAAAAAGTTGGTGTCTCCCAAGCATTTTTCAGTTTTTACAGATTTCTGATCATCGACTTTTTTTTTCTTTATTATAAAATGTTTCAGGATCCAACAGCTGGTGCTTGCTGGCTGAAGGAATGAACAGGAAGACAATGTGTTCATGGGATTATGGAACAGCCTGAGAAGAGAATTTATGCAGAGTTTTATAAGCTTAGTCAGGCAGAAAATAGATTGAGGTGCACAGAGGAAATAATATGTCATTCAAAGCTCAACTTACAGAGACTGCCTCCACAACAAAGAATCAGCCATGAGCTACTCTTTCTCCTGAGTCCAAGCACTATTTCTAAGATCAACAAAAGTTTATAAGCTTGCAGTGGGTTCCCACTCCTCAGTGGGTGTGTTTTGAGGTCAAAATAGGACAAATGACAATCCTCACCTTCCAGTCTACCCTTACTCGGGTTCCCAGTGTAGAAATTTGCTGGAATGGCTAACACTCAAGCTCTTGGCTTGAGAGCCACTAAGGAAAATAGATCCTTTTTAAGAACAAGAAGCGTCCTGAGATCCCTCTGACTGAACCCAGAAGCTCTTTTCCAGAGAGCTCCCCAGGCACTCAAAACTTCACCTTCCTTCACTGAACAACAGCATGTCACTTGTGATGCATCTAAGTGCGCTACCCAAGATTGTAGGGTATGTTTTATTCTTGTGATTTGGACCAAACATCACATGTCTACTTAGCTTGTTGGAAATGATACACATGTTTTGTTAGTTTTGCTTGTTTTGCTTTGCTTTTTTAATCATGTTGGCTGAGTTTCTGTCACGAAGAGCTTTCCTTTGATTCTTTTGTCCCTTATTTCTGTTGATTATCTTGATTCTGTTGTAAAAGCAAAATCATCCTTGGTGGTTCTCAACAAACAGTCTGTGTGGAGCTCTTTCTGGTTGTGTTTTTGACAAGCTGTCACAACAGTGTTCGGAAGAACTAGTTCATTGGTATTCTTAATGCTCAGAGACACTTGTCATCCTTTCTAAATGGTGATTTACGTGCTGTGTTCCCGCCTGCACCCAAATACATAATAACAAAAACAAAGGACAAGAATCTGAAAGATTTTTTTTTAATACAGATCCTGAATATGCTTTCTAAGCAATAGTTCTGAAAGGCTAATCAGCTCTGTAAGACTTCATAAATCCTGAAGTAATTCTCAGTTAATATCTACTGTCTCTAAAGTTCACCTTTTATTTAAGAGCATCATTTTTATTTAGTTAAAGAGACATTCTTTGCATGCATGACTCTTCCAGGAAAGAGAATGCCTAAATTCTCTTTAGGAATGCCTAAATTGGTGAATGTTCACAAAGTGAGTGAGTAACCTACATTTACATTGCATGATCTAATAAAACACAGCAGAGATTTTTTTATCACCGAGTGTGCCAGAAAAATGCCCATCGTACCTCTAAACCAAGCACCATGCTTAGATATTTGTAACAGACTAATGGGAAGCATTTGCAGGGGTCATTGGCATCTATCTTTAACAAGCATGAATTTCCTTCCAAACAAATGAAGCCCAGAAAAATATAAACTGATGAAGCTTCTGATAGTATGTTAATATGTTTTCCAAATAATGCCTAGTCTCTGGTGGCATTCACCTCCAACACTTTCCTTCATTCATTAGCAAGATGGCATGACGTTGTATTTTCTATTAAAAACAAGGTAGAAGCTCATTTTGCCTGACTAAAAGTCACATTGAAGTTTTCAGTGTTCTTCGAAGCCATGCGAGGTCCACAGTCATTTCACTGGTATGTCAGACTTATGAAAGGAAACATCACCTGTGCTTAAATATTGAATGCATTAAACACTAACATTAATATTGTGAGTTTTTTATGTATCCCATTGTGCCTGCAGGTTTAGTTGAAAACGAACTAATTACCGGCATCATTGCCTTAGCAGAACCAGGGAAGAGAAACAGGTAACAGTGATTTGAGGTTGTCATGGGAATAAGATCTGAGAGAGAAAAAAAGTGAACTCTGTGTTGTTTGACAACAATGAGGTAGATGGGAAGCACAGACAAACAAAGATACTTCAGGAAAGCATTGATAGGGATTACTATAACATCAGTTAAAGTTAACAACTGATGCAAGAAAGGCTGCTAAAATCAGTAACAGCAACTTACCTGAATCAAGGAGATGTTCTAGCAGGTAAACATGCTTGCTACCAAAACTGAGACCATAAATTCAGTTCCTGGAACCCACATGGTAGAAAGGGAGAACTTACTGATGACAGATATTTTTAACCTCTACATGTATGCTACATAGTCACACATACATATGAAAATAAATGGAATAAAATATTTTATCAAATTGAAATGGACTTAGATCATTTCTGCTTTCCTCCCTCCAACCCCTTGTATGTCTTCTCTTTAATTATTTTAATTACACATATGTATGCATAAATATGTAAATATAACCTGCTGGTTCTGTTTAGTGCTACTTATGTACATATAATTTCATGGCTCAATACTTGGTATTGGATAGCCAGTTAGAGACCTCAGTCCTGTAAAATACTAATTTTCTCTTTTTCAGCATTTTTTTCAGTTGCTTATAGTTTGTCTAAGGGTGAAGCAACTGTGAGATTTCTTCCTTTAGTGTTAACATGTCTATTGATAATGATCTTTATTTGGGCTTGATAAGGTAAAATGAAACTTCACAGACCTACTGGTAATTTGGCTCTTACAATCTTTATATCCATCCTCCAAGATATTCCATGAATCTTGAGTGCAGGAGTTGTACTGTAGCTATGCCCTGTAGTGATAAGACTCAACCCCAAGATCAGTTTACTTCTCTAATTGGATCAGTTATGATTTTCTGCTTCAAAGAAATGCTTCTCTGATTAGGGTTGAGGGCAACAGTTATCAGTGATTATAAGGGTAAGTTTTACAATGCAGTTAAGGACTATTCTGGCTTAATAAAGTGGTGGCAGTAGGTTCTACTGTAACATGCATAACCTCACTAACCACTAGTAGTTGGCTAGGTTTCCAGTACAAGGCATGGTTTCCCCTTAATTTGAAAGTATTAAGTCCAGTTAAACAGATGTTGATTATCACCAAGATATGATTGCCACTATTTTACCCTTAGGTTTATCTTGCCATTTTGGTCATTGTTGTGGTTCATGAAGTCTTTACAGCTAGGTAGGACAATTGGCTGCTCTGACATAGCTTCCTCCCCTAGGTGTAGCTTTCATAGTACCAGAAGGTGTATTGCAGGTTACCAAGAAAAGGTAGCAATCAATTAAAACATAATTTTAAAAAAGACTTTTCCCCTGGAAAAAAATTGAACCACAACAACATTGGTCCACACCAGAATCTTCTTCTCCTGAGATACATGACATAACTTACTTGTGAGCCACAGAAACTCCCAGAAATATCTATAGGTTTATAAAGCAGGTAATCAATCTGTTACAAACTTTCTGGAAATTCAGGATGTCACTGAGATACTAGAGAACCAGACACAAAAATATCCATGAGCAAATGAAGTTGAGTAAAGGGCAAAGTTACTTTTAAATTCAAACTACAAATCCAGTACTATTAAGATAAAGCTGAAAAAAAAAGAAAAAAAAAAAGATAGAGCTGAGTACTGGATATCCAGTTATCATCGTTATTAATTCTGTGTTCCAATTAAATATTGCAACTTCTATTGACTAGAAATTGAATTTCACTAAGTCATGATCCAAAGTTCAGGAAACTGGCTATATTGACTCACACGTATGTCATGTTTCTTTTTGCTAGTTATGATGGGCTGGAAATTCAAGCATGTCATACTTTCATCCTCAGTACAAAGTGCTTGTGTCTCATACCATGGTTCCTAAGACACATGTCTCTCTAAAATAAGATAGGTCCAATTTCCAATCTGTTTTCTTGGGGCAAATCATATCCCAAGTGACTCAAACTCTCATTCAGCTTGAGTTGGTTTACTTTCCTGGCATATCTTACTTCTTTTATCAGTGACCCAACCCCAGTTTATTTAGGGACCTAACCTGCATTTCTCATTTTCTAATGTGAGTCTGAGGTGAGCTGCTGGTCTCATTTCTCTGCTGTCTCCTGGTACATGACTCCTAGTACCAACATCTTAGCAGCAGTCATCAATCCAGACACATAACATCCATTTGATATTGTCAGACATATATGCACATCCTCCATGGTGTTCCTGTGGAAAACAGGTAGGGAGGGATCTACTTCTTTCATTACAAGGCTGCAAGAATGAAGCTATCCAAAGCTTCATTCTGGCCTGAAAAAACAAAACCACCACTTAAGAAAAGTCCAAGATAAGAGACACAAAAAGAAGCAGCCTGAAACTCCAGATCTACTCACCCACACCTACCAGGGTGTGCAGCCTCATTAAGTAAATCAATAAACTCTCCTTTTCATGTTCAAGGCAGAGAAAATTGGATTTCTTTCACATAAACAGCCTTCTAAGAAATACGTTGTTCTTTTTCTGCCAAATCTAAGGAAACCTAAAATAACTTCTTGCATTTTATAGACTTCTTCTGCAAACAATTCCAAAGAAAGTGCACGTTTTTATTTTTCCTAGCTAGGAGATACAGTTCGGTAGGGACAATCTCGTATTTCAGATCCCAGTTGTTGCTCCCAGCTCTGATATCCATGAGTCCTGTGGTCTGTAGCTCAGCTCATAACTTATTGTTTCTAAGATGTCTAAATTCCATTTGTATATTAGGTTCAATCAGGCATCTTATGGAAACTTTCTAGTACTGTCTGTAACAAGAATTTCCAAGTGATTTCTGATGTGATTGTTTTCTCATGCAAATTCATATATCCTTGGTGTATAATTCTGTTTTCTTATTTGAGACATTGAAGACCAAGAACAATGAAAAAGAAATTGTTGACTTGATTTGTTTAATAGTTTCAGATATATGTCCGTTTATAATTTGTTAAAGCTCCTATTTTGGTAATATAGTTCACTGACAAATATTTTCATAAGAGAGCCACCAATTACGTATCACTAAATAGTGCACAGATCCAAAGAAGACAAAAAAGATTCTCAGTGACCACGAGTCAAAACCAGGGCAGCATATAGCACTGGTGTGACAGGATAGGATCAGCTTGATTGCCAAAACTGAAGAATTTATTATTTAGCATTTAAAATAGTAAGTGAAAACTTGTCAGATTTAGAACTCCTGAAGATGTGTCTCAGCTAGCAACATTAGATGAATGTTACAGGCTATTCATGTTGAAATCTCTGTTAGCCTGAAGGGAATATGTAATTAGTTTCAGCATCTTGTTTGAAACAGATACCACCAATGTGATTACGCCTAGTGATGTCAATAGGCTCCATTTCTATTCAGCATTTAGAAATTCTAAAATATGTTTCTGTTACAACAGATTCAAATATGAGAATTAAGAGAGGTACAAAAGCAGTTTTGAAAAAAATCAGGAAGGGTTATTCATGAATAGCAGGCCATGGTGGAGCACCAAATGCTTTTGCACAGGGTGCAGGTGAACATGTAAAGTGGCTAGGTGTGAGCATCTTCAGTAGAGATGCTTAGAATTAGTTTTAAAATTTAGACCTTTAAAATCTCTAGGATATTTTAGCTTGATCGGTGTTTATTAAAAAACAACAGTACACCTTTTTAGGGAGTAAAAGGTGGAAGCATATGGCATTGCTTTCTTAAGCCTCGCACAAGAAGTCTTGCCAGGCAGCATATGTCATGTGAAAATACCATAGTATAAGAGTACTGGAGTCTGAGCACCTGCTTTCAAAATCTATCTTTGCCAGCAAATGACTATGAACTCCTTTCCACTACATCAGTGAAAATACAATGTTGAATTTTATATGGCTTCTGAGGCTTGGAAAAGCTCAATGTCATTACAAAGAGTAGGTCCTTAATAAATGTGGTTTTCTTCTTTTTTATGACTAAATTTTAATACCTGCATTTGTATAGAAATTTAGGTAGGTCATTAGAAAGACCAGTTACCCACACTGGGCTAACCCACAAACAGATCAGGTGACATTACATTGAGATTGATATACAGAGAACATGACCTCAGTAGTGTTGAGAAGAACAAGAAGCTTTTAAATTGGGCTGCACCATCTGGAGGAGTTTTTTAATTTTTAATTTCTTTTCAACATTACCTCCCAATCCCACCCAACCTCCCTCTTCTCCTCCCATGCCTCTCCTCCAGGCCACTGATAGGTGAAGCCCTCCTCCCCTTCTATCTGACCCTAGCCTATCAGATCTCATCAGAACTGGCTGCATTGTCTTCCTCTGTGACCTGATAAGGCTGCTTCCCCCATCAGGGGGAGGTGATCAAAGAGCCAGCCACTGAGTCCATGTCAGTGACAGTCCCTGTTCCCCTTACTAGGGAATCCACTTGGATGCTCACCTGCCATGGACTACATCTGACCAAGGGGTCTATATTATCTCCATGCATGGTCCTTGGTTGGAGTATCAGTCTTTGGAAAGACCCCTGGACCCAGATATTTTGGTTCTGTTGGTCTTCTTGTGGAGCTCCTGTCCCTTCTAGGTCTTTATATCTCCCCCTTCTTTCATAAGATTCCTTGAACTCTGCCCAAAGTTTGACTATGAGTCTCAGCATCTGCTTCCATATGGTAGCAGTCTTTCTACCATATGGAAAGACTCTACTCTACTGGGTAGAGTCTTTCAGAGGTCCTCTGTGGTAGGCTCCTGTAGTGTTCCCTGTTTTCTCCCACTTCCGATGTCTATCCCATTTGCTTTCTGAGTGAGGATTGAGCAACTTTCCTAGGGTCTTCCTTCTTGTTTAGCTTCATTAGGAGTGTAGATTTTAGAGTGTTTCTCCACCTTTCTATATTCCTCTGTTGAGAAGTCTCTGTTTAGCTCTGTACCCCATTTTTTAATTGGATTGTTTGGTTTGTTGTTGTCTAATTTCTTGAATTCTTTATATATTCTGGATATTAGTCCTCTGTCAGATGTAGGGTTGATGAAGAAGTTTTTTTTTTTCCAGTCTATGTAGGCAGTCGTTTTGTTCTGTTGACAGTGTCCTTTGCTTTACAGAAGCTTTTCAGTTTCATAAGGTTCCATTTATTAATTGTTTCTCCTAGAGCCTGAGCTCTTGGTGTTCTGTTCAAGAAGTCATCTCCTGTGCCAATGGGTTCAAGTCTCTTCCCCCTTTTTCTTCCAACATATTTAGTGTGTCTAGTTTTATGTTGAGGTGTTTGATCCACTTGAACTTTAATTTTGTGCAGGGTATGGAGGCATTCTTTTCAAAGACTTCTACTCATTGTAATAAGATTTTTTTGACATATACTGCAGAAAAGAATTTCAGAACAAGACAGTATAAAGAGAAGTGGGAATTTATTGAGAAAAAAACGTTTTAATGCAGAATTAAGCACAGACATCAAATGAGAGAAGATCGGACAAAAAGGACAACTGTACATACCCAAGTGTCCAAGTATGGGTTTCTCCTGAGTAGAATTTGCACATTAATATATTAACCAGTGGTGTTGGTTGCTTCTAAATGTACATTGTTCAAAGAATTTAAATGTGTTGTATAGGTACAATGGAGTTTTATTCAAACATAATGAAGAATGAAATTAAGATTTTTATAAGAAAATGATAGAACTAATGATTATTATGTTAAACTGATATAAGTCAGGTCCAGAAAGACAACTATTACATATCATTTTTCAACGATGGGTTCTCAGTTTTATACAGGTACATAAAATGTGTGTGTGCTTGTGCATGTGTGTGCATGCACACATTTGTATGTGATAAAGGTAAAAATGAGACCATAAGAGGAAGGAAGGATGGCTGTAGGGAAAGATGGAGAATGGGATGAGCAAAGTGACCAGTATGGTTAAAGTACATGATATAATTGTATAGAAATGTCTTTAAAATATTACTGTATAATGAATATATGAAAATAGAAAGATTAGGTAAATAGTCTTCATATGTATAGTTTTATCTAGAAAATTTTCCATAATACATGAGATTATAAAGTGGTTTATATGGTGTATTACACAGATTATAGGCTGATTAGAAAACATATGGGTCAGAAAGGTCAAAGGAATTTTTATTGCACACAGGAAGTCGAGGCCTATGCTTTGTAAACAGAGCTCAGTCTTGTGCGCTTTACATGGTGCAAGCGGGGTGAGTTGTGCCTATCCCTTGTCATGTCTGTGTAATTATCCGTGCTTGCTTATCCTGCCTGAGACCCATCACCAACCTTAAACTCAGCTATTCTAAACTTAAGTTTTCCTAGAAGTTCCACCATACCACATAGAAGGGTGAGTCTTCTTGCTCTTTCAAGGGCCTGTAGAAACAAATAGACATGAAAGATAAGATTGAGAACAACAATAGGAAAAAGAATCAGAGAAACAGTTCCTGGATATAAGTGCTTGTTTCTCAGACACAATTTTCCATTACTGGCTAATGTTTCTTCCTATTAATACATTTATCTCCATATAGATAAATACCTTCATCCTGGCTCCAAGTATTACGCCATTATCTGTTCAACCCACTTACGGTGTAATTTTGCACAACTGTTCACTTTCATATCTCATTGTACAGAATCTACATAAGATATGAATATGGTGAAATTATTCTTAATTTTCACATAATGTTCTTTTTATTTCAGAATTCTATCTATTACTCTATATTTTGCCTTGTAATCTTTTTTCCTTTGCCTCTTGTGACTGAGTGAAACCCTTATTTTTTTTTAAACAACCAATTTCCTTTTATCTGAATAGCTTCACTTGTTTATTTAATTCATGTGAGCTTTCTTGAATTCTTCTTCTACTTAGCAGATCATCAATTATTTACTCCATTGTTTAGAAAATGGTCTGGAAATCCCCAATTACCATACACTCTGCCAAGAATTTTTAATTGTAAGAATGCTTGCAGATAATGAGGACAATCCTAGCCAGAGGGTGATGAGAAGATGTGATTAATCAGGACTTCTTTGCCTGGCAAAAATGGAATATTTTTTACCAGTTAATCAGTCAATTGAAACTCTTAAATATTACTCTACTGAAGAACAGCATAGTTAAATTTCAAAATAAGTATAGAATAGTTTGGTGTTTATAATCACTTAACTAAAAACTAAAGAAAATTTTCAAACTCCATCAATAGTCTTCAAAAAGATTATCTTCTTCATAAAGGTAAAAACAATTTATACATTCTCAATGCTTTTACTCAAGATGATCAACAGATCAACTGAGTATGAGATTGGGTATAAATCCACTTTAAGTAGAACTAATTATGATAGAATTCTGTATGTATAAGTGAGCAATAAACTATTTCAGAGAATATTGGGCAAATTTCAGGAAAATGTAGACTTCTCTCTGGTGCAGAGCAGAGGGAAGTTGAGTTTTCACCATTATTTCTAAAGACATCAGGTAGCATTTAGGCTGCAAATCATGACATTCTACTTAGGAAGTTCAGGGAAAACACATATTTAAAATACATACATATATACATACACACATACATACATATGCAGGCAAACACACACATGCAAAGGCCCACAGAGACAAGTAGATAAATAGATAATAGATACCAGGCCAGAAATCCTCTTCAGGACATTAGTACAGAATAGGAAGGAAAGAAAAAGAGAAAGAAACAAAGAAACAAAGAAAAAAATGAAACAAACAAGAAGCAAACAAAAAAGTAAAAAGAAACAAAGAAAGAAAGGAGGGAGGGAGAGAGAGAGAGAAAGAGAGAGAGAGAGAGAAAGAAAGAAAGAAAGAAAGAAAGAAAGAAAGAAAGAAAGAAAGAAAAAAGAAAGAAAGAAAACCTATATAACAAGCATATAACAGGCAATTTGCTAAGAGCTTTCACACAAACAGGAAGAAGTCTAACCTTTCCAAAAACTCAGGCAAATTCATCCCACTACGTACATGTATAATAGGACTTTCTTTGGACTGCCAGCTCCCAGAGTCTGGCTAGTAAATCCTCCTCACCTCCCATTCTCCATCTCCCACCCCCACCCCAACCAACTTCCCCTCACCATGCTTCATCTTCTTTTCCAGAGTTCCTATATCTCCGGCTGATATTTTATAGGAATCCGAGATGCTGGGAGAAGGAAGCCAAGCCCAGTTCCTGGCCTGGATGGTTTAGGGTCGGAGGTGGGGTATGCCTGTGAGGATGACTCTGTAGCAGGAAGGGACTGAGGAAGGTGTCCAGCTAGAGTTCACTGTGATATGTTGCATAGGTACCTCAGTTAGTCCTGAGCTTGAGAGCTAACAGACCCACTGAAATTAGGCTAGTATCTCTCCCATAACAACTGAGAGATACTGACATGCCCCCTGAAACGTGGAACATAGCCATCCACATGCTCTCTGGATTTTTTTTTCCGGGTGTGAGGATACACAGGATGAGAGAGTGGACCTGGAAGAAGTGGGAAACAAGTTTGATCAGGACACATTATATGCAGTTCCCAAATAATAAAAATATCATGTTGGAAAAAACACCCTGGAACATATTGATACTTTCTTCATTGACATTTACATTTCCAAGAAGGTGTTTTCAGAACTTTGAGAAAGTCACTTACACATGATGGTTTATTTAGTTTGGAAAAGGATACACGTCAAAAAAGGACTTAAAATTTTTCTAAAAGAAACTGTCTAACAAAAATCAATGAGTTTTTAAACAAGAGTAACTAGCCCCCAGGTTTCATTCATGTGAACACATGCCAACATTTCTGTTCTCATTTGTGTCTTTGTTCACTGTACAGTCAGCTGTATTCCAGAGTCTAAGCTAGGCTATGAATATGAATAACTGATTAGATACAAAAAGCAAAACAGAGTAGTACACTTGAAGAGCTGACCATCAAGGAATCTAGACCCAGGGCCTCCTGTATTCCTACCATCAGTCCTCTAAAGGACCTCAGCAGTCACTCCTGTGAAAAAAAGGATAAACAGCAGTTGTCCAAGACTTCAGACAGCTCTGACAACAAAGTCTAGGTTTACTGAAAAGAGGCATACTATAAATATTCCCTCATACTGCAGTTGTTTTCTATGACTAATATATGCAATGGCTGCCTAGTGTTTCCTGTCCCAAGTACAGCATTTCTACTTCGCACAGGAGCCTGGTGAATTAGATAATACCTCTAGCCCAGTTTTGTTGATGGCTCTCCACAGTCTGATAACTTGCCTCTAGATGGAAAAGCAGCAAGTAAATGGAAAAAGTGAGTCATAAACACAGGTTGATCTGACACTCTGAAGTGTGAGCTCAAGAGCCTTGACACAGGCTGGGTCTGTGTCAGAAGGACTCTGCATCTGTTTGAAAAAGGTCTCCATGAATAAGAATATTACCAGTACACTTAACAGACTTACCACCACAGTTTGTACTTGTTTCATTTGAGGATGGCAAGAAAGGAAAGAATGTTAGGTTAATTTGAAAACAAAACAAACAAACAAATAAAAAAAAACAAAAACACCTGAGAGTCAGGGAGGATAAACAACTTGACCGGTATCTGGCAGTGCATGACTGAAATGGCTAATACTTTTCCAGAGCACCACTCAACTGCTTATCCGCAGCTTGAAATGGGACAATCCCCAGATGGTGACCACCGCATGTAGAGATCTTGTAAAAGCTATGAAGGTTCTAGAATTCCTCTTCAAAGTTGAGCTAAGTGAGTATTAATTCAGGAGGCCTGGTGAATATTTGTGGCTTTGTTTTTCTGACTTGTAAATAGAATTCTTTTTCTTTGGTAGTCTCTGCAGGTAGAGAATAATATTTAAGGCTTTTCAAGCCTGTTTCTGCTGTGCTTTCTGAACAATTCTGTACACTACTTACCCAAATTGGGCCCTGTTCTGCAGTTTTTATTCAGGTAAAACTAATAGTTTCCCCCAGAGTGAGGAATGTGTAATCAATCCCATTGTTTGATTTCAATGGGTTATTATGGGTGGAAGAATTGCTACAGCAGAGGCAATTTAGAAAATCAGGTACAATTGACTCCCACCAATTTGCATACTATAGTCCCCAAAGCAAGAAGTCCCAGTATTTCAACTAGAGATAGAACAATCATTAAATGAGACCACAGAGACAACTGAGAAGAACAGAGGGGGGAATACATTTAGGATCATGTCCAATCCAAAAACAGGTGGAAATTCTGAGTGTTTTCCAATCTCTAGTATATCCAGTAAATATTCGCAGTAATAGCCTTCATCAGGCAAATGCCTTCACAGATCCTTATATGTCTGCTCTTCCATGTGGATTTTACTGTGGTACTGTATGTGTCTTTCTGAGAGAGTTATCTAAGTTAAGCAGCACAATTCCTATTCTGATATGGATTCAGAATATATTTGTGTCTTTGGGCTGGGCTGGTCCAAAGACCTTGATTTATGCCTGTCTAT
Organism: Psammomys obesus; assembly: GCF_907164565.1. Lineage (NCBI taxonomy): Eukaryota > Metazoa > Chordata > Mammalia > Rodentia > Muridae > Psammomys > Psammomys obesus. Next base: position 12,493,674 of record NW_026585686.1, read on the forward strand.
ATAAATTCAGATGTTTTCTGGATCTTCCTTCAGTGATAAAATTCACTGTTTCTAACCCTAGCAAGTCCCTAGGAAAGGAAGAAACTATGTGAGAACACAGCCTAGGTTACTACCAAATCACTTGTCATTAGTACTCAGTGAGCCAAATGGAAATGAAGGTGATGAGAGAAGGGAGGAGAGATGTGGCTCTTGGGACAGGGGTATCTCCACAAGGGAAGGGCAATGACTCACAAGCATGTACAACCTTTGCAGTGAAAACCAAGGCACCTATGGAGACAGGAAAGGAAAGCTGGATTAGAAGACACTGACAATGTGTAAAGTCCCCCACATCTCAGCAATGTCACAGCAAACCCCCAAAGAAGGAATGTATGGGTCTCTTTCAGGAACCTGAAAAGTTTATGCAGTGTAGTGAACTAGAAAACAAAGAAAACACAGAAACCACAACCAGGGGTAGAACTGGTGCTCAAGACTTGATCCACTCTTACTAGCACTGTATGTCCCTATATGCAGTTCTGTTGTTTTCTACTAGGCGTTTCTCATTGCCTCCTAGTTACCGGTGTCTTTTCAGAGTCATGCTCAGACGTACAGAATATTACCTGGGGTTGGAGAGCAGTCATTGTATCTCCCTTCATCACCATTTCTGCTCCACACCTGCCTGTTTCATTTACTTTAGGTATTTCAAAGGAAGATCCTTCTGTTTTTGTGTTGCTGGGAATTAAGAGTTCAAAGGCAGGCTGGCGCCAGTGCTGGGAGCTGCGTCAGTGTGGAGACAGCAATATGCACTATGAAAAGCAACTGCAGCTTTGAGAAGCTGCAGCTATTTGCATTCCTTGTTTCAAAAAGATCGCTTTTAGTATGGCGATGGAGGAAATGGATGCAGTCATCCTTTGCAGGGCTTTGCTGGGCGGTGGCAGCTGGGAACTCTGTCTTCTCATCTCCTACAACCCACAGACCCTCACGCAAAACAGGAGGTAAAAATGCCATTGTCCTTAAAATAAAACTTCACTGTGCAGCTACATATTGTAAGAGTTTTTTAATTGGGAAAAAAACTTTTTGTAGACAAAAGAATTCAAATAAAAACTAAACGGACATAGAAAATTAGTGTTTTCATTAATAACTATAAACATAGCTAAGTTATCAGATACATCAAAGAATCGTATTGTTCCTGAGGAAATAAATGCAACTTTCACCTTGAAATTCTACCCAGCTTTCTTCACGCCTCTATAAGACATATTTCATTTCTTCAGTAACCCTTAAAATGTTTTTATGAGTTTTTTCCCCTAGGCATTTCTTTATTTGTCCTATAGTTATTTGGACCATATTTTGTCCTCACTACAAAATTTATCTGCACTCCAGGTTCAAAAATAATATATTTATGCAATGATGAATATGGCACTATAGGAGCCATTATTTCATACAATTAATATATACATTTTTATTGTATTTATACTTCTATTTATATATTCATTAAATAATATGAGTTGATAGCCTATCAAATATCAAGAATATTCTGTTTTTTTTCCAATATTCTTTTTTTTATTTTTTAATTTTTTATTAATTACACTTTATTCATTTTGTATCCCCCCATAAGCCCCTCCCTCCTCCCTGCCAATCCCACCCTCCCTCCCCTTTCTGCATGCATGCCACTCCCCAAGTCCACTGATAGGGGAGGTTCTCCTCTTCTTTCTGATCTTAGTCTATCAGTTCTCATCAAAAGTGGCTGCATTGTTCTCTTCTGTGGCCTGGTAAGGCTGCTCCCCCCTCAGGGGGAAGTGATCAACGAGCAGGCCAATCAGATTATGTCAGAGGCAGTCAAATATTGCAGACCTGACAGGAATGCTCAGCAGATAAGGCTGTGACCTGAGTTCAATTCCCAGAACCCACAAAGTTCAAGGAGAAAACTGACTTGCAAACACTGTCCTATGACTTTCTCACATGTCCTGTGGAATGCACTCATGATCACATCCAAAACAATCATTCAATAACTACACAATAAAAAGTATAAGGATATATATATCAATAAGGTCTTTCCTCAAGGCCTTACATTTAAACATGGGTAGTAGAAGCAGGAACATGACTATAAATTACAATTTATAATATGCAGAATGCATGATAAATTCATTTTTGTAGCCTTGTAAATATTACTACCTCGTTGACTGAATACATGAGGGCTGTACTGCTAAACATAAAAGCCCTGGAGAGCAACACTGGATAAAAACTGGTTGGGAAATGAAGCAATAGTGACATATGGGTTTGGAGAGCACCATGACTCCCTGCAGTCCAGGTCCATTATTCTTGCTGGCCTAGCCCTGAATCTTCTTTGATTGGCTGTTTCCTCTGTACATGGTATCTTTTATACATTAAGGGCAATCCTGGAGTGGCAGCCAGACGGAGAACAAAAACCATTAGCTTTTGAGCCAGAAGACTTGGTATGTACAGAAAAGATAATAGTATTAGTCTGTCAGTGGTTCATGCATATTGAGGATGTGGATGTTAAGTGTACAGGAAACAATAAATTGTCTGATGCTCTCTGGAGAAGTTTATGATCTAGGTGTACTTGACAGAGAATGAGAAAAAGACAAACATCTGCAGGAAAGTCTCAGCGTGGTTCATGTGATACAAAGGCACGAAGGTCATAGAACATCTGTGGAATCTCATGTTTCCTGGCTGACGGCTGTGTTTCTACCAGGTTACATGTTGACGTTAAATAATAAAATGCCATACATATTCTTCATGCCCTTCTTAAAACATTTTCTCTTCGTGGCTGACTCTTTTCTTCTTGGCTTTTTTCACCTTAGACTCCATGATCCCACAAGTCATTTTTCGGTTTTGTTTTCATTTATTTTCTGCTCATTTCCATGACTGATCAATTTATCTTCGCACATTGTTCTCCTCTAACCATTAAATGTCTGTTTTCTGCACGGTTCAACAAATCATCACTTGAAATTGCACCATTATCCTTGAATTCCACATTCAGTTTTACCATTGTCACTGCAAAGCTCAGTTAAGAGTTTTATCATTTCCACCATCCTCTATTTCATGACCATTTCACCAAAGACTTAATGTGTGTTTAATTATGGATGTCACACCATCACATCAGACTCACCCATGGACCATCCCCCTGAGGGGCTAATCATCTCCAGAACTACACCACTACACTGTATTCTGGGACCAAAATCTCTGTAACCAGGTTCTCCCATCAAACTGTACCAGTGTTTTTCCTTTCTCCTTAATTTATAGTATTAGCCAAATATTTAGTTTCTTTCTCCATATGATTCACTCAGGTTAGTTATTCTGAAAATCTTCTTTGATAATGTCTCTGTATTAGAGACGATCTAGCATAATGCTTTTAAATTAAAACAGACACATACATAATATATTTTGCTATTCTATTTCTTTCTATTACTACTTGCCTGATGAAGTCCTTGTTACCTAATTTGTGCACCATGAAATTCTTATATTTCTATCTTTATGCTTCTCCTAACCAGTCATAATTTTTCTTGATTTTTTATTTTAATTTTTATTTTTTATATTATTTGCAGTTTATTCACTTTGTATCCCAGCTGTAGCCCCTCCCTAAATCCCTTCCAATCTCACCTTAACTCCCCTCATCTCCTCCCATGGTCCTCTCCAAGTCCACTGATAGGGGAGGTCTTCCTCCCCTTCCCTCTGACCTTAGCCTATCAGGTCTCATCAGGACTGGCTGCAATATCTTCCTCTTTGGCCTGGTAAGGCTGTTCTTTCCTCAGGGGGAGGTGATCAAAGAGCCAGCCACTGAGTTCATGTCAGAGTCAGTTCTTGTTCTCATTACTAGAGAACCAACTTCGATACTGAGCTGCCACTTGCTACATCTGTGCAGGGGTTCTAGGTTATCACCATGCATGGTCCTTGGTTGGGGTATCGATTTCAGAAAAGACCCCTGGGCCTAGATTTCTTTGTTCTGTTGCTCTTCTTGTGGAGCTCCTGTCCCCTCCAGGGCTTTCTGTCTCTCCCTTCTTTCACAAGATTCCCTGCACTCTGCCCAAAGTTTGGTTCTGAGTCTCAGAATCTGCTTTGATGCACTGCTGGGTAGAATCTTTCAAAGGCCTTCTGTGGTAGGCTCCTGTGTGTCCCATTTTTACCCTCTTCTGATGTCCATCCTGTTTGCCTTTCTGAGTAAGGATTGATCCTCTTACCTAAGGTCCTCTTGCTTAGCTTCTAGTATGTTTATCTTATATTATGTGTCTAATATCCACTTCTAAGTGAGTATATACCATGTGTGTCTTTCTGCTTCTAGGATACCTCACTCTGCAAGACCTTTTCCAGATCCTACCATTTCCCTGCAAATTTCATGGTTTCCCTGTTTTTAATTGCTAAGTAGTATTCCATTGTGTAAATTTACCACAATTTCTGTATCCATTCCTCAGTTGAGGGACATCTGGGTTGTTTCCAGGTTCTGGCTATTACAAATAAAACTGCTACAAACATGACTGAGCAAATGTCCTTGTTGTGTACTTGAGCATCTTTTGCATATGTGCCTAGGAGTGGTATAGCTAGATCTTGAGGTAGCACTATTCCTAATTGTCTTGGAAAGCACCAGATTCATTTCTAAACTGTTTGTACAAGTTTACATTTCCACCAACAATGGAGGAGGGTCCCTCTTTCTCCACTTCCTCTCCATCATGTTTTGTCACTTAAGTTTTTGCTCTTAGCCATTCTAATGGGTTTAAGGTGAAATCTCAGGGACGTTTTGATTTGCATTTCCCTGATGACTAAGGACATTGAACATTTCTTTAAGTGTTTCTGTGCCATTCATTATTCCTCTGCAGAGAATTATCGGTTTAGCTCTGTACCCCATTTTTTAAACTGGATTACTTGTTTTGTTGCTTTATAACCAGTCATCATTTTTAAATACTATCACTGAAAAATATACATGTAATAACTGTAAATTTCATTGCAATAACTCAATAGTTCAATGTTGATCAATAGATACTGTTATAGTTTACATTCGTGAGCAACTTGACAAGATCTAGACTCACTCAAAAAATAGGTCTCATACCATGTTCATGAAGGGTCACCCAGATTATGTTAACCAAAGTGGGAAAACCCATTTTAACTGTAGGTGGCACCATGCCATGGGATGTAGTCTAAATAAAAGGGAGAAAGTGAAAAAGCACCTCACATTCAGATAAAAAAGCACTCACATTCATGATATCCTCTCTCTCTCCCTTTGATTTTCTGATTGTGAACACAGTACAACCAGCTGTCTCAAACTCCACCTGTCATGCCTTCTCCACTACAATGGGCTGTATTCTGGAACTATGAATCAAAATGATGTTTTCTTTTTATGTTGCTTTTGTCAGGGTAGCTTAGTATAGCAATGAGACAAAGAGCTAATACAGATATGTAATGTAAGTCATAATTGTAAGCCTTATCTGCAACGAAAAGTTTCTATGTCCTAAATATTGTGTCAATATGTTTATATTATATAGTCAATATGTTTATATTATATAGATTATAATAACTAAGGGTAATTAAATATCAGACTCCTTTTCTACAAGTCTTTGAAATTGCACAGACAATTAAGAACAGCTGTGTTTAAGATCTCAATAACTAGATGTAGCTAGGAGATACCACATTGGATTATGCAACTCAGCAATATACCGTATGTCCCTTTTTTTCATTCCTGATATATCTAGCAGCATGTTTCTTCTTTCTGATACAATTATTTTATCATGACATCTCAAAGTTCTTCAATTTTGAGTTCTATTATTTATATGCAATCCACCATGAAATTATGATCTCATCTCCTAAAATGCATTTTTTTGTACCACTCAGGGGTCATTTCTGTTTTATATAAACAATACCTGAGAACAAAATTTTAAACAGATTGTTGGTGTTTGGAAGACTATTATTGCTCCTAGTTCCTAATGCCACTAGTTAAAATTTCTTTCATAGATATGATACAGTATTCACAGTATTCATTAAGCAATGATGACCATATGGAGTTAATATAAATAGGCTTTATTTATCAACAATCAGAACCTACAATCTGAATCAACAGTCTGAACAATAATGAACCTATTTTTTCTCACACAACACTGTACTAAATGTATCATAAGTTGGAATTCATTAATTTCATTAAAAAATTTGTTTTCTGAGTTGACAAATAGCTCAGTGGTAAAGGTAACTGGTACCAAACTTCTAATATGAATTGAGTCCAAAGACCCACACCAACTCCCACAATTTGTCCACATAAAGACTATGATATACATACACATGCAAATAGATAAATATTAAAAATTATTTTATGAATTGTTACATTTCACCTTGTTTGAGGATAACTCAAATACTAGAAACACAAGGGTTAGCAACATTAAATAGAAGGTCAAGGTAAGCTGGTATAACTTCAGTTCTGAGCCATGTCTGAGCCATGTTTTCATGAGGAACAATGTAAATACCAATTATATAAAATATATTGAATGTAAGAGGATTATATAGAATATAATTTAGTGAGCTCCAACACATATTTCCTAATTATTTTATTCATATAAAATATTGCACAAAACCACATTTTGAAGATTTAATAAAAGAATATGTTAGGAAAAGTGATTAGATAAGGGATCTTCAACATCAATTTGGGATAGAGTTCTGTACAGTGACTCTGGATGAGAAAGCTTGGACAGGTCCCTTGCGATGATAGGACAAAAGTCAGCGTGGGTTGCATTTTAATATACAAAAGGACACTATGACGAGATTTCACACAGAGAATTACAGATTAAAGCAACAGGTCCTGGTGTGAAGGGTCAAGAAGTTGAATGGGCCCTCTGTTTTTCCTTCATCACAGGAGAACTGTATCTGAGTTAGTATTCTTTTGCATAAGGTAGATGCAGTAAGTAGGCCAAGTGGTGGTTACTTTGAAGGACATAAAAGACTAACAAAGCATGTCTGATATAAAATTATAAAAAATATTACTTACTGACATCCAAACTACCATCACCAAAAATTCCTGTTCTCCCTTCTGACCCATTTTTTCTCTATTATAATTCATGTCACCTCCATAGCATCTTGATAAGCCTTTTCAGATGTTAATGATTGTAGGAGCCAGAGTGATCAAGACACAACAAGAAAATCCACAAAATCAACAAACCTGGAGTCAGAGGAACTCAGTGAGCCTGAACTGACAATAAGGGAGCCTGTCTGAGTCCAACCTAAGCTGTCTGCATATATGCTACAGTTTTGTAGCAAGTGTTTTTGTGGGATTTCTACCAGAGGGAGTGTTTTTTTTTTTTTTTTTTTTTTTTTTTTTTTTTTTTTTTTTTTTTCCTGGCACTTTTGCCTGCTTTTAGGACCTCTGTCTTCCTCCTGGGTTGCCATATCCATCCTTAATATAAGGGTAGATGCCTAGTCTTATCACAACTTGATATGCTTTGTTTGGTTGATATCCTTTGGAGGCATACCCTTTTCTGAAGGGAAATGGAGGAGAAGTGGGTGGGGACAGAGGGGGTGACTAGGAAGAAAGGAGGAAAGGGAATTTCTGCTCTTGAAAAAATACCACACGAAACACGAAACATTTCTCTTTATACTAATAAGCTGTGACTTTATGGCTGTATGCTCTGTGTATGTCACTGATTTCTATTGGTACATAAAAGTGCTAAGTTTTGGGTCATCACAATATAAATGTTACAGCTATCATCAGCAAACCATGCCACAAGTTTGTTTGTTTGTTTTTCTAATTTAGTACACATACCAAGAATGTCCAAGTTCTACAAATTGTTCTGATATCTTTGAGAATTTTAGCAAAATACTATATTTAAATTTTATTTCATTTGATAAGTATTTGTGCAACTGATTGTTTACTACAACATATTTTTTCTTGTTTTGCTACATTGTAGATATTGAAGCCTCTAAAGAGCATAAACGTAATTTAAATCAGCCTTTGCTGATAAAAGTCCATTGCACCTTTGGGAGATTGAAGAAATGGGGCCAGTCAAATAGTTGAGTATGGTAGCCTTCTGACTGTGAATTCTTTTCTTTTTTTCTTTTTTTTTTATTTAATTTTATTTTTTTCTTATCAGTTACATTTTATTAACTCTGTATCCCAGCTGTGTCCCGCTCCCTCATTCCCTCCCAATCCCACCCTCCCTCCCTCATCTCCACCATGTCCCTTTCCAAGTCCACTGATAGGAGGGACCTCCTCCCCATTCATATGAACCTGTTTTATCAGGTATCTTCAGGACTGGCTGCATAGCCCTCCTCTGTGGCCTAACAGGACTGCTCCTCCCTTGGGGGTGGGGAGGTCAAAGAGCCAGTCATTGAGTTCCTGTTAGAAATAGTCCTTGTTCCCCTCACTATGGGAAACCAATTGGTTACTGAGCTACCACAGGCTACATCTGAGCAGAGGTTCTAGGTTATATCCATACATGGTCCTTGATTGAATGTCAGTCTCTGAAAAGACCCTGTGCCCAGATATATTTGGTCCTTGTGGAGATCCTATCCTTTCCCCATCATAATAACTCCCCTTCTTTCATATGATTCCCTGTACTCTGCGAAGGTTTAGTCATGAGTCTTTGTATCTGCTTTGAAAACACTGCTAGTTAGAGTCTTTCAGATGCGCTCAGTAGACTCCTGTCATGCGTTCAATGCACATCCCATCTGTCTTTCTAAACGAGGATTTATCATCTTACCCCTTGTCAGCTCGCTTGATTATCTTTTTTAGGTGTATAGATTTCATTATGTTTATGATATCTTATAGGTCTATATAAGTGAGTATATATTGTGTTTGTTTTTCTCTTTCTGGGATATTTCACTCAGAATGATCTTTTCTAGATCCCACCATTTGCCTGCAAATTTCATGATTTCCTCCTTTTTGATTGCTGAGTAGTATTCCATTGTGTAAAAATACCATAATTTCTGTACCCATTCCTCCGTTGATGGACATCTGGGTTGTTTCCAGGTTCTGGCTATTACAAATAGAGCTGCTACAAACATGGTTGAGCAAATATCCCTTTTGTGTACTTGAGCAAACTTTGGGTATATACCTAGCAGTGGTATAGCTGGGTCTTGAGGAAGCACTATTCCTAATTGTCTTAGAAAGTGCCAGATAGATTTCCAGAGTGGTTGTACCAGTTTACATTCCCATCAGCAGTGGAGGAGGGTTCCCCTTTCTCCAGAACCTCTCCAGCATGTGTTGTCACTTGAGTTTTTCATCTTGGCCATTCTGATGGGTGTAAGGTGAAATCTCAGGGTCATTTTGATTTGCATTTCCCTGATGGCTAATGAGGTTGAGCATTTCTTTAAGTGTTACTCTCCATTCGATATTCCTCTGTCGAAAATTCTCTGTTTAGCTCTGTTTCCCCTTTTTTAAATGGATTACTTGGTTTGCTGCTTTTCAGCTTCTTTAGTTCTTTGTATATACTGGATACGAGTCCTCTGTCAGATAAAGGGTTAGTGAAGATTCTTTCCCAATCTGTAGGCAGTCGTTTTGTTTTGATGATGGTGTCCTTTGCTTTACAGAAGCTTTTCAGTTTCATGAGGTCCCATTTATTGATTGTTGCTCTTAGAGCCTCTGCTGTTGGTGTTCTGTTCAGGAAGTTGTCTCCTGTGCAATGAGTTCTAGGCTGTTTCCCACTTTTTCTTCTAACAGATTTAGAGTTTCTGGTTTTATGTTGAGGTCTTTGATCCACTTGGACTTTAGTTTTGTGCAGGGTGATAAATATGGATCTATGTTCATTTTTCTGCATGTAGACATCCAGTTGGACCAGCACCATTTGTTGAAGATGCTGTCTTTTGTCCATTGAATGGTTTTGGCTTCTTTGTCAAAAATCGAGTATTTATAGGTGTGTGGGTTTATTTCTGGGTCTTCTATGTGGTTCCATTGATCCTCCTTTCTGTTTTTATGCCAATACCATGCAGTTTTTATTACTATTGCTCTGTAGTACAACATGAGATCGGGGAGGGAGATGCCTCCAGATGATCTGTTGTTGTACAGGATTGTTTTGGAGATTCTGGGTTTTTTGTTTCTCCATATGAAGCTGAGAATCTTTTTTTCAAGGTCTGTAAAGAATTGAGTTGATATTTTGATGGGAACTGAATTGAATCTGTAGATTGCTTTTGGCAGGATGGCCATTTTCACAACGTTAATCCTACCAATCCATGAGCACGGGAGATCTTTCCATCTTCTGATATCTTCTTCAATTTCTTTCTTCTGAGACTTGAAGTTTTCTCAAACAGGTCTTTCACTTGCTTGGTTAGTGTCACCCCAAGGTACTTCATGTTATTAGTGGCTATTGTGAAGGGTGTTGTTTCCCTAATTGTTTTCTCGGCCCTTTTGTCTTTGGTATACAGGAGGGCTTTTGATTTTTTTGAGTTGATTTTATATCCTGCCAATTTGCTGAAGGTGTTTATCAGCTGGAGGAGTTCTCTGGTTGAATTTTTGGGGTCGCTCATGTATACTATGATATCATCTGCAAATAGTGACACTTTGACCTTTTCCTTTCTGATTTGTATCCCCTTGATCTCCTTTAGTTGTTTTATTGCTCTGGCTAGGACTCCAAGTACTATGTTGAAGAGGTATGGAGAGAGTGGGCAGCCTTGTCTTGTCCCTCATTTCAGTGGGATTGATTTAAGTTTCTCTCCATTGAGTTTGATGTTGGCTATGGGCTTGCTGTATATTGCCTTTACTATGTTTAGATATGTGCCTTGTATCCCTGATCTCTCCAAGACTTTAAACATGAATGGGTGTTGGACTTTGTCAAATGCTTTTTCAGCATCTAAGGAGATGATCATGTGGTTTTTCTCCTTCAGTTTGTTTATGTGGTGGATTACATTGATGGATTTCCATATGTTGAACCGCCTGGGATGAAGCCTACTTGGTCATGGTGGATAATATCTTTGATGTGTTCTTGGATTTGGTTTGCAAGTATTTTATTGAGTATTTTTGTGTTAATGTTCATAAGAGAGATAGGTCTGAAGTTTTCTTTTTTTGTTGGGTCTTTGTGTGGTTTAGGTATCAGGGTGACTGTCACTTCATAGAATGAGTCTGGTAATGTACCTTCTGTTTCTATTTTGTGGAATAGTTTGAGGAGAATTGGTGTGATCACTTCTTTGAAGGTCTGGTAGAATTCCACGCTGAAACCATCTGGCCAAGGGAATTTTTGGAAGGGAGACTGTGAATGACTGCTTCAATTTCCTTGGGGGATATAGGGCTATTCAGTCTTTCTACCTGATCTTGACATAATGTTGGAAGATGGAATCTATCAAGAAAATTTTCCATTTCATTTAGGTTTTCAAATTTTGTGGCATAAAGGCTTTTGTAGTATGACCTAATGATTGTTTGAATTTCCTCAGTGTCTGTAGTTATGTCACCCTTTTCATTTCTGATTTTGCTGATTTGGATAGATTCTCTCTGCTTTTTAGTTAGTTTGGCTAGGGGTTTGTCTATCTTGTTGATTTTCTCAAAGAACCAGCTTTTTGTTTCATTGATTCTTTGAATAGTTTAATTTTTTTCTAATTGATTGATTTCAGCCCTGAGTTTGATTATTTCCAGCCTTCTGCTCCTCTTGGGTGTATCTGCTTCTTTTTTTTCTAGGGTTTTCAGTTGGGCCATTCAGTTGTTTGTATGTGGTGTTACAAAATTTCTTCTTGCAGGCACTTAGTGGTATAAATTTCCTCTGAGCACTGCTTTCAATGTGTCCCATAAATTTGGGTATGTTGTGCCTTCATTTTCATTTAATTCTAGGAAGTCTTTAATTTCTTTCTTTATTTCTTCCTTAGCCCAGCTGTCGTTGAATAACAGGTTGTTCAGTTTCCATGTGCGTGTAGGCTGTTTGTTATTTCTGTTGTTGTTGAGGTCCCGCTTAAGTCCATGGTGGTCAGATAGAATACAAGGGATTATTTAAATCTTTTTGTATCTGTTGAGGCTTGCTTTATGACCAACTATATGGTCTATTTTGGAGAAGGTTCCATGCGGTGCTGAAAAGAAGGTATACTCTTTTGAGTTTGGATGAAAAGATCTGTAGATGTCTATTAGGTCCATTTGATTTAGGCTCTCTGTAAGTGTTTTTATTTCCTTATTTGTTTTCTGTCTAGTTGATCTGTCCCTTGGTGAGAGTGGAGTGTTGAAGTCTCCCACTATTAGGGTTTTAGGATCAATGTGTGATTTAAGTTTTAATATTGTTTCATTTACGAATGTAGGTGCTCTTGTATTTGGGGCATAGATATTCAAAATTGTGATGTCCTCTTGATGGATTTTTCCTTTGATGAGAATATAGTGGTTGTCCTTATCTTTTTTGATTAACTTGGGTTGAAAGTCTATTTTATTAGATATTAGGATGGCTACTCCTGCTTGTTTTCTGGGACCATTTGCTTGAAAGACATTTTTCCAGCCCTTTACTCTGAGGTAGTGTTTATCTTTGTTGCATAGGTGTGTTTTTTGGATGCAACAGAATGTTGGATCCTGTTTCTGCAACCATTCTGTTAGTCTGTGTCTTTTTATTGGGGAGTTGAGTAGTTGATGTTGATAGATACTAGTGACCAACAATTGTTACTTACTTTTGATGTGGGTTTGGTGGTGTTACTGAGTTTCATTGCTTGTATTCTTTTGGTCTTTTTGTTGTGTAGTTATCTATTTCCTCTGTCTCCTTAGATGTAGTTCTTTTCTTTGTTTTGGAGTTTCCCTTCTAGTAACTTCTGTAGAGCTGGATTATTATGTAGATATTGTTTAAATTTGGTTTTGTCATGGAATATTTTGAATTCTTCGTCTATGTTGATTGAAAGTTTTGCTGGGTATAGTAGTCTGGGTTGGAATCTGTGGTCCCTTAAGGACTGTATGATTTCTGTCCAGGCCCTTCTGGCTTTCATAGTTTCTGTTGAGAAATCTGGTGTGATTCTGATAGGTCTACCTTCATATGTTACTTGGCCTTTTTCCCTTGCTGCTTTTAGAATTTTTTCTTTGTTCTGTCGGTTCAGTGTTTTGACTATGATGCGACATGAAGAATTTCTTTTCTGGTCTAGTCTACTTGGTGTTCTGTAGGCCTCTTGTATGTTTATGGCCATCTCCTTCTTTAAGTTGGGAAAGTTTTCTTCTATAATTTTCTTAAAAATATTTTCTGGACCTTTGAGCCTGATGTCTTCTTTTTCTCCTACTCCTATTATTCTTAGATTTTGTCTTTTCATGGTGTCCTTGATTTCTTGGATGTTTTGTGTTTGGAACTTTTCTGATTTTATTTTTTCTTTGAGAGACGTGTCATTTTCTGCAAGTGTATCTTCGGCTCCTGAGATTCTTTCTTCCATCTCTTGTATTCTGTTGGTGATGCTTACCTTTGTAGTTCCCTAAGTAAGGAATGTGACGCTGGCATTATTCCCATGTGCTTCTAGGGGGCGCAGTGTGCATGCGTGGATTTTTTGACTATTGCAATGGTCTGCAGGCCAGTATTATGCAATTCTGTCTGAGATCCAGGGATTTGTTTGTCTGGATTACACTGGTGGACCCACAAGGCAGAGGCTTCAACGTTGGGGTCGCTATCCCAAGAATCCCTATGATGCCCACACTAGGGGTGTGGGTGGCAGCGATCTCGTCTGGTTGCTTCTGTGGAGAGGCCCTGGGTCTGGGGCAAACTTTCCCTAGGAGGCTCACTCACTCTCTTGCAGGACCAGTTGGAATGCACAGGGTTCGTTCCCCTTGCTCTCTACTCTCTGATTTGGTCCTGCTGCAGAAAATGTGCAGATAGGCTAATAGTCAGCAATGTGACACTGGACGCAGAACTCACAGTCCACCTTTCCTGTGTGCTGACTCTCTGTCCTTTCCCTCTGCCAGGAGGGGTTATGTTGACTGGTCCCAGCATAGCGGGAAAGAGTTAGGTTGAGTGTTCTCAATCCCAGATCCCGGGCCCAGATCTCTCTGCCAGAAGCAGCCTGGCGGAAGAACCTATGTTTGCTGATCCCAAGAGAGTACCAGGTAGGGTTGAATGTCCTCAAATCCAGAGCTTGGGTTTCTCTGCCAGGGGCCACTGGGTGAGCTGGAGAGGGGGTGCTGTGTCCTGTGGCAGGCTGCCTCTCTGTCCTTCCCCTCTGACCTTCCCCTCCGCTAGGGCAAGCTTATGGCGGTGCTCTCAGGGGAGTGCCAGAAGGGGTTGGGACTTCTCAGTCCGATCCTGAGCCAGGGTTTCTCTGCCAGGGGTCCTGACTGTGGATTCTTAAGCTGTTCCATTCAACAGCCTATGTCCCCTTGTCCTCTCGATGGTAGTCTCTCTCTCTCTCTCTCTCTCTCTCTCTCACACGTCCAGTTTTGGAATTTAAAAACTCTCTTTCTCTCTCTCTCTTTTAACATTTCCCCCATAACTTTGAAGATTCTATGAACATATGATATTATCTAAAGCATTTCAGTGAGTTTTCTCTCTTTACAAAAAATAATATAAAATCTTAATTTCAACTGATTTACAAGGCAAAGAATATTCCTTTGCATGAGAATATATGAAAAATTTCCAATTGATGATTCATGTTGTTAATTTATATTGTATATATTTTATATTGCCAAGTACACAGAACATATTTGAATTTTATTTTCCTTCTGCGAATAATCAGAGAAAATTTTGCTTCTTTGGGCTTGAAAAGGGATGTTTTAGATTGCTCTTTACAACAGTAAGTGTGAAGGAAAATGCCATAATACAACAACTCTCACTTCTCTGTAGATTTTGACATTTTCCACTAGCCAGGCACTATAAACACGTGTCATCTAAATGAGCAGTTTTTAATAGCATCATTTTCATGTTTTAATTCTTGTCACATTTCTTCTTTGTTTAGGGAGAAGTCTGTTGAGCACCGGGAGATCTAAATAGCAAGTAAGATTTAAAATGTGCTTCTTTGGGCCCAATTTTTAACTTTCTCTTTGTTTTATTACTTAACTGTATATGTTTGCCAGAATGGGTTACGGCTCCTTGTTAAAACTGTTAGCATTTTAATTGCGTGCTTTGAGAAATAAAACTGAACTTTCAATGACTGGAGACTATTTGAAGTCTTAAGTCTACATGACTTTTTTAATGCAGTAGATAGACATAAAAAATTACAGAATGAGTGAAATTTTAAGACCTAGGTGTATTTGATTAGCAGGAGAAAGAGTGAATCTGTAAGCTTTTACAGGGCGATTTTTTTTTTTAACCAGATAAAACTGCTATAACTATTCTGATTTTTCAGTGGATTGATTAAAAACCGCTCTGTAGGCTCAGATGACTATTAGCACAAAGAGTCTAGACAGAAGTCCTACCAAAATCATATTTCTGTTGTAGTGATGACAGAAAAGTTGCCTAATGAAGGGGATAGAAAAAGCATGATGAACAGAAAGAAAGCATACCAGTAAGTGGAGGGCTGAAAATAACAGGAGGAAGAAATAACAGTGTTCATACAAGCCAAGGGAGATGACATATCATTTCACAACTATGCAACCCATTCCTCACTGAAGATGTGAAGAAAGGGTATAAAGCCAGAATGAATAGAATGATAGCGAACATAAGTTGTACCCAGATATACAATGGAAACACTTGAAGAAAAAAAAGAAGAAAATAGAAAATGTTACAAAATTGAAAGTTCTTTTCCATTTTTACTATTTCACTAACTTGTCAGTATAGTTCAGTGAAACTGGAACATAGAATTTTTTGAAAATGAAGCATTGAATGTACTTCTATACTATGTTGAAAAAAAACATTCTACTCATCTTGTCATTATTTGATGCTTTTGGAAATCTTGACATATGGATAACTTCAGTCATGCTTAAATGAGGAAACTGGTTCCTGAGTTATTCCTGGTTTCTCTTGTATTAATGTTTCTGTTGTGTTAATGTTACTGACTTCTTCAGGAGTTAAAACCATGTATCTCAAAGTGAAATAAGTAATTAAAATATACTTCTAGTTCATTGAAACCATATTTTAAACCATTCCAATTTACAGTCAGAATGTTTCAAGCCACTTTGAGATTCAGGGATAAAAAAAAACCTAGAATTATACTTTAGTTTTACTGTAATAGCTATTTCTTGGCAAAGAAAGGTTAGCAGTGTTGCTGGTCTCAATTGCTATCTAAAGGTTTGACAAGGAAAGTATAGAACTGAGTTTTTCTACTCCAAAGCACAAAGCATAAGCATTCATCAAGATAGCTTTCCTTTGTATGAGGATAAAGACATAAATAAGGAAAGCATTCCGATGAAGAAACATTTGGGAAATATGACTAGGTTTATGTTTGTTACTATCATGGGTATGTGACTATAATGGTATGTGTTGCTAAACAAAATGACACTAACAGTCGACAAGTATTGGGACATTTTTTATTCATTCTGAATTGTGTATATCCATTGTAAGTCCATGACTTTCTATAATCACCATATATCACAACCATGGTCACTTCAGCTGGGGCAGTAAAAACTTACGCATTGACTCTTAATGCAAAATACTCAGAATCCCAGAACTACCCTTGAAAGCCATTTTTCCCTGGTTCTCAATGTTTTCATGTTATAAATGGGCACGGGGTCACATTTTTACAGGCTTGCATGGCATCTGAACAGCTACAGCTCTGAAAGTATTTAGATGATATTACTAGAATACATACTAAGAAGGCCAACATTTCAGCTCCCTACAAGCACCTGTCCAAAGGCCCAGCAGCCATAAAGCTGGCCTTATAAAAATTTGTGCGAGGGTTTGTACTTGTGATTCAGTTTTACCATTTTAGAAAGTTATTTTGGGGGTTAACTCAATGCAAAAATTTTTAGTCATCACCCTCGTGCTGCTATGTCTGGAGTGCAGGGAAATGTTTTCAGGCTCATAAAAACCTCCACCTGCTCATCCTTAAGTTTCTCCAGTGGAATAAGGTGGGCTCTCTCTTTCCACATTCCACCTACACTAGCCTACATGGTTTACTTACATCATATAAGTCTTCACACAGGTCACATGATTGATACCTGATGGTCTTTTTTTTGAGGGGAGGTCTCAGAAAAACTTAAAAACATAACTGGAACAAAGGGGAAACAAAGGTGATACTAGACCCATCTCTGGTATTCTACAAATGTATCATGCTGCCTCTCTTAGAAAAACATAACATCTTCAGTACAAGCAATTAGGAGAAAATTATCATGTGGAATAGAAAAAAAACATTAAAAGGACAAGCCAAATTGTAAGAGATAACATAAGCCACTCATTGCTACTTTCCTAAAGAATGAGGCATGAGAAGGGACACAGTGCAGTGCGGTGTCTCAGGGATTGTGTTATGGGCAATCCCTGCACAAGGCAATAATGAGCAATTAAAAGAAAATCCTACAGTTCTGGGGGCCTTCGCAGTTAATAGCAGCATTCTTTGAATTTTCTTGAACATGCCAGTGAGAGCCAGTTCCTCAGAGTTCTTGTGCTAGTTTAACAAACAGAAGCCGCTGCTCCTGTGTTTTCTCTATGTATCATCACTCCTCATGTTCATAACCAAAAAGCAGAGCTGTTTTCTGAGTGCATCTGCTTCTGGCTAATAGTGTGAAGACTCTGCTTTCTCTCAGTTAGTCTAAGTACACTTTTTTCTGAAGTTAAGAGGAAAAGTATCCATCCTGAGCATCCAGAGGACGCTAGTATCTTCAATTTTTCTAGATTAAAAAAAAAATGTTGCTTGAAAACAATTTAAAGAAATTCTTGCCTGATTGCTTGCTTAACTGTAAAAGTAATTATTTCTGATTAACTTTAATAAAATATATTTTATTTTTTCATTAGACAGATTGATCCTGAACTGTTAGAATGTTGAGCACAGATCAATAAATAATTTCTTTCTAGTATATTCAAACACACATTTCCACACATATGGCCTAACAGCGCTGTGACATCTGCATTGTGTGTCATCTGCCTGTCTGAACACAGCTTTGAGCTGTCGTTGTCACATCAGAAGCCAGAGGTGGAATGTGTTTAGGATCCACTTTCATTGTGCCAGTTCTGAAAGGCCGTGTTCTCCTTCCTAAGATTGTCTGTAGTATAAACAAAACACTCACTAGAAGAAACAGTCAAGTCAGTGTGATCTCTGTCCAGCTGTCCTGTCATTACCATAGGTAAACATACTTGTTTCCTCTTTAGATCATTCCTGTGAGAGAACTTCTACAAGGATAGGAAACTTTTCTTTAGGATGTGATCTCATCATTTCACATAATTGCATGTGCTTCTAAGAGACAAATGTAAACTCAGTTCAGAGACAAAGGGTGCCATTGGTTCTTTGGGGAGGGATGCCTAACATATGAATGCATGTTACTAAAGAACACTGGGGTTTTACACAGAAGAAAGAAGCTTACTTGTATAATGGTCTCTTGTTTTCATGTAGACTCTAAGAATTTAATGTTATCTTGGGTCCAGGTAGGAGTTTTATTTTAAAACACCAATTTTACTTTGAGACCTAAGTTTAAAAATGCTTTCATGAAACAACTAGGAGCCAAATCATTGTTTCTTTTGCATTTCTACCACTTTGGGTCACCGTTTTTAATTTACAAAGAACCTGTGGTTTGTTTGTACAGAAAAAAAAGGTTCTTTATAGCTATAACTGATGATGAAGACATCAAGATGACAAAGAAGTCAACATTACATGTTGTTAGGGGAAGCTGCTTAGAGCTAACATGTCATTCGTTTTCCCTAAACACTGCAACCTGGGCATCAACAATTTCAATGAGACTCTTTATTAAGTTGGAAAAGCTAAAGTAGTAGAATTTCAGTGACAGAACCAATGGAGACAATGACCTTTCATTGCCACCACTAGGAAAACCATATTGGCAGCTTCCTCATAGCTGCTACAGCCAAGTATCCCCTGAGGTTCATGTTCCTTGGGTGACTGGATTGGGGGAGAGTACCATGCCCACACACATGAGAACCACAGAGGAGTTCTAAATTTACACTTTCTTACAGACACAAGTTTTATATCTGGAAGAAAGTTAGTACCAAAAGGAAAAAAAATTCCTAAAAGTGAATCAACTGGTCTCGGGTGCATGTACAATGCACTGGGGAAATGAAGTGGAGTCTTGCTGCTTCTGCTCTGTAGGGTGGAAAAATAATCATTTAGTATGGCCTGTTACCAGAACAGACAGCAAGTGGGGACTCTGCCATATTTGAGGCTATTATTAGGTCTGCCTCTGTGAGTGATCACTCTGTTTCTATCACCAATGATCAATAATAGGACCCAACAATGCCAGTGCCATGCTAGGGAAACTTGTATGCACATTTATTTTCCCTGTTTCCAAGATTAATTCTAGTGTTCCTGGCCCCACACATTAATTATTGCTGCAGAAGCTCTTTCTAATGCATCAAAGTTTAGAAGCTTTTTGTTACTGAGACATGAATTCTTGAAGCCTCAGATATTAGGGAACGCATGGAGCATTAGAGCTGATAAGAATTTTCAAATATTGCTGATCAGCTTTAAAAAAATAAACTTTGCTATATGCATCCATTTTTATAATTCATTTCATTTGGCCTCTGTTAGTATGATCTATGATTTTTTTTCTTATTTTATTCAAAGTGCTCAAACACTCAAAGCTTTCCTGAAATCATCCAAGACAGTGAAAACAGTCAATTCAGTATAGATATTCAGGGATGTAGACTTAGTAGGTAATGCACAAAGGCATGCCACAGATTTCCGTTCGGCATTTTTGAAAGCATTGTGGTGTTATGTAATGCAACATTATATACATATATATATTAAGAACATTTACCCTAACATGGCAGAAAAGACAATTCATTATTCTAGAAAGCAGACTGACAATATATATATTCTGAGTCTTAGGACATTGAATAGCAAAGTTTGCTACTAATAAACACCTCATAATGTCTGATATTGTTTGACTTGTATCACCCACAAAGCTGATTATATACTGTGTAATTATATGCTGTGGTTATTATGTGTTTCACAATCTCTTCATCCATAAGTCTGTTTTTGTCAAATAAATACTTAATTGTATAATATTTAAATCAAAAGCTCCAGGCTTTCTAACGTTCTTGGATATGAGACTAATATATATATGGCATGGAATATAATGAAGGTTTATAAAAATTTCCCAGTCCTTAAGTCTCCTCTACAGTCTGTTTTGTTCTCTATATGCACTTAATATAAATAGTCGGTTTCCCTTGCCTGTGTATGAAAGGAAATATCTTACTTAGTTGCTTCTTGTCTTTGCTACTTGTATTAGAAATGATTTATCTTGACTTCCATAAGTATGTGGAATCAAGAAACATCTCATGGCACTCAGCCCCCACTCATTAGCTAAGTCAGTTTTTAATGCAGTGTAACAAATTACACACACTTAGATGTAATTCAAGTACTTATTATTTTATAATCGGTGACTATTAGGGTTTAGCTTTTATCTGCAGGCCTGACTGGAGATAGGTGCACTGTCTTGTCCATTCAGGTTGTTATCAGATTGCACTTTCTTTGGAAAGTGAGACTAAAGGCTTTGACTTCTTGTTGGCAAGTGTCTACATCTTCTCTCAGTTCAAGTCACTCTCTGAAATTTCTTGTCCCTCTCTCAGCATAGCACCTTGCTGTGAAAAGCCAGTAAGGGAGGAAAAGAAACAATCACTAGAAATTTGACAAGATGGAGTCCCTCCTCAATGAAACATTTCAGCATGGACATTGAGATAGAAAGCATGAGCCACAGCAAATTCCTCTGCCACATAAGTATTATAACAAACAGTAATGATAAGAAGATCTGTGAAACCCCAAGTATGAACTAGAATTTAAAATTGTGTAAAAGAAATCTTGCTAATAAAGACACAAAAAAAGCTGTTAAAATATCTGTAGACTGGAATTTTTACTGAGCCACACCCACAGCACTGCCCTTTGTAAGAGCTTGAGTCCTTGGTGATATAATGAATAATGCTATAATTCATTATGGCACTGGCACTGAAAAGCATGTGAACCCCTTTTCTTTCCTAGTGCATTCTGAGTCTTAGGACACTGAATAACACAGTTTGCTAGTAATAAACACCTCATAATGTCTGATATTGTTTGACTTGTATCACCCACAGAGCTGCTTATATACTGTGTAATTATATGCTGTGGTTATTATGTGTTTCACAATCTCTTCATCCATAAGTCTGTTTTCTCAAATAAACACTTAATTATATAATATTTAAATCAAAAGCTCCAGGCTTTCTAACCTTCTAGGTATGAGACTAATAGGTGAATTATAAGTCATCGCCCTAAGGAAATGTGTGTTGAGATTTATGGAGGTGTATAGAAAAGGGGAAGCTATATTTGATGAGCCATGAAAAACTACCCACTTGGTAGCCTCCTGGGTCATCCTAGAATAAAAACTACTTCTGATGCCCCCTTTAGACCATAGTTGTCCTTTTCTATTGAAAAGAAGTAGTGGATAATGTAACCAGGATGTGCCTTCATCATCAATTTGTATCTAAGACAATCTAATGAGCATATTACAAATAAAACAAAAAAGCACAGGATGTTTTCCATGCAAAAAATAACAAACTTAACTGCTGAGATTGTCCAACAATTATACTAATTTCTATTAGCATCTCTGGAAACTGTGTCTATTTTGCAATATAAATGTGACTTCTGTTATTTCAGTGTGGTAGCAAGCTTTCTATTCATACAACAAATACCCAAGGTAATAAACCAAAAAACAAAAGTCTATTTTTGCTCAAAGTTTTTAAGGTTTCATTCTATTATCAGTTGGTCATGATGCTTTCTTACTTGGAAAAGACATTAAGTTATTAGCAAAAGCCTTTGAAAGAGAAAGTTGCTCACCTAGGGCACTAAGGAAGCTGCTAAAATCATGGCACACAGCATACAAAAGAAGGAAAGAGCAAGAAAGAGAAAAGCCTATAGTCTAATTATTCTTTTCAAAGGCACACACAAAAGTGCTCAGAGGATGCCAACTAGGTTCCATTTCTTAAAGGTTATATTTACTCTCAGTAGTATCACAATCAAGAAAGAAGTCTTTATCACAAGGCAGGGGGTGGGGCATGCATGGTGACCCATTGCAGATGAATCAATCAGTATCTTCTCAGAAAGGGAGCAACTCTTTATAGAGGGCTGGGCATGATTAAAAGAGAGCACAACAGCCATGCCTTGGCTTGATGATAACAGAGGAATCAGAACTTGGAAAGACCAGCATGGAAGGGGGCCATACAACCAAAACCTGACCTCACATACTCTGACAACTAAGGAAACAGAGAAACAGAGAGCTGAAGGAATGTCACATAGTAAAAAGCACTTGCTGTTCTTCCAGAGGACCAGAATTTAGTTCTCAGCACTCATGTTGGGAGATTCAAAACCCTGGGGGGAGCAGAATTGCCAGGCCACAGAGGACAAGCCAGTCCTGATTAGACCTAATAAGCTAGGGTCAGATAGAAGGGGAGGAGGTCCTCCCCTATTAGGGGCCTAGAGAAAGGGCATAAGGGGGAGAAGAGGGAGGGTGGGTAGGATTGGGAGAAGACAAGGGAGGGGGCTGTAGAAGGGATACATAATGAATAAATTAAATAAATAAATTAAATTAAATTTAAAAAAATTCCTGGAGCTGTAACTCCAGCTCCAGGGAATCCAACACTATTCCTAAATTCCACAGGTGCGTGTGGCATACACTCATGAAAACACACAAACTCAAAAAAGAAAATAGTCCTTAAAAAAATGAAAGAAATAAGTCACAGAACTCTTGTCTTTTCCCTTATAACATTAAGCAGTTAGAAGCTCCCATTGCTTGAATCATAAAGAAGCATGAAGAAAAAAAAAAAAAGTCATTGGTAAATTCCATAATGTTGAACTCACCAGGCATAGAATAACAGGAGGAAAATTGAAAATAAATCCGGAAAGGGTTATGTGTCCATATATTCCATACAATTTTGCCTCATTTCTATGAGAATTGAGTTTCTATCCATAGCCTACTTTCTGTTAGCTGAGCTGCGTACTTCCTTTGCTGCCTAGGGGGTTACAGGGAAAGACTTCTGTTGCTTTCTTACATTGCTTTAGAAGCTACATCAATCATCCACACCATTTAGTTAGGTCTTGGTCTCCTTTCAGACTTCCAAGTAGCATTGCTGAAATCTTTAATATTATTTCAGCCATTTTCAGTGGTTAAAAGAAACCAATAATTTTCATGTTTGTATAGGCTGACTAAGTTAAAGCTCCATCTGTAACTTTAAGCCTTCTTTAAATGGATGTTCAGTGCCATGAAGGAATAGAATTTACCCAAGGCCCCACAGCATAGGCCCAGGGTCAACCCAAGTCCTTGGAACTTCTTAAGTGATCCAGTCAAAATATGGAAAGAATTTCTAAATATTATTACAGTCCAAGTTTACCACTACTGTTTTTCTTCAACTCTGCCATTACAGTCTTATGTGGCCACAGTAACAAAACAAAAAACAAAACGAACCAAAAATCATGAAATTCTGTCTAGATTTTGGTTAGGAAATTAAGCTTAGCTAATACTAAAAAATATGCCAACTCACTCCCTCCCCTCTGAAACTCTGAAAGCAGAAACTTCAATTATTTCATTTGCTTGGCATATGGAAACAAAGCAAAGAACTTATAATGAAAACTGAGCTATATGTGAGTCTTTAGAATATGCTTATATTAACAAATACCGTCCCATAGCCATACATATTGACTAGACCACTGAACCACATTTCATTAAGAAATAGGAAATTTAAAATAGCAAAGAAATTAAATCAAAAATCAATAATCTAAAAATAAATGAGTTCAATGAAAGATCATAACATTCGAAAAAAAGGAGCACAGATAACCTTTTTTTTAATTTTTTATTAATTACACTTTATTCATTTTGTATCCCCCCATAAGCCCCTCCCTCCTCCCCTCCGATCCCACCCTCCCTCCCCTTTCTGCATGCATGCCACTCCCCAAGTCCACTGATAGGGGAGGTTCTCCTCTCCTTTCTGATCTTAGTCTATCAGTTTTCATCAAAAGTGGCTGCATTGTCCTCTACTGTGGCCTGGTAAGGCTGCTCCCCCCTCAGGGGGAGGTGATCAACGAGCAGGCCAATTAGATTATGTCAGAGGCAGTCCCTCTTCCCATTGCTATGTAACCCACTTGGACACTGAACTGCCATGGCCTACACCTGTGCAGAGGTTCCAGGTCATCTCCACGAATAGTCCTTGGTTGGACTATGAGTCTTTGGGAAGTTCCCTGTGTTCAAATTATCTTGTTCTGTTGCTCTCCTTGTGGATGGAATTTTATGTAAGAAATGGGAAATAGTAAGAGATGAGGGGATGGGAACGCCACAGATAACCTTTTAAACATGATTCACGTAAGGCAGCAGAACAAAGGCTAAAATAAAGCGTTCTTCTTCAAAGAAATTTAACTGTGTCCTAAAAAAAACACCCACATATAATGATATACAGAAATGGGTATCTCCTTATCAAAAGCCCCCTTGATAATCAACAAGCATAGCCAACATACACATTGACAAAGGGCTCTGCATAGGAGCTTCCTACAGCACGAATGGTTGACGGTAACCACATGTCTGAAAGGTAGCTATGACAAAGTAAACAAACAAACAAGATAGAATCAAAACCCTGTTCAAATCCAAAAGCAACAAGTATATATATATATATATATATATATATATATATATATATGAAAACAGTACTTTAATATAACTTATGTTAATTCAGCAAGATACACTATTTTCTATCCTATAAAATGTTTATTTTTATAGCTACAAAGGTAAAAAAGTGTCCTGTTACATAATATAACTCACCTTTCCTGTTACATAAGTAATTATTAGTTAATTGGAGCCAGAAACTCTATGTGTTTAGTTTTAGCACTTAAAGGAGCTTCCTCACATCTAGAGCCTTAAATTATACATTAGTCACACCTCTAGCATCTGCAACTACTCATAGTTTTAATTTTGAGTAAAAAGGTCAATAACTTTTTGGTACAATTTGTATATATAAAGTAGATAATACAGCTCAGGAAGACTTAGCTACCATTCCTAAGTTACACAAACACACACACACACACACACTCACAGAGAGAGAGAGAGAGAGAGAGAGAGAGAGAGAGAGAGAGAGAGACTAAAATGGCTAGAAGCAGAAATTCACATAAGCACTGATGCCCAGTGAGAACATTTTAGAAAGAAGCTTGTGTCAAGCATTGGTGGTGAGTCTTAGTTACTTATTTCTGTGCAGATTTTACAGATGAATGTCAGGTTATAAATGAGATCTTCCAAGTCAGGGATTAGCTGCTTAACCTCTATTCTGGAGGCCCAAATACACTGAAGTGAATGCAGGTTCTCTCATGTGTGAAGAAGCAGCCACACACCCCAATAAAATACGATGGGAAATAAACTTCTATTTCAAATTTTAAATTTTTGTATATTAAAATAATTATAGATGAAAAATACATGTCATTTGTTTTTTAAAACATTAAATTCATGAAATTACAACACCTGTGATCAAAAGCTTTCCAGAGAAAAACTTGAATATCTTGGGTCTTGACAACATGTACCAAATAGACACCTATACAAAGTATGATAAATAATGATTACAACACCTTCTAGAAAACTGAACAAACATAAAAGGTGTTAGTATAAAAATGTTTAATGAAAGAATTAACTCGAGATATCAGAAATCTGACTAAAACGCTTC
This sequence comes from Psammomys obesus, assembly GCF_907164565.1. NCBI lineage: Eukaryota > Metazoa > Chordata > Mammalia > Rodentia > Muridae > Psammomys > Psammomys obesus. Next base: position 12,519,263 of record NW_026585686.1, read on the forward strand.
CAAAAATGACAACACAGAAAATCTAAGAACAAAAGTAGTAAAGATGTAATGAAGGAAAACTTTGTTATACTTAAGAGGCTTGGCTTTCCTTAGGAAAAGGATCCCATGACAAATTAATATATGCTCTATTTTTTCTAACACTTACTGTGAAACACATGAAAAAAAGCTAAGAATTCTAAACCCAAAATGCATAGGCAATGAAAAGGGTAGTGATGGCCACAAGTGTCATCCAACTAAGTTAAAATAAGAATGACATATTTCTCAAAGTAGCATTAAATTCTCTCAAACTAAAATATAGGGATGCTTTAAATTCTAGAGAGAAAACAGATTTCTAATTATATATATATATATATATATATATATATATATATATATATATATATATATATATAATGTGAAAGTCCAATGTTTTCAAAAACATCTCAGAGTAAACCTAACCAAAAAGTGAAAGATTTCTGATGTGAATATTTCAAAACAATGAGGAAGAAAAATTATGATAACACTAGACAACATAAAGACCTCCCATGTTTTATAATTTAATTTTATTTTTTTTAATTACACTTTATTCACTTTGTATCCTCCCATAAGCCCCTTCCTCCTCCCCTCCCAGTTGCACCCTTCCTACCCCTTCTTCACACATGTCCATCCCCAAGTCCACTGATAAGGGAAAGACCTCCGGTATTTATGGATTGGAGGAATCCATATTAGGAGTATAGATGTACTACAAAAACTATCAATTATTGTAAACATTGTAAAATTAAAACAGGCTGCCATCGAAATTAGAACATCCAGAGAAAATGACATCCAAATTCTGATGTCATTCTTCACAGAAGTAGGAAAGAATCTTTAATATTTATATGAAAAGACAAAAGGCTAGATGCCCAAAGCAATTCTGGACAAAGCACATATATTGCTGGAAATACCAACTCTTTCTGGTTTTAAAGTCTACACAAAGCCATGGGAATAGGAACAGCATGGCACTAGCCCCACCCATGTACATCAGTAGAGTAGAGCACATCATTGATTCACATATCTATAGCCGTCTGACTTCCTCTTACAAAAATTCCAAAAATATGCACTAAATAATATTAGCCTTTTCAACAAATGGTGCTGAGAACATTGCAAATCCATATACAACAGAAGCTAGATCTCTATCTCCCACCCTGTGAACAAATCAACTCAAAGCAAATCAAAAACTTTAGACCTGCAACTCTGCAAATATAAGAGCTCAAACTAGAAAAATACTTTCAAGACATAGGCATGAGCAAGGGCTTTTTGAATAAGATTTTTCTTATTCTGGAAGTGAGTTAACAATAGACAAATAGATCTCAAGGAATCAAAACTTTCTAGCCACAGAGCAAAGAGACAGCTTGCAGAACAGAAGGTAATCTTTATTCCCTCTGTCATGTGATAAAAGGTAAATGTCTAGAATATACAGATAGTATAAAAACCACAACAGAACACCCATCACTTTCGTAGAATTGTAAAGTAATCCATATTCTATGGAAATCCATATGGAAGTTTCATGAAAAACAATAAGTTCTGCTATATGACCCAGATATCTACCACAAACAAAGACTTAACAAAAGAGCTCAAATTGACACACAGAAATCCTTGTTCATAGATATTTATCCTAGTTACAATACCTAGATCATGATACCACATTAGGGTGCAGAAAAGTTGATGAATGGACCATATTAAGCATATAAGGTAAATCTCAAAAAGTCACATATCACTGTTTACTTTCATTTGTGATCTCTCTATATATACATAAAATCATGGAAGTACATATGAAATGAAACTAGCAGTGTAGGAAAACAGAAGGAGAAATTGGGGTAGAGGATAGCAGAGGGTTGGGGTTTGTGTGTTCATGTTATAAGATATATGTCTCTGAAAATGTCCAGCTGCAAAACAATGCATGTGTATCTGAAGAGATGGCTCAGTAGTTAAAAGCACATGTTCCTCTTTTAGTGGACTAAATCAAAAGTTCCCCAGTGCCCACATCAAGCCAAGTGGCTCACAACTGCCCATAACTTGAACTCCTTGGAATCTGATACCCTTTTTGGACCTTCACAGACACCTGCATGCATATGTGTGCATGACAATACAGTAAAAAATTAATAAGAATGTTATCATATGCAATGAATATGCATAATACATTTTTTAAATATCTGAAACCTATTTGGATAAATTTAAGAATGTATCCACATCATTAAAAATGTAGGAAGACTATAAAGCACTACCTTAGTATCAAAAGTTAGTAATAATAAAGATGAAATAAAGGCAATTTCAGATAGGCAAAGTACTTTAAAGTCCAACTCCTTCTAATCTTTTGTAATAAACAAATGGAATGTTATTTTTTAGAAGCACTTAAGAACAAACAATATGAATCTCAGACTCAAAATTTAGGAAGTCAAACATAGAAAGAAGGTAAATAAATTAAAAAATAAAATAAAATAAAAGCCACAACTCTGAAACCCAAACATGCAGTTCAAATCAGAGTAGGGGATGTTGACATGAAAGTATCTGCTGAGAGAACAGAAGTCATAGAATCTACAGCTATTTCTGAGAAGCATTGGTAGGCCTGTGCTCTCTTAAACCTACTGGAGTGTTTTCTTTTCAAATGAAAGAAAGATTGGGCGAAAGAGAGGGAAGAAGGAACAAAAAGCAATGAAATAGAATGAAAGAAAAAAAGGAAAACAGATATGCACTAAGTAAGTAATTAAACGTTACAATTTATTAACAACCTTTTACAGAAATTGTATTTGTTTATTAGTGTTGTTTTCTCTTCAACATGGTTGTATTCAACTTTTTGGAATGGTGATGGAGACTTCTTCCTTGTGATAAATAGACAATCATTAGACATTACAAATGCAGTTTCCTCTATCCAAGCTTTCAGTATAGAACAACAACAATAACAAAAGGTCATTGGATTATTGAATCTTCCTATGTGTACCTATACTTAATATAAGTATAAATTATCATTCTTAAAAAATTCTCCTTTTCTTACAGACAAACAGAAAAATATTTATTAAAGGGGACAGGGGAATTTATACACACAGATAGAGAGAAAGAGACAAAGGATATTTTCAGAAATGTCTAAGGTAATTTTATATGAATTTTAGTTCATGTGCTTTTGATTACTTGCCATACTAAAATAGTGAAAATTTTCTTTAACTTATCAAGAATACTGATTTGCAATGTTAATAACACTTCGTAAAATTAATAGACCATGAGCCAATGTTGACTTAGTATCTATTCCTCATTTTAGTGTATGTACAACAGGTAGATCATGTAAATAAATATGGTAATTTTGTCCCACTGTGAATTTCACATTTTGAGTTCAATCTTCATTTCAATAAGCAAAGATAGAACTGTGAGGATCATTGACTTCAGAACATTAGCTTTAAAACTGAATATGTAAATTCCAAGGGAATGGATAATTTTTGTTTTGTGTATTCCCCAACATAAATAGACTTTCGTTGTAAAATCATATGTTCCACTAATTCCCAATGGGAGAAATGACAATAAGAAAGAAATCGAGGGTCCAGATTTATAACTTATGTATCACATTTGTCCTCATGGCCATTCTAGTGTAGGAAAGCCCAGAATGGTCATCAGATGTTAACACTGAAAATCATATGACATTGGCAGTTGGATATACCTCGGGTCTTTCTTGTGATGCTGAATCGTTGTGCTTCAGAAATGACAATGAAAGAAGTCTCCAATGAATCAGCTGCCCACTGCTTCACTCTAAATGAAGCAGCGGCTATCTTGGGGCTTATTGATGGGTTCTGTCCTGTGGAAATTAAAAGTCATCATGATGAGCACAATAGCCCAAGTAGCTTCATACTAAAGACAATTCCAGGGAGCTGTATTTTACAGTCATCATTGTGTGAGAGCTATTTCTCTCTTATAAGACCAGTGAAGCAAAGCAGCTGGTCTACAGCAGCAGTTCAGCCACTGAACAGTGAAAGGTATAGATTTGTCTTCTAGACATACGAAATTATGATAAGAAATCTCGATTTGCTTCTTTGAAAAGAAAAAGAATCTCTCATTTAAGAAACCCGTGGTTAACTCAGTGAAGCTTGCTAAAATGTATTAGAGAATAATAAAGTGAACTTTATTAAAAGGTACCCTTGGGAGCAATCCCATCATGCTCTGCAGCTGAGAGCAGCAGAAATTGTTGGCCAGCCCTTCCTGTCTTTTTATACTTAGCTTTGTATAGAATACCTTTATAAAGAAAGAATCAGGCAGATGCAGTTGCAGTCACATTCTGTTTGGTTTGCAGTCACCTTTTTAGATGACTAGTGACTTTAGTGGTACATTAAGGACACGGGAATTCTATATTTTCTTGTGTTTCATCATTTCACACAGAGGGTCCTCCTTCACTTGTATGACTTGTAATATTAATTGTTAGCCATTAATAACACCTAATATGTACCATGTGCCACACTGTGTTCACTTAACACCTGCTATCTTCTCGTTCTCACAGCAGTCAGGCAAGGTAGTCGTTTCTTTATTATCATTGTCTTGGATAAACTGAAACAAAGATGGAATTTTTCAAGATCTTTTGTTTCATGTGAAGTGATTAGTACAGTACTGGGCAGACAGAATGGACAGCACCTGCTGAAACTGGTTGATTTTAAGTTCCTCTAGTAAATTGTACTAGCTTCTCATCAAGCAATGAAAACAGACTGGTCCTATAGCAAAACTACTTGAATGTTTTCCCATGAAAGTCCATCTATTCAAAAATATATGTAGAGGGGTTGTAAGACAGCATAGCTAATTAAAGAATGAGTGGCTCCAGCCAAGAATGTTAATACCTGGAAGAAAATGCAAGTGGCACTAAATTATTTGGCTTTCCTATGTCTCTTTTAATTGATCAAGACTATCTTTGAAAACAAGCTCAGTTTGGACATTTTTTTTTCTGACCCACTTTGTCCTTCCACAACTGTTTTGAATCTGATCTATTGCTCAATGCTGCACATTTTTGAGTTCCTCTCTTCTTGCTTTACCAAAAAGGATGAGACTTATTAATTCCAGAGTTTAGATTTTAAATCCTTCTTCTCTTATACATGAGCTGTTTTCCCCTCATATTTTAACTTGCAGTATTGTTGTATGTTCCTTCCAACTATAAACTTATTTTCTTACGGGCACTTTTCACCTTTTGAAAATGGAAATGTTCCATGTGGCTGAAGAATGTCAGGAAGTGAAACATTTGGGAAGAATTATATAGGATGCAGTCACTCTGGATCTTCATCATTTTAACCAACAAGAGTCAAGCAAAAAAACAGGCACAGGATGGAATGTGCCAAAAGTTTAGAGTTTCAGAATATTTATAGCAGATATGTGATTTTGAATTGCCATGGCTGCACAGCTCCAACAGGTCTTATGTCCAAATGAATGAAATGTAGTTAAAGGATAAGAGCATTAAGTTTATTTTAGATGATAATATGCCTAAAATATTTGAATTATAGGCTAAAAATATTTCAAAACCTTTTATGTCATGATACTAAAATTTAAAGTGGGATAAGATAATACGTAGCTTCTAAATTATAATTTATACTAATAAACACAATACTGATTTTCAGAATACATTGTTCTTTGGTATATTTTGGAGTGACAAATGTTGTTGTCCCTTAAAATATTTAAACCACAAACTGTGATGCATTAATACTAAGAATCAGAGAAGTAGGAAATACTTCTGTAAGAAATGCCCAGTGTTGTTCTTTGCATTTCAGGCAATCCCCTGTGGTGGAATGAGACTAGACCTGAGGTTAGGTCCACAAACATGATGACCTGAGACTAGAACTTAATTTTGTGTCCAAAGAGCAATAAGGTCAACTGGAGGCTGATGGTGGTCAGACCTCTAATGTTATAATAGAGTAGGGCACTAACAGATTGAGGTGCATCTGATTCTATAATTAAAGGTAAACCTGTGGAAGATAATTGACCAACTATCAAAGGTAAGTTCAAAAACACACAAGGAAACATTTAAGAAAAATGAATTTCAAAGAAACAACTACCTTAACTGTATTATTAGAGCTGAGCTCAGCCTCTGATCATCCACAGTTTGCTCATTTTCCACTGCTTGAAAAGATTCCCAGTTACATTTGAGTAGATAAATGCTTAACTACTATTAAACAAAAGTGTAAAATATGGGACAAGAGAGACATTTAAGAAGTTAAAAGGACTTGTTCTTGCAGAGGACCTGAATTCATTTTTAGAACCCACAGGCAGCTCACAACAGTTCTTAACTCCTGTTTCTCAGGCACCAAATACACATATTATATGCATACATTCATACATCATACATACATACATAGAGTCAAACTTTCATGTATATAAAATAAAATTTGTAGTATTTTAAAGGACCTAAATAAATAGATAAGCCCACCCAACAAACACTGTAATGAAACCACGTCATCTTAGCAAATCTCCCTTGAAGCATCTACTTCCAAAACCGCAAAGTATATTTGTAATAAAGCACAACAGACATTCCTAGTCTCATACCAGATATTGGTAGTTGAGAGAGTAGAATACAAATGGGTATATTTTAATAGTTGGAATCAGCAGAGATAGTCTCCAATTACAGACAATTCCACATGGACAAGAGATGACCAGAGTTTTCATAACATTGTTTCATGTTCAGCTCAACATGTCTTGACTGCTTATAAATAAGAAAAAACAAAACAAAAAAACACTGAAGGAAACAGAACCCATAACAACACTGGTTTAGGTATGTGTCAGTCCCATGATGGTAATGTCACTTTGATGTACTGAGAAGAAGGCCAGGAATATATGCTGCAATGCCAATTTTCACTAACAGTTTGCATTGGGTGTGAGGTTCACAAATGGTTTCCGAACGCATTTTGAGATGCCAATGATCCACTGGTGTGGTGCTGAACCAGCTGACCAGGAGTGACATGCATAGTATTTATTATTTCTGATGTTGAATTTTTGGTTACATGCTTCAAATGCAGTTGATTTTGTGCCTGCACCACTGCTAATGTCTTGAATAATTATTGAAAACTTGGAAGGACTGGTATAAACATATCATTGATATTAATGTGGGAAATCTACAAAGGAAGTAAACACAGGGGTGTTTAAGGATAGCTAGTACATGGTGAGAAGCCTTCTTGAATGGGACACAGAAGTAGGGTTCTAGTACCAAGGAAGGGACCTATCAAGCCATAGCCATGTCCCCAGGTCCTACTGAGACAGGACATTATGTAGCTTTTTACCTCAGGTCATATATTTGGGTACATAGACATAAGAACAGTAACCAGACTAAAGCCTAAAATTGAGTTGCTGTGATTTGAAAAGAAGTCTATTTATATATAAAACATCAAGCAATAAATTTAGACATCATAAAAGAAATTATTGTTGGGATAGCATGGCCCTGAACTATAGATTCACTGCCTCTATGCAAGTATAATTAAGGATAAAAGAAGCATAACTTGTAAAGGTTTTAAGATTGGTTTATATAATAGAAATCACTCTTTACTGTGGACTGACTAATGGCATGATTGTTACTTGGTTTTGTTGTAACTATTTCCAATATATTGTTAGAATTTTAATATAGTATATCATTAAAACTCATGAATGCTAGCTTTCCAAACAGGATTGTACTAAATACTTTATAATGAAAACATTGCTTCCCAGTTCACCTTGTCAATTCCTTAATCATTTAAATGTGATAGACTCTATGTTCTATTATCATATGTTTCAGATGTGCTATGAAATTTATGAAGTAATCCTGCTTGTTAATTCCTATGAAGTGAAGAAAAAACATTTATGATATTAGAGTAATTTGAGCAGTTAGAGAATAAGATGTGAGCCTGACTTTTGTAACACACACACAAGTGCGCACATAAGCACATATACACACTGTGGACTAGGGATAAAGAGAAGTTATTGTATATCCATGTGATTAGACATTGTTGAGTTAAAATAATTCTAAAAATAATAAAAAAGACGTGAGGAAACCAAGAGAGCAGATTGATAGATTGTAGAAGTTGGCTTGTAAATCATTCGTTGATGTTTTACCTTATAAACATACCTGGGTATGTTTTACCTTATAACAGCAACACAGTCCAAAATGGTAGTTAAAAATTTATCCAAATTCTAAAAGAGCTGAAGTTACGTTGTTAAAAGCTTTGAGCCATGAATTACGCTTATATTCTCCTAACACCGATTCAGAATTATAGAAAGCTCATCACCGCATGTATCTGAAGGGGCCCAAAGAAAAGTGCAGAATATGCTTATTTTAAGCAAGCCTCCAAATTGCAATAAAGTTCTATGTTGGGGGACTAGACATTAATGCAACTTCTATAACTCGCTAGTTGTGTACATTGAGTTGTTAGGAAATTCAAAGCAGCAAGAAATCAACCTTACACTCAGTTGAAGGGAGACAGTTCCTCTTTACACGTGGGCAGAACCTGGGCTAACTACAACCACCCACAGGTTCTTACTGGTTTTATAGGACAGATAACAGAGCCCACCTGGGGGTGGCCTCTGAGTCCCCTGCCCACAAAAAGGAATTTCTGCCACAGTTAGACATGCTTAAAGGAACAGGAATTGCAGAAACCAATATCTGTAGGAAAATGTTTTCCAAGTAGCAATAAAGCACACAAACACTTGCTGGTTGCAATAAAGAATATTCTTTTCTTAGTAAACTGTGATCTACCATATGACCTTTGATCAAAAGGCCACTGTAATCACTGTTAAGGCTGATTTTTTTTTAGTTGAAAATAGAGGTTTTATATACAATATATTCTGAAAACAGTTTTAACTACACCCCCAGATTTTTCCTACTTTCCCACTTCCCCCACCCACCCAAATCCCCACTCCTTTTATCTCTCATTAAAAAACAAAACAGGCATTTTAAAATAATAATAAAATAAAACAAACAAGAACAAGCCAAAACAAACCAACAGGAAAACAAGCTAGAGAAAAAAAAACACAAGAAATACTGAGACGCAAAGACACTGAGACACAAACATTTGCACAAAGAAAACCCTTAAAAAAATCAAACTGGAAGCCATAAAATATGATCAAAATATTTGTAGGGTACAAAAAAAAAAAACTTACTGCTGGTTATAGGGACTGTGTACCCAGAGAAACTACACTGGAGTGAACTAATTTTCCTTTGAGAGCAGTTATCAACTGTACATAACTTTTGGCTAAGGGATGGGTGCTTGTGTTCTCCCCTTCTCATCACTGGATCACTGGGATCTCAGCTGGCTTTAGACTTGGGCAAGCCAAGTGAATGCTGCCTCAGTGTTTGTGAGTTTATATGAGCTTTGGTCCTGTTCTATCTAGAAGGCCTTGGTCTTCTGTTCCCTCTGTTTTTCTTAAAAGCTTTTCACCTTCTCTTCCACAGAGTTTTCTGAGCTCAGAGGGGAGGAATTTGGTGGAGACACCGCACTTAGGACTGAGTTTGCTATGTTCTCTCAGTCTCTGCACATTGTCCAATTGTAGGTCTGTGTGTTTGTTCCCATCTACTTCAAGAGGAAGCATCTCTGATAATGGCTGAGCAAGATACAGATCTAAGAGTATAGTAGAATGTCATTAAGAGTCATTTTTACTGCTGTTTTTTGTTTGTTTGTTTGTTTGTTTGTTTGTTTTTTCCTTTGAGGCAGTTTCTTGAAAGTGTTTACCTTCCCAAGATATGGTATAAGGACTTTTGCAAGCACTAAGCATGCTTAAGTAAAACTTTAACTCATTCTATTTCTCTACTACCCTATAGCTATTATACAAATATTTTACCAGGCTCTTAACATATAGTAGAAATTTGATTTCCCTGGATACACATATGAGGAAAAAATATATAATGATATCATCTCTGCTTCAGTACGAGTGACTGAAGTAAATTGTATTGTACTATCGTATAATGTATTTCCTGATACATAACAGAACAAACTCACAAATACATGGCTACCTGAAAGGCTGAAACCTTCTACCTCCCTTCCCCTGTGACCCACAGGAGAAGTTTCAATGAAACTTTCAAATGAAAGTTTCAAAAAAACCAGGGAGGCCGATCTCTGCAATACAATGCTGCTGGTCGTGTTAAATGGGTGGGTGCACGAATCAAAATTGCCTCATAAACAACAGCTGCCTTTTAGAATTAATTCCCCTACCTTTCTTCACAAGTTATAGCAATCAAAGGCAGTATTAAAAGCAGCTATATCCTCAGCTGGAAGGCCCGAGTCATCAGCATTCTTTGCTGCAGCTGTTTGTATGGTAAGCCTCAGCTGACCTGAAATAAAGAGTCTTCCCTGTGACTTCTTTATGAGGAGTGTGCTCTGGCCCAAATCTACCTTATGGTTTGGTTTTTGTAGCACCAACACTCTCATTGTGGCAAAGGGCTTGTTTGAGCTGAACTTTCTTTATAGCATACATGCACTAATTTGCTGGATGTGAGGTTTCCGTTTAGCAATGCTCAGTTTGGCTGAATGAGAGCTCCTTGTGCATCTAGTAGTCAGATATCCATAATAGCCATGGGAGGGAGAATTCATCAATTATGCTGAGATGTCTGGTTTTGAAATACCAGATGCTCTGATGGTATTCCTGCAATGGGAATCATTAAAATTCTTAGATATTTAGAGAGTCCAACGAAAGAACTGTTCTCACTAGTGATAGGTCCCAGGCAAGAGCATATTAAAAATATTAAAGCGTTATTTAAAATTCTATCCTTTATATTTTGTTTCTGCACTTTCTCTCCCCACTCATACATACTCGTCTTTACCCAATAATTCTCCCCTGTTGTACACTGAAACAGCTTTGTGAAGGAGATTTTTATTAGTAAAGTCAGATAATGAGATGTTGTTGTTTGAGGATTGCCGATTACAGACCTTTACAGAGACTGAGAAGAAAGCAGGAGCGCAGTTCCAAAGCCTCTATTTGTTTTATGTTCCGAAATCTGGAGTGAGTCAGGATGCATCTCCATGTACAGAGGCAATGACGGCATTTAAAATGATCAGTGATGATATCTGTACTTTCAGACTTGCTTAACATGTTCCTTATGCAAAGCCATTACCACAGATTCTGAAGTTGCAGGGGCCCCCAGTTCCCCATAAAAGCAGCATTTGGCCAGAGTACAACTTCACCACCAGCTCTCTGGCATATGAGGATTAATATTTCTTATCATGAAGTAATATCCATTGAAATATTTTCTCTGCTTCACGGATACATCAGACCCAGCTTAGTCAGGCTTTTTGAATATTGTTGGGGGGATTTGTTTTTCAGCTGTCAGCACCCTGGCTCCTTATTTCCTCTACAAAGCTTAATCTCCAAATTCTGTTCATAAAAATAGAATTCTACATTCCTGAAATTTAAGAGGACTGCATTGAACATCATCTTTTGTTTTCTGTAGAACCCACATAAACAAAGAAGGAATATTGATTACAAAAGGGTCCCAGCCAGAATAACGTCACTGTAAAAGAAATAACAATATTCTTTGCTCATTACTTTAATAAATTTTAATTAAAACTAGAAAGATAAGTTAAATGTTCAGCTAGAAGAACTGTTACAATGACAGTTCATCCAAATGATAAGCCATGATGCAACCATGAAGATTTGTGTCAAAAAAGGAAGAAAATCTAGTATAAAAATTGAAAAAAAAAAAAAAAAAGCTTCCTTCGATTGTTATTTTATGTCTGTTTTGGGTCAGGTTTGTTGAGGTATAAGTTACATCTGTAACTCTAATCTGTGTATAATTTTGAGTAACAGAAATTTCATTGCTGGGACAACATTCCACATGCAATATATAATTTTCCTCCTAATTGTAATTTTAATATGTATTCCCACCTCTGAAATCCACATACTGGAATCTAACCTCAGCTTAACAACGTTAAGAGGTAATGTGTCGGGGAGTCCACTAAGTCATAAGTTTCCATCTATCCTAATGAAGGCCTTTATGAAACTGATTTGAGGGAGCTTATTTGGCTTTCTGCAAATGAAGAAAGGGTTCCAGTACTTACCAGACAGCAAATCAACTGATAAATTGATTTCTGGATTTTCTGGGGTTTTCTTATTTTAATTTGAGTTTGTTTATTTTGTTGTTGTATTGGTTTTTTTGTTTTTGTTTTTGTTTGTTTTATTTCATTTTGTTTTGTTTTAGAGACTAGTCTTTCTATGGCCTCAAACTCAGAGCAATTCTCTTCTAAAGTGTTAGGATCATAAATGTGAGGCACTAGAACCCAGATTAAATTTCTGTTGCTTACTAGTTCGCTAGTCTAATGTATTTTTTTTTTTATAGCAGATCCAATACGCTAAGAGGCCATCAAAAGTCCACTCATGTCTCCTTCTCATTAATGCATCTTTACCTGTATACTTGGTCAGCAATAGCTGTTGATCGTTGCTATGAGTTTTCCTGTTTCAGACTGTTGCATAGATCAGAGATTATATAGCCTCTGACTCTGGCTTTATTTTTCACTTAGCAAATGTATTTGAAAGGCGTGGCATGTAGCAGTTTGGTGGTGGTACTGCCTTTGCATGCACTGAATGTGCTGGGGGCATGGGTGGGGAATGTGGCTCAGAAGAATCCTGCTGAGTTAGACCATCCTTCAGGCAGCGTTTTGTCAATGTCTCCAGGCAAGCTGGGAGCACAGCACAAGGAAACAGGACTCACCAGACAAAGCAAGATGTTTACTCTCAAAGGCTTCTGAGGGTGAGGGAGGCACTGCTCTGTGAGGAAGCAGACCACTGTTAACATGGAACTATGAACACAGGCAAGCTGCCTCCACTTCCCAGCCAGAGGTTAGAGGCAAGGATCTTTCTGTTCTGTTTTGTGTTTATTTTGTAAGTGTATATATATTGAAACAAAATTTTCAATATATGTAACAAATATTTGATTTTTTTTCTTTTTAAATTTTTCACACATTGTTTGTTTTGTGAAATCTCTCTAGAGATTAAATTCAATTAGATTTCCCTCTTAGCTCAGGAAGCAGCCTTTTGTACTCTGTAGCATTGCAAAATACTGGCATGTCTGTGCTGTGTGTTCCTCAAAGACTTTCTAGAAAGAAGGATGTGTTACTGCAAAGCCCGATATTTCTGTCAGTAAACTATTCTGTTCCCCTGCTGAGAAAGCAGGAGCCCCTGGCACCCTCTGACTTAGAAGAATCCGATTTCAACTCTCAATTAATTGTTCTATGAATAGGAAGCAGCCTTTGCATGATGCTCATCCCAGAGGATGAGCAGAGAGACAGTTGTCAAATCCTGGTTGGTTGTGGTGGTTTGTTTTTGTTTGTTGATTGGTTTTAAAGAATCCTTACACCTCCTCCCAATAAAAGGTAGAAAATTTGGCCTACTATGAACATTTCAAACATCTCATAAGAATGGAGAAGTATAAAAATCAAATCCTAAGGAAGATTTCAAAGTTATCAATATAGTGGCAGTGTTGTGTTCTTAATAACAATTTGGGTCACATTGAAAAGGTGATATGGGATATCTCAGATACCATATCACATCACTTACAAATAATAAAACAGATAAGGATTTTAACATGACAGAAGATATTATTGAAGTTGGTAAATTAATGATTATTTAATATTACCTAATTCCCAGAAAACATTTAAATTTTACTGTCCAATATATTGTCTTTTGTTGTTATATCTTTTGCATATTTCCCTTTTTAAAAACCATAGTTGTTTATCAATGAGATGCTTATGCGGCTTCTGTGCATTTCATGCTTCTGATTTATGAAATATATTTCTCTTCCAGTTCCTTTGTGTCTCTAACTTGCTTTAACCAATTAAAAGGATAGGCAGTGGGGGGAGGGCTTGAAAATTACACCAATACTGTCATTTTCCAAGATGTTTTGTTTGACTATATTCCAAGCAATAGGATGTAATCAGAAGAACAATCAAATATGGTTTTTGTTACATATAAGATAAAATCTACTTTGGGCTAGATTTCCACAGTTTAGTTCAGGTCAAGAGTGTCTCCCTTACCATGCATTGTTCAGGGTTCTCTGTCAGAGTCTTTTGATCCTGTTCAGTCATCACACCTGTTTTGCTTTCCTCTTCAGTTTCTTCATACAAAGCAGCCAAATTCTGTGTCTTTGGCATCTAATGTCTACCATGTCAGTCCTTATTTCTCATTCTAGATAATATCCTTTCCCGTTCTGAGAGGATACTCCTGCTACAATCTGCTCATCACACATTCTCAACTTTAATAGCTAAACTATCTAGCCACTTAATTACTCCATACTCCCAAATTCCCTGTTCAGTTTTCCTCCTTTGTTTGAATAATTGTCCTATTGATCTCAGTAACTTGTTAGATTACAAATCATTTGATTAAATAAACCAAATAAAAGGAGAGTGTTTTCACTGCCATCAAGCCCTACAAGAATAGCACTGATACAGCTAGTCATCATAGAAGGAATTATCCACATACATCACTATGAACCATAAAAAACTAAGTCAATCCTGTCATATTTTGTGAAAAGCTGACTATGTTGTTCCTTCCAATTCACCCCTTTCCTATAGAGTTTCAGTGAATTTGCAAATTTATTTAAAACAATAGGTAAGTTGGTTGCATGAAATAGTCTGTGTTTTCTGGTGCAGAGATCCCCAAGTTCAATAAGCTTCCTCCCTGACTTGCCTCAACAATACATCCCTGAATTCTATTTAGTCTCTTATCATTGCTCAAACCCTACTTTGCGACACAGTATTTGTGAGCACTTCCCTGGTTAGCAAATGAACTTCTTACTCAGAGATTTGCAGGATGAGGTAACATCTCATCTTCTTAGTGTCTTTTGTCACATCATATTCATTGAAATTGTAGGTGTTATTTTCTTTTGTTCATGCCCATACTGTGCCATTCATGCTAGCTATTGTAAATAAACTGCTTTACACTTCCTTGGGTCCTCAATACATATAAAAAGATATAACATAACATTTGATAAATATTTTAAAAGCTCTGGAAAAATCAAGCAAAAAGTAACACAGAGCAGTAAGAGGAGGGGAATGTAGTGGACAGAATAGACCTCACTCTAGGCAATGTGAGATTTTCTTCCATTAAGATAGAAAAAAATAAAATCATTTTCGTTGTTTTTTTATCTCTAAAACTTTTAAGAAAAATTTTAGTAAGTAAATCAATACATCCCATTAATGACTTGATGATTTGATCAAAGATAATCAGAAAACTTGGACATAGATTAATAAATTTATAGTGTCAAGAAAAACCATAAATGGCATACATTATAAGTCTACTGAAAATGAAGCTGGAGGCCCATTGTTAGATCTCAGACATGTCTATAGCTCTCAGTCTTTTAACTGGGCTGCAGATATAACCATGATGGCTAGGAAATGGCTCCTGAAACATTAGCTTCTGCTTCTCATTTGTATCTTAAATTTGCTAGAATCAATCAAGAGTGCTTGATTGATAGCTAACAAGGGGGCTTGGGAGATGGCTCACTAGTTAAGAGCATTAACTCCACTTGCAGATGTACCATTTTTCAGTCCCAGGATCCATATGGTGGCTCACAACCATCTATAACCCCAGTTTCAGAGGACCGGATGCCCCCTTCTAGCCTTCTCAGGCATCAGGCATACATGTCATACACAGACGACATACATGGAGGCAAAACACTCATACACAAAAATAAAAATAAATATATATCTTCAAAACATTCCCAAACAAGTAATATAATTACCAGCCACCTTGAGAGTTAAAATCAAAATTTTATAAAACTTGAGAATCATTTTTAAGATTGGTTGAATCAGTTTTCCTATATTGTAAGTCTAGTCAACCCCAAAATAAATATTATTTTGTTGTTCTTGATTAGGCTGAATTTATTCTATATCAACAAACCAACCAAGTTTTAGTAGAATGGTTAATGTGAAAACACTTTGTCTATTTGGTAAACATAAGACTCAATCTTCATGTTTTCAGGTTGAGATAATAGTATCCATGAGCTATAACATAGCTCAGTAATAGAATGTTTGCTTAGCAAACGAGGCTGTGGATATGATTCAATTCCTAGTCAGGGATGGGGTTAGGGGGGAAAAGGGGAGAGGGAAATGAGTTCAAGGGAAGGAGGCAAGAGGAAAGGAAAGAAAGTAATGCAAACAAGCTATAGTTTGCTGTGTAGTGTCTCATAAAACAATTTTTGCATATGTTAATTCTTTTAAAATCTCTAAAATAACCTTACAAAAATGCATACTATTTTTTCTTTTTTTGTTGTTGTTTTTATGTTTGTTTGTTTCTTTGTTTCTTTGCTTTCTCATGACAAGGTTTCTTTGTGTAACTTTGGCTATACTGGACTCACTTTGTAAAACAGGCTGGCCTCAAACTCACAGATATCAGCCTGCCTCTACTCCTTAAGTGCTAGAAATACAGGCCTGTGCAACTGTGCCAGGCTCAAAATATATGTTATTAAACTGCTTTACAGATAGCACTTAGACTTTTCCTATTTGAGATTCTTAAGTGCTATCATAGGGAACACTGACCAAGTGTATACCTCCTGTTCCCTATCTTACTTTCTTTTAAGTAATTCTTCCTCCTCTGATTGACAGGTTTTTTTTTTTCCAAGATTACCTGATTATTGTGGACATACATAGCTATTAATAATGTAGAAAAACCAAACAACTTCCAGGAAGAAGGAATCTCGTATCCTGAGAGTATAATTTTATAGAACACTTTGGGTGGAACGTGCAGAACATCAGCAATTCCCCCTCACAATCATTATGGCAGCCTAAACTAAAATACATCCATGGATCCTGAAAACTTGACTAACAGACAAGTGGCTGTCCTTTTGGGTCCTATGACAACATCTTACATCAAAGCTTCATTTGAACTATGCTATAATTTAGCTGTCTACTCAGACACAGCTAACAAAACCCCTGTAAGTATTTAAACAGAGGACTGGTACTGACTCCTAAAACCAGCACCATATTCTAAAGGTAAGGGAATATGGGCTCTGTAGATTTGAACCCCTGAGGGTGCAGGGCTTTCTGTGATCATGTATTGCCCTTTAACAGTCCAAACATCCTAATCTCAACTGTGTCATCTCACACACACAAACATACCTAGGATACTGAAATCACCAAACCTCTGGGGTTAATCATGTGTAAGAACAGAAAAGCTGTTTCCCATAGTAAGGGGAACAAGGACTATTTTCTAACAGGAACTCAATGACTGGCTCTTTGACCTCCCGACCCCCCAAGGGAGGAGCAGTCCTGTTAGGCCACAGAGGAGGACTTTGCAGCCAGTCCTGAAGATACCTGATAAAACAGGATCGGATGAAAGGGGAGGAGGTCCCCCCCATCAGTGGACTTGGAAAGGGGCACGGTGGAGATGAGGGAGGGAGGGTGGGATTGGGAGGGAATGAGGGAGCGGGATACAGCTGGGATACAGAGTAAATAAAATGTAACTGATAAGAAAAAAATAAAATTTAAAAAAAATAAAAAAAAAAGAACAGAAAAGTTGAAGAGCTCCTTAGTCCTCATGCCTCTGGGATATGCCTCACAGGCGTCACCCAGATGAGAAGGTTTCTAATCAAGGTCTCAGAATGAAAAGTGACTTCCACTGTCCTCTCCAGCCTCAACACAGGGTACAAACAAACTCTTAGCAAATGTATTTCACATCTCCTTTTATTGTACTGATGTAAATCAAAGGCAGACAAACTGATAAGTAGACACTAAAAAAAAGTCTCCTTAGAAAGGGGAGCGCCTTCAACTTTCCTTGTCATCATTAGTTTAATTTGTTAACAATTAGCCTTTGAGATTATTTCATTCACCATTCTGAGTTGGAGAAATATTTCCACCAGCAAATTAGTATGTACTAATAGTATCATTGGACATAAGATTCTTGTCTTTGAACTTCAAACACAAGACTATACATTAAAGAAAAATAATGGTAAATAGAAGGAAATTTTGAGTTATAAATTACCACCCAATAGGTGGCACAGTGGCCATTGCCACCAGCACTTTGAGGCTGAAGCAGGAGGATAGGCAGGTGAAAGCAAAGCAAGCCTATGATATGTCAAAGCTACACTTCAAGATGACATCTCAAAGTAAATGAAAAAGTGAATAAATAGCCCCTTTAGTAACCTCTCTCTCTCTCCCTCCACTCCCTTCTTTTTCCCTGCTCCCCTTTTTAAAGCTGTTCTTTCTGGTTCTAGCCTACCATTGTGGATCTCATAGGCCTAGCTTCACTGTTACAAATACTTTTTTTGTAAAAGTAACTTTAAAATTTAATGTTCAGTTCTAAATAATTTGCTAATTTCTTTTAGTCTAACAAATTAAATATTGAGGAATGAATTTAATTAAATACTTCTCTGAATTAAAACATATAGGAAGATTTCAAAAATATTTATTATGAACTAGTGACTATATAATTAGCTATTTGAAAACACTGTTGATCTGATGGACAGAACAAAATTACTTTCTAATTAAAATTACTCTAATGAGCGTATTGCACAGAACTAATGAATTACTCAAAGCTTTTCAATTAGGAAATAAATCAAATAACTTTAGAATAAATCATTACACCCATCCATTTTAGAGAAGTCTAACTCAAGAGCTCTCTCCACCTGCACTTCTTCTCTTTCTCTTACATAAAGGAAATAGAAATGTATAGGCACATCAGCCCTTCACAGAAGACTGAAAAGTGCTCAGCAAGCACAGCAAATTAAGAGAGGAGTTTAAGCAGTTTAAAATATTCATTCACATCAATACTGAACACTTACTATGTTCTGCTTATCACTTGCATTGTCCATAAGTTCACTGTCCCTACTGACTGTGAGTTTAATTTTAGTTATAAACAAAAGTCATACTATCTAAGCCTGTTCCCTTTCTCCTCAAAGTGTCTCCGTAACTGGCAGAGTCTTCATCAGTGGCAATATCTAACTGTGCCCTTGCTCCTGTATTATTTGACTTTGTATCTTTCTGCCGTATATCTTTAAAACCGCACGCTAGAGGCTAGAAAGATGGCTCAGTGATTAAGAGGATTCACTGCTCTTACAGACTAGGGGTCAGTTCTCAGCACCCACATTAAGAGACTCACATTGCCCATAACTGCGCTTCCAGAGGATATGATTTGCTCTTCCACCCTCTGAGGGATCTGTCACACTGTCCATATGCACACTGGCACACACACAAATGAAAATAAATCATTGAGAAGTAAAAATAAATAAAAAGCTACAGGCCAAATGGATTTGACTGAGTGCCACAAAGGTAACTCTTCTCCCATGTGGACTGCTGTGATATTATTCTGTTGACAATAGCTTACACTGATGAGCTGCTTAACAGATAAATATTTTTGTTTGTTGGTGGTTTGTTTGTTTGTTTGTTTGTTTGTGAGACATGTCCTTACTCAGTAGCCCTGCTTGGCCTGGAACTGAATATGTAAACCAGGTTGATCTCAAAACTGTAGACATCAGCTACCTCTACCTCCCAAATGTTGGAATTAAAAGCATGCACCACCATGCCTGTCCCCACAAATAACTTCATGAGTAATAAAAAACAAAATAAAAAATAAAACCACAATCTAAACTTGGACATGTGATCCTGGATACTGTCTGAAAGAAATCCAAACTAAAATGGTTTTCTTATAAATCACTTATGTATGCATATTTATATGTGCCTGAGGTCAACACTGAGTATTTTTCTCTGACACTCTTAACTGAAGCTAGAGCTTTTCAGTCAGCTAGAGTAGCTCACCAGCCAGATTTGTGAATCTTTCTGTCTCTACTCGGGCAATGCTGGAGTTGGCCACCACGGTGTCACCATTCTCAACTTTTATATGGGTGCTGAGTATCCTAAGTGAGATCACAGGAGGCCCCTTAATGACTGATCTATCCTCCCAGGCCCTACATTTCTTTCCAAGTTAGTTAGTTTTCCTTTTTTTTTTTTTCTTTTAGACATTAGACAAGGAATTGGATGGATAAATACTGCAACTTAAAATGTAGAAATAAATTCATATATTCAATTCTATTTCACTGTAAGAGTAAAAACAAGTGCTTTCTAAATTTTCTCTTGACTTTTTCCGAGGGGTTCATAGTTTCTTAATACTCAATGTCTTTTGATATAGATATAATAGCACTATAGATATAACAGATAGCACTAATATAATAGCACTAATTCTTTCTTACAGAGAGTTTACTTGTTCATCTTAAATATTGTCCTTATTTTCTGCAATCTTTTAAAGTCATAGATTGTGGGCTAGAGACATGGCTCATGGCTTAGGATCACTTACTGTTCTTGCAGAAGAGCTGGATTCAGTTCTTCATACCTAGATCAGGCAGCTCACAACTGCCAGTATCTCCAGTTCTAAGGCATTTAACACCATCCAGCCTCTATGGATACATATATGCATAAATTACACAGACAAATACACACACACACACACACACACACCAATAAAAATTCAGTTTTCTAAAGAAGGCATTGAGAATAATGAAACAAGAAGGAATGAATGAGATGGAAATGAGAGGGCAGTGTAGAGAAGAGGTATAAAGAGGGTTAACTAATATTAAAGATCTTTAAAGGAGGTCATATGGACTATTCTAGAAGGTTTCTAAAATATGTACATATATAAAAGGAGTTTTATGGAATTGCACTATAACTAGGAGACAATGCCTCTCTCAGATACAATAGGCTATCAGATAAAAAGTACAATGTCAAGATAGGCAATCTCTTTTAAAACTGTTGGTCTAGGATGTCCCATAGACCTCCAAATGTTACAAGTTATTGCTAATGATCATAGTTACACTCCAGAATTTAATCATAATATCCTGTTGGAGAATGAAATATAATACTTACCTTAAGGCACCGCCACTATTATCTAGCTTTCATACTGCTAGTAGTTTCTATGAATACTATGGGAGGAGAAAAGTAATAATCAGTGTTACTGAGCTGTGACCCATGTGGGGTATAATAATAACTAGCCTGACAAGATATGACCATTGATGCACCTAGTGGCACAAACGTTATGGAAAAATAATAATAACCACTTTTATTTGGACTTAGGGCCCCATCCACAGATGGAAACTGTGTCTGGATTGTTATTTGATCTGAGAACCCGACTAGAGAAGTCCTTCCCTTGGGGGTAATCTATTCTTACTATTCTACTAAATTCATGATAGTGTTAAACCAGCTCCTAATGGCTTATTACCATACACATAAAATAATACATTTCTCAACCCTCATCAGAGAAGCTTCTTTTTTCAGCTGACGGTAGTTACCATAGTGAGTCACAACTGACCAATGTGCAAATAAGAGACTTTGATGTTCTTGGCCCTAAACGAGATAACCGCACCACACAGCTTCCTCCCAATGTTCTGCTCTCATAGTATAACAAGGGGCAGAAAGGGTAGCCATAGTTATAGATGACTGTCAAAACAGGATTTTGTTTCCTCTAGAACAGGAAAGTTCTGTGCAAAATCAAGCCAGACAAAAATTCCAAAATAGAGTAGAGGTGAGCACCCCATCCTAGGAGCTACTGATAATTGACAGATATTGTGAGAGTAAAAGTCAATTTTCCTTAAGGATATGTCCCCTGATAGGATGATCACATTCCACTATTGTTTTAAAAAACAAAATCCTAACTGTTCAATTTTACCAATGAAGACTCAGGAGCCAGATTTTGAGGTATAAACCCCAACAAGCTCAAAGGTGCAGAAAAAGCATCCAGCTGACTTTTGCACTCAGCTAACATCCCAGAAGGAAAAAGCTCTTCCTCCTTCTCCACACTCTTTTTTAAATTTTTTAATTAAATTTTTATTTTTCTACATTATTTACATTTTATTCACTTTGTATCCTAGCCTTAAACCCCTCCCTCACTCCCTCCCAATCCTACCCACACTCCCTCATCTCCTCCCATGCTCCTCTCCAAGTCCAGTGATAGGGGTGGTCCTCCTCCCCTTCCATCTGACCCTAGCTTATCAGGTCTCATCAGTTCTGGCTGCATTGTCTTCCTCTTTGGCCTGGTAAGGATGTTCCCTGCTCATCGAAAGTGGTCAAAGAGCCAGCCACTGAGTTCATGTCAGAGACAGTCCCTGTTCCCATTACTAGGGTACCTACTTGGACCCTGAACTGCCATGGGCTACATCTGAGTAGGGGTTCTAGGTTATCTCCATGCATGATCCTTGGTGGAGTATCAGTCTCAGAAAAGACCCCTGTGCCCAGATTATTTGGTTCTGTTGCTCTCCTTGTCGTGCTCCCATCTCCAGGTCTCACTAACTCCGCCTTCTTTCATACAATTCCCTGCACTCAGCCCAAAGTTTGGTTATGAGTCTCAGCATCTGCTTTAATACCTTGCTGGGTAGAGTCTTTCAGAGGCTGTCTGTGGTAGGCTCCTTTCTTCTCCACACTCTTAAACACTCTTCAATTCAACTTCCCTCCTTTGAGTTTAATCCCTGTCAAATGGTCACCTGTTCCACCTCTTGAATTAGAGTTAACTTTATTTAACCAGTTTACAGAAAGCTCTTGGATTAAAGGTGTGTGCTAGGGCTTGTAAACAAGTATTTCTTTACAATAAATAGAAAGCTCTAGAATAAAAAGTTGAGCCATACCACAATTAGAGACAGATTTTTCCAGTTCAAAATCTCAGCATTCATGGTGGGATCAAATATCCTACAACACAGAAGTATATGTATGGTACAAATTGGATTATTTTTTAAAAGCATAAAGTTGGTAGAGGCAGGGAAGTGAAGACAGACTTAACAGGCAATATGGTGAAATGTGGAAGATAATATAAGCAATGTATATTATTAAATTGTCAAATTTTTCATAAACTGATTTATTTAGATGTTAAAATCATAGAACATGATTTAGCCACAGAATTTTAATGATAAAATTATACATGGATATTAGACATATAATATAGAATAAACATACTAAAACCTGCATACCTAAAAAGCTAAGCAAGAAAGAGGATAAGATGATCAATCCTCACTCAGAAAGGCAGACAGACAGACAGCAGAAAAGCGAGAAAACAAGGAACAGACTGAGAAAACAAAAACAGACTGGAGCCTACCACAGAAGGCCTCTGAAAGACTCAACCCAGCAAGGTATTAAAGCAGATGCTGAGACTCATTGCTAAATTTTGGGCAGAGTGCAGGGAATCTTATGAAAAAAGGGGGAAATAGAAAGACCTGAAGAAGATAGGAGCTCCACAAGGAGAGTAACAGAACCAAGAAATCTGGGCACAGGGGTCTTTTCTGAGACTGATACACCAACCAGGACCATGCATGGAGATAAGCTAGAACCCCTGCACTACTAGAACCTAGTAGCCCAAGGCAGCTCAGCCTCCAAGTGGGTACCCTAGTAATGGCAACAGGGACTGTCTCTGACATGAACTCAGTGGCTGGCTCTTTGATCTCTTCTCCCTGAGGGGGGAGCAGCCTTACTAGGCCACAGAGGAAGACAATGCAGCCAGTCCTGATGAGACCTCATAAGCTAGAGTCAGGTGGAAGGGGAGGAGAACCTCTCCTATCAGTGGATTTGGGGAGGGGTATGGGAAGAGATGAGGGAGGGAGGGTGGGATTGGGAGGGAATGAAAGAAGGACTACAGCTGGGATACAGAGGTAATAAACTGTAATTAATTAAAGATAAATAAATTTAAATTAAATAATTTTCAGGTGTGATATATATATATAATTGGATTCTATAGTCTAATTTACAATAACCATTAGTGTTAATTATAAAATTTATCAAATATTAATTTAAAAATTTATATAAGTATTCTATCACTAAAAAAGTACTTGAACCTAACTTTCTTCATTTCAGTCTGAATGTAATAATTTCCACTAATTTCTGCCAGTTTCCTTTTGAATTTTTATCTCTAAAGACTGACTTCATTTCTTGGAACAATTTAGCATAGTAAAAAATGCTGGCATTTTCTTTTCTTCAGGAAAAGAGCACAATTATGTCCAATTGGAAATAATGTCTAATTAGGTCCTCAAAAGAAACAAATAAAAATCAAATTATAATAAGGCACATTGAACATAATTTAATTTTTCCATAAAACAATATGTGGAAGAGTCTAAAAGTAACTCTTGTAATATTAATGAAAGTGATGGATTACATTGCTATACTACTTTTTTTGGTGGGGGGGGAGTAAAACTCATCACAAAAGGAATCTTAACATTTGTTACCAAGCATGTTAATCTCTCGAGCATACAATTCCATATTACACCAAAAAGTACCTTCATTAACTGAAGCATCTTATTATCTGACCCCAAAAATATAATCAAATATATCACGTGTAGCCAGTGTTTGCTACTTTATTGCATCCTTTTTCCTACCTTCCTAACCACCCTGTCCTTTCCAACCCCCCAACACTAGAAAGGAGGCGTCAATGATACCATTAGGCTACTTTCTATTGATTAAAAAAATCCAGTTTCTTGGGGCATATTTATCTTTGTAATCAGCATATCTCCAAGCAGCAAACAACATTCCAGAAACCAGCAACAGTAGCAGCAGCAGACTCAGCACTAGCAGCAGGGGGAACAGCAGTCTGCCAGGCCCTCTAGCATTTATATCCTTTCAAAAGTCTCCAGAATTACAAACATAAACTATCTTCACCTAACAAAATTCCGCCTTTGCTAAAGCGTGAGGCAAGTCATAGTCATTTGCTGTGGACAATATGAAGCAGTCCCATATCCTTCACCTGGTATTAAAATAAAAACATATTCACATAACATTTCTGAGTTTTTAAAGGAACCAAAAATTCTTAATGTAAGAATTTCTCTTTTAAGCCATTAATCATACTGTCTTTAATGAGAAATTATAAACAGAGACATTTCTAGTAAACTAAATGCTTTTCATATCAGTAGCCAAGGTTTTCATAAGACCTCTTCTACCCAATTCTAATCTTTATAAGTTTAGGTAGTATCCACAGCTTTTCATTTCCTGTGGAAACATGAACAAAACCACCTTCCCAAAGCAAAATTATTACAAGTTTCCATTATGATGTTAATATATCCTTATACTATATAGGTTAATTTATTTCCAGAGTTTTTTGTTTGTTTGTTTTTTCTGTAACCCAATGTCTCTCGGCTGGTTTTTGTTCCTTCCTTATTAACATGTAGATCTTTCTACAACTTCTTGTCCTATAGGCTTGTGTGGCATATCCATAATGTGCTTTATATTATAACAGGAAAAGAATTGCTTCATCTTACTGGGGACAAATACAGGGGCATTATCAGTCTTAATTTGTGCAAGTATCTCCCTAAGAACTATTCCTTTCCAATAAACGTGTAAGAGCAAAATCAGCCTTTTCAGAACTCAAAGCAGTTGCCCATTGAAACCCTGAATATGTATCAATGGTGTGGTATACAAACTTTAGTTTTCCAAATTCTGCAAAAAGAAACAAACCCATCTGCCAGATTTCATTTATTTTTATACATCTCTGGTTACTTCCAGTGGGAAATGGAATTTGGTTATACAAACAACAAGTAGGACAGTTTCTTATAATGTTCTTGACTTGTTGCTAAGTGATAGAAAATTTTTTTTATCTTTCAACCTCTACTGTTGCATTCCAGAATGAGCTGATGTAAAAAGTTCACCTATGTCCTCCTCCTCTATACTAACACCTATCTACAAGAAGAACCTTTGAAGAAAAAAAAAAGTCAATTACCTTAAAGTCACTTCCCAGGAGAGTGTCCTGTACTAGGCCAGAGAGAAACTCAGTACAAGATGCCAAGAGGAGAGCACCATAAATAACACTGGTGACAAGACACAATTCTACCTAATTTCCTAAAGTCTCCTTGTTCTGCCTTAATATCATGTGTTGTCAGAAAGGGGGAGCCCTCCTTCCCTACCAACTGGCCACAGCCTAGAAGCAGGAGAGGGTAGGATGGGGAGGAGACATGAGAGGAGGCTATGATTGGGATGTAAAGTGAATAAAATTTTTTAAAATGTAAATAAAAAACCTTTACTGTTAACATGGTGTTTATCATGAAATTTTGAGGCTTGTAACAAAGTTCCTATTAATAATTGCTCAACTTCTTTATTTCCTTGTGCCAATCGACCCAGTAAACCTGTTTGACACTGAATATGGGTAATATACAATGGATAATTTCTATTTCTGATTGCGTGCTGCAGCTCCATAAATAACAAGGTTAATTCTGAACTATCAGGAATTAATTCAGAAGTTTCTATATGAAAAACAATTCTTCCTGCATATTGAGAGTCAGTATATTGTGAGATTCAGGAAAATCTAGTAATACTGTAAGGATTGTATATAACTTTCATGTCTGAACTGAAGTATATGGATTTTGAATGACTTTGCTTATTTTATCTAACTTAGAGCCTGCGATTCCCAACTTATTTGCATCAGTATAGAATTTGGGTGCTTCAGGATTTGATGTTCCCTTTACAATACATGGGAGAATCCAAGTAGTTCTTTTCATAAACTGAAGACCCTTGCATTTAAGATATTTCTTGTTAATTTCTCCCCAAAAATTTTTACTATAGGCCCTTTTCCAATCTTCATTGATTATGCATAATGACATAATATCAGCATTAGTAAAATGTACTATAATTTTGGTTGGGCCTATTTCTAACAATTGATGTATATTTATTCTATATTTTCTATGTAAGTTCTAATTTTTTGTCTTGTTTGTGAGCTAAGAATCCATTCCATAATACTATCTTCCCTTGATATAATGAACCCAGTAGAAAAATGAATTGAAGGCAAAATAATAAAAATATAATCAAGTTTAGGATATTTTCAATCCACATATGCATCTCAAAGTCTCTGTTCTACTAGAGTTAACTCTCACTCTCTGTCTTTCTGTCTCTCTTTTTTTTTCTCTCTGTTTCAGCTGTTAACCATCTTGAACTGTTTAAGTCTGAATCTCCTTGTAACATTTGAAACATACTACTTAACTCAGTAATTAATCCAAAGGTAGGCCTTAGCAAATTAACATTTCCCATTAATTTTTTAAAATAATTATGATTTTGCAACCAGTCTCTTCATATCTGTACCTTTTTTAGTTGAATTTTTTGTTGACTTACGTTGTAACCCAAATAACTAATAGAATCTCCTCTCTGCAGCTTTCCAGAGCAATTTGTAACCCTCAGTATGGCAGAATTCTTTGTGTTTCCTTAAACATTTTCTCTAAAATATCTGTATCAGAATCAGCCAATAAAATATTATCCATGTAATTATAAATAATAGATTTAGAAAATCATCTACAAATTATTTATACTGGTTGTTGTAGAAAATATTGGCATAAAGGTGGACTATTTAACATTCACTGTAGCTGAACTTTCCAGTAATATCTATTTACTGATCCATCATTATTTCAAATATTTCCAGTGATATCTATTTACTGATCCATCATTATTTCAAAGCAAGCCTTTCCCTATCCTGCTCCTGCAAGAAGATTATAAGAAGAAATCTTTTAAATCAATTATTATCATAGGCCATGACTTAGGTAATAAAAAAGGTAAAGGAATTCCAACCTGTAACAGACTAATTTTTTTAATTACTCTCTTCATTGCTCTAAAATCTGTTAATATCCTCCATTTTCCTTCTTTCTTTCTTTTTTTTAATAACAAACACAAGGGAATTCCATGGGCTGGTAGACTCTTCTATATGTTGAGCCTCCAGCTACCCTTGTATCAGCTGCTTAAACACCTATAGTTTTTCTTTAGTAAAAGGCCATTGATCTACTCATACATTTTAGGGGTAGGGCCATTGGTATTTCAACAGTGACCTCTTCTTATAAATTCAGAAATACAATCCCAGTGAAGTCCTGTGTTTGGGCAATTTACATAGCCTCAATTATTTTGATGATATATATCAATACCTTCCCCAGGACCATCTACCATTTCACCCCCAGTTTCATCATGTGCTGTCTCTGAGATTGCAGAAATATTAATCTGAGTACCCTATGTTGTATCATTTTCTTCCCCATAAATTTATGGGTATGTCAGAAACATAGGTCTTAACTTTCCTACTTGACCTTCCAGTCCCATACATTTAATTCATCACACACTTTGTTTGGAGATTACTTATAATTCTTAAAAAACTATATATATATATATAATATATATATAATATATATATATATATATATATAAATCTTTTGGAGTGGCCATTCTGAATTCTGAATTCCAAGACTTTTGAGAAATGATAGTTACATCAGCTCCTGTAGCCACCAAACTTTCTATTTCAAAACCATTTACTTGCAATTTTAATTTTGGCCTCTGATGATTAATCATTGTTTACCAGAACATACAGTTTCCAGTAATTCAGAACCTTCCTGTTTTTCTATTAGAAATAGCTTTGCCTTTAATGTAGGGAAGCAATAACAGATAACCTATCCGATTGCCTGCATTAACTGCATCTCTTTTTTTCTTAGGCAATAATCTTAATTTCTCCTTTGAAATCTCCATCTAATTCCTGAACACACAATATATCATTGGGAAGATAATACACTTCTTTACAAGATCATCCCTACTGTCCCTGAGATTAAAGGACCATAAATTTCAGTGGTTATTTTATAAAATTGAATTTTGGAAAGGGCAAGGTAAGAGGTTTATCTGTAGTCAAGTCTAGAGCATCACTGCGTACAATAGTGTGCAGGAGATAAGCAATACTTAGTTGTGGTGTTTCAATCTACTTGTTATTTCCTGGCTAACAAGAGGAAAATGGCTTGTAATTTTTGCTGTGAGGCCCAGAGCTGCCAGAGACCCCATTTCATTTTCCAAATGCAAGAAGTTGCCTTGGATATCTCTCTTGGGCCTGCACTTATTGGTCCAACAGTATCCCTTGCCTTAACATCTGCAAACCCCAGGAAGGTGAGGCATTCTTTTTAAAAATCCATTGTCCCAAGAAATGAATTGTTCATTCCTCTGGTGGAAAGTACCATATTACTCACAGTTGATGCACCTGGCATATGAGATCTGAACCTATTAGTTGCTCAATTTCTCTGTAAATGACTGAATTTTCTGCAATTGAAGCACCAAGCATTTTGATATCAGAGATCTTTAGCAATAGCTTGTTCTATGATATTAGCATGATGCTGATGAGGACCAATATTGGTTCTATATCTTATTCACTCACCCATTGATGCTTTTCCTGCATTTAACAATCTAATAATTCCTTTACATTCTAAAACACAAAGGTCTCTGCCAACACCTGACTCATGTCAGTGTCATATGCTACTGCTTTGTTTACAGCTCAAACCAATCTTTGCAAGAAATCTGTGAAAGCTTTCCCAGGGCATTGTCCCATCTTAGTAAATGATGTGGACCTTTTCCTGGGCTCCTCAATTTTATCCCAAGTTCTTAAAGCCACTAAGCAACATTATTCTATAGCATTATCATCAAATGAAATCTGTTCTTGTAAATTAGAGTACTGCCCTTTAGCAAGCAACTGGTCTTGACAATATTCATTTCCCTTGCTCTATTTCAATGTTCAATATTCATGACTTCCTTCCTTCACCATGTTAAACATTATAACTGCTGACTGGCTTCTAACACAGCTGTTACCTGCCCCTTCCAATCTTGAGAAATAATTTTATTTTTGGTAGCCCAGTTACTTAATAATTATTTTACATAAGGTGAATGCATCACATAGGAAATCATGGTCTCTTTAAAACTCCACAGATCTATCATTTCTATAGGACTCTATGCTATCTCATCACAATCATGATCCATACAGTAGCAGGCAGGTGCTGTACAGTGGTAAGAGAAAATGATGGTGATTTTGTAATCCCAGGCCACCTTTCCTCTATCTCTGGCAGTGCAGTTGGCTGAAGAATAAGCCTTTTTTCCCCAAAGGGGCTGTTATTTTTTAAGCCTGTAAAGTAGCATGGTCTCCTCCTCCTCCCAGCTACACATCTAACTCCTAACCCACCCAGAGGCTGCAGTTACTTCAATCTGAAAGTATGTAGTGAGAGGTGAGGCCTCAATCAGCCTTCTAGCCTAGTTTGCTATCCTCTTTCATCTTTCAGGAAACTCCCTTTCTCTTGCTAAGTCACCTGGTCTGAGGCCGTTTGTTTTACCTTTTCTGGCTCTACTCACTTCCTATGCACTTCCACCTCTATCTACAATTTTGTCCAGTTGCATTGGCAACTCTACAACCCTTTCAAAAACAAGAGAATAGAGTGACCATTTTGGTTTTCCCATTTCATCACATTTTTGTTTCTCAGATCCCTTACTTTCTACCGGCACTATTCTCTCTCTCTCTCTCTCTCTCTCTCTCTCTCTTTCTCTCTCTGTGTGTATGTGTGTGTGTGTGCGTGCGCCTTGTATGCACAGGTATTCTGCTCTATGTCTTCATCATTTTCCATCATATTTCTTAGAGACAATGTCTCTCTATTAATGTAAAGCTAGAGTGATATCTCACAAGTTGTAATCATCCTTTGTCTCTGCCCCCACAGCACTAGAAGAAAAAGAGTGTGGCAGGCCTGACTTTTTATTACTCAGGCATAGGGATTTACATTCAGGTCCTTATTCTTATTCTGCCAACGATTTTTTCCAGTGAGCTATCTCCCTAGCCCCTCAACAATATTCTTAAAAATAATGCACATATCTCTCCTCACAGCAGTTCAGTCCTCAGCTCTCTATTTTTCTCCCCAGCACATTTCATAATAAGCATTTCAATTTTACCTATTGACTTCAACCAACAAGTTCCATTGAAGCTTTTTATTCAAACAGTGAATTTTTCAATTCCCATGTTTCAGATAGTGTTTTAGTATTTCTATCACGTTGTTGATTTCAAATTCTATATTAATTTTATTATTCCATCGAGCCATCTCTTAGAATTCTTTTGGGTTTTTTTGTTTGTTGTTGTTTTAAATATTTCTCTGAGCATATTTAATCATTCTTTTGAATTTATTATCTGGGAGTTCATCTAACTCACTATCACTGAGGGCCATTAGTGTAGGATTGGTGATCTTTGATAGAGTCATGCTCCCTTAATTTTTACATGATCCTTCTTCTTTTTCATTGAGAATTGCTCCATGGTGTTTTAAAAACCATTATCTTTCTCTCAATAGAATTGTTTATAGTTTTCAAGAGGGACTAGGTTGAAGGAGGGTTGAAGTGCCACTTTTCTCCACTAGACAGGTGTTTTAGGAACTGGGTTTAATTTCTAGTACTTTCCTGAGAATAGAATGCTGTTTATGTAAAGAATCATTCTGAAAAAGAAGTCCCCCTACGAAAACACAGTACTTGTCAAATAAGTAATAATCACCCCATAAACACAAATCATTTTAGGAAATAAAGAAAGATTGATCATTTAGAATTGAATATATTAATTAATGTTGATGTGAATGGAAAGAAACAGACTAATACTAATCACTAATCTGCAAATTACTTCTTCTAATGAGCTATCTTCCTAGCCCCCTCAATAATATTGTAAAATATAATGTACATATCTATCCTCATAGCAGTTCAATCCTCAGCTCTCTGTTTTTCTCTCCAGCACATTTCATGTTATACATTTCAACTTTATCAAGACCCCATGAAACCTTTTATTTGATTCAGTGAATTTTTCAGTTCCTGTGATTAGTTTTACTAATCACTAGTAAAAAGGTAAAAGGTAGACTGAAAACAGAGAGCTAAAGAAAGGTAGTCAGATTGGAGTTCAGCTCTTGGGAAACTGCGTCATGGAATGCCTAAGAACTAGCCAGCCAATATACTCTGAGAAATAGAGTATAATAGAAAATAGAAATAGAAAAGGGAAATGGTAAGGATGGGGAAAAGAAGGAGGATGGGGCATGGAATGAGAGCATTACTGCCTTGTTAAATAGATATTATTATATGAAGTTGTTTTAAATGGAAAGGAAAAACTGGATGTTGATGTATAGTCTGAATGCTGTGTTCCTGATTGCTGTTTTCAAACTCATTTCTCAGTGTTCCTTACATGGCTTGCAGGTGCCTGTCAAACTTCTGAGCAGTCTTTTACAGAGTTAACTGAGAGATGACTGTCCTATCAGTAGGCAGTTCATCACAGGTAGGCTCCGCTCTGGGTTATATCTCAGAATCTAGTTGTGGATTCTGGTTCCAGCCTCTAGGTGAAGGCTCTCATTCCTACTAGGTTTCCACGCTTCCCTGACTGCTGATAGGCCCTGCTTGCAGAGGATTTTTAAATACCAGCATTTAGCAGGTATTTGGCTGGTCTTGTTCCAGCATATGTTTTCAGGACCACTGGTAAGGTTCAATGGATCTGGGGGCATCAAACTGCTGATAAAGCAGGAATCCTTTATCTTCTATCACTGCGACATGAAGATTTTTGTCTCTTTTCTTCCATCACCCTTCTCCTTTTAAAAATATTTGATACCGAGAGTATGTGCTGATTTTCAGAGACTTGGTTGCTGGTTCAGGTTGCTGCCTCTAATTAGAAGAAGGTTGCTCCCTAAATTTACCAATTCCTCCCAGATAGACTCAGTATTTCTTCCCTGTTTTGCTTTGTAACATTTATTTCATTTTTGGCCATAACCGACGTATTCTGAGAGTTGTTATTCAATTTTCTCTACTTCATTCACTGGAGATTCTAGCACAATGTGCCAGCATATTGTATGCATAGAGCCTCACAAACGTCACTTTAAAGATTGGCATATAACACAGCATACTCCTTGTAAAGCTGAATTTAAAAGATCTTCCCTGGCCCTTGCTAAGATATTCAAAATGGTATTTTTTTTCTTTTTTCTTTTTTTTTTTTGAAAATAGATTCTTTTTTCATACAATATATCTTGATTACAGTTCCTCTCCTTCCACTCTGCTGGTCCCTGCCCACTTCCCTTCCTATCCAGATACACTTCTTTTCTGTCTCTCATTACAAAGGAACAGGTTTCTGGAAGGTATTAACCAAACCTGACAAAATAAAATATAATAAGATAAACAAAAACCATTACACGGAGGCTTAACAAGGTAGTCCAAAGAGAGAGAGAGAACCAAGAGTAGTCACAAAAATCAGAGAGCCACTTACACTCTGAAGATTCTAATGAATATATGAAGACAGACAAAAGCTGTAACGTATATGCAGAGGACCTGGTAAAGAACTATGTAGGATCATCCTGAGTAAGCAGAAAGACACACACAGTATATACTCACTCATATAGACATATAATATAGGATAAACCTACTAAAATCTGTACACCTAAAGAAACTAATCAAGAGGGAAGACTCTGGCTAAAATGCTCAATCCCCACTCCAAAAGGCAAAGAGGATGGACACCAGAAGAAGAAAACAGGAAACAAGTTAGGACCCTCCCACAGAGGGCCTCTGAAAGGCTCTGCCTTGCAGACTATCAAAGCAGATGTTGAGACTTATGGCCAAACTTTGGGCAGAATGCAGGGAATCTTATGAAAGAAGTAGGAAATAATAGTTAGATCTGGAAAGGACAGGAGGTCCACAAGGAGAGTAACAGAACCAAAAAATTTGAGCACAGGGGTCTTTCCAACCAAGTACCATGCATGGAAATAACCTAGAACCCCTGCACAGATGTAGCCCATGGCAGTTCAGTGTCCAAGTGGGTTCCATAGTAATGGGAACATGGACTACTTCTGACATGAACTGATTGGCCTGCTCTTTGATCACCTCCCCCTGAGAGGGGAGCAGCCTTACCAGGCCACAGAGGAAGACAATACAGCCACTCCTGATGAAACCTAAGACTAGGATCAGAAGGAAGAAAAAGAATCCCTCCCCTACCAGTGGACTTGAGGAGGGGAGTGTGTGGAGAAGGGGAAAGAGAGGAGGAATTGGGAGGGGAGGAGGGAGGGAACTAGAGGGGGGATACAAAGTAAATAAAGTATAATTTTAAAAACAAAGAACTATGTAGACTCTGCTCTTGCTTATATTTTAGATGGTCCAGCATGAAGTCATTCTACCAAAAACTATATATATATATATATATATACACAAAAGAAATAAAAGAACAAAACAAAAAACACACCTTTTCACTAATGATAGAAGAAAATATTTGTTACTAGTGGTCCTAATCAGTATTTGCATAAAATAGATATTAAATAATTTTTATCAACTTCAGGGTATAGATCCACTGTATACCACTGACAGCAGGAAATCTTATCTAAGTGTTCATCACGTTAACTATTCATTTTCATTTAAACAAAGGAAATAGACTGCGAAGAACAGCACAGCTTCATCACTTAATACCTGTGGACTCGCAAGTAACTTGCTCAACCTTGCTGTATTTAGCATTGTTGGAAGATTGGATTATTTAAATAAGTCAAGGACTTAGACGAAAGCGTGGCTTGCAGTTAGTTCCACGTGAACGGAACATATGATTGCTGTTCACTCTCTTAAGCCATAATCATATACCTTGCCCACAGTTACTCACTGATTTATTAAAGGTTAAGTACAAGAGTCTCTTTCAAAATAAGTTGTAATTTCACTGTCAGATATAAGAGACTTTTTAAAAATATTGAATAAAACATCCAATCATCTAGTTCTGCTAAAAAATAGTATTTATGAGGGGTAATTTGCATATGCATACATATGCTTAATATAGTCTTCATATGGAAGGTAGTTGTTCTTTCAATAAGTTTTAAAAGTCTAAGTAACATCTAACCCAAAGCTAATATTTTTAAGATAAAATATGCCCATGTTTACCATTTACATTTCTGATTATACACATAAAAATTCTCTATTGAGGGATTTATTTTTCTTCTTGAACTTGCAAGGAAAGGTTTGCATTAAATGTAATAAAACTAAATTTTTATCCAATGTGAATCAGTAATTTCCAAAGGCCAAATGTAATAACTCCTGAGTAAATAATGTGATAAATATCAACTTATTAAATGAGTAATTCAATTTATTTCACATTTTTTAAAAAAGAGACATAAAAATCCAGTTAAAAAAATTAAGCCAGGTGGTGGTGGCACACATCTTTAATCCCAGAATTTGGGAGGCAGAGGCAGGTGAATCCCTGGATTTGAGGGCAGCCTGATCTACAAACTGACTTCTACTATGGCCCGAGCTACAGAAAGAGACCTTGTCTTGAAAAATCAAAAAAAAATAAAATTAAAAAAATATATATATACGCAAAGTTTAAAAAGGTTTTATGTGACATTTTTCACATAAATGTTTTCACATTTTTAAATTATATATTTTTTATTTATTTTTTTATTTTTATTAATTACAGTTTATTCACTTTGTATCCCACCTGTAGCTCACTCCCTCTTCCCTTCCCAATCCCACCCTTTGTCCCTCTTCTCCACCCATGCCCCTCCCCAAGTCCACTGATGGGGAGGTCCTCCTCCCCTTCCATCTGATCCTAGTCTATCAGATCTTAGATAAATTCATCAAATGGTGCAATGAATTCACAGTTCCTATATCAGTTACTTTTCTGCTGCTGTTAAAATCCAGGATGAAAAGCTACTTGTAGAGTCCACTTTGCTTATGGTCCCAGAGGAATAAGAGTCCATTGTGGAGGGAAGATGTGGCAGGCATAAAGGCTGGAGCAGGAAGCTGAGATATCACATCTTCCACCAAAAACATGAGGCAAAGACAGAACTGAAAGTAGGTGAGGTTATGAATTACCAAAGCAAGGCCCAGTGATGTTCTTCATCCAGGAAGTCTGAACCACACCCCAGCAGTGACACCTAGTAGGGACTAAGTTCAAGAATCTACGCCTGTGGGTGGTATTTCTCAATCACACTACCCCAGCCACTGAAGAAAGGTGAAGACAAAGTAGAAAGGATACAGTTAACCTCAAGGCTATACATGAAGTCTATGATAAGAGTGACAGGTCATTTTGCAAATTGCATGTGTTTCTTTATAGAATTAGCCTAGTGGCCAAGAAGTTAAAGGAAAATTTGAATTTTACTATTGCTTGTTTGTGTTTCTGGAATCTTCCCATCACAAAGACTGTCTTGAATGTTGCAGAATAGTATAATTTACTTTCATTTCTATCAGTATGTTGCTTGGGATTATGTTTTCAAATAACCTGAGTAGCTTTTATAAGCTGATGAATTTGAAGTCAGGCATGGTGGTACATGCCTTTAATTCCAGCAGTTGTGGGGAAGAGACAGGTAGATCTCCTAAGTTTCAAGCCAGTCAAGATAATATTGTCATATCATGTCTGAAAAAATTAAAGTAAACTTGATACATCTGAAAAAGAAGAAAAAGAAGCAGAGCCATCGAAATTAAAGGTGTTCTTTACTCTGTATTTTTTTTTTTAAGAGAAGGATCCATTCTGCTTTCCATGCTTTCTCCTGAAACACATTTGATGAGCTTGGTCTCATTACATTCTACTAATTATAGTTTAAAGGTTAGAAAATGTTTGTGATTCAGTTGATAAATCAATAATTTCTCTTTTAAAAACCAATTACAGTTTTAGTGTACAATTTGTTTTATGTTGTCAATTAATGTTAACAAAACAGTTTGTAAACACATATTTACAATTTTTAATTGATGTTCTATATTAAGCACAACACATCTACTGAGTATTTATTTTGACAAAGTTTTGTTCAAAATATTTATCTAATTTTATGTGCATGTGTGTGTGCCAAAATGTATGTCTGTGTACCACGTGTGCAGGAGCCCATGGAGATAAAAGAGGAATTGGATCTCACAGAACTGGAATTAGAAGCAGTTGTGAGCCACCATGTGGGTGATGGAAACTGCACAATGTCTATTTTAAAGTATTATAATAGTGCTTTTTGAATCTGAGTTTAAGACATAGAAACAGAATTTACTGATATAAAGTTAATTTCTATGAACCTTTTGCTTTCACACAATAAATGACCTTTACACTGAGGTAAAGATGAAATGCATAAAGTCTGTAAAATAAGTACATGTATCCTAAGTTCAAAAGAATCACAGAAAGATATGGTAAACAACACTCCGAGACTCAATAACATTTCAAAAAATGCCTTCATTCTCTCCTGACAACAGACTTTCTTTCCTAGTCACATAAAATCATCATCCCTTGTTATTCCTAAGAAACCTTTCTATTTTTACCAATTTCTCTTAAGTCTAGAGTGATTCAATGAAAAGTTCATGTGGTAATGAAAGCTATAGAGAGGGTCTGAGGAGATGGCTCAGCCTGGAAAGTTGTTTCTGCACAAACATGAGGACCTGTGTTCATATTTTAGGCACAAGAGGCTGGACATGGTGGCATGCATCTGCAATGCAGGACTGGGGAGGCAGAGACAGGTGCCCTGAGACTTACTGCCTAGCTAGTATTGCCAAATCCATAATTTCCAGATTCACGGAGACACCCAAAAGCAATGTGGAAAACAATCTAAGTGTCTTATCTAACATCAGCCTCTGACCTTTACATGCAGCTAGACGTTGGCACACACATGAACAAGTATACATATTAATACACCCCAGACATAAATGCAAACAAAAAAAGAAAGCAAATTTTTCTCTGCCACCAGTTAGGCTAGTTTAGACCATCTTAGTTATTCCTAATCACAAACTTGTTAGAATAAGGCAAGGTTACTTAGTGTTGAGGAACTAAGTGAAAACATGCTAGGACAAAGAAAAATAATTCGTGCAAATATAAGAAAGTTTAACATATCAAAGAGATTTTCTCCATACTACATTACAGTGTGAAAGAACATGTCATGCTTTGACCCATGTTCGTGAGGTTAATTGATAACCCACATCAGCGGGATAACATACTACCCTTGGAGTGCTTTCCACCCAGCATCACTCCTCTGGGCACCACACCAAGGGTCAAAGCATGTTTGAGGTCTGTGCTTTGTTTTGAATACTCACCAAAATGTGTTTCTGAGTACATAAGGAGTTCTGAGTGAGTGGTTTGGAAATTATAAGAAAATTGAATAATACTTGTTTTATGTATAGTCTAATTGCAAGATGAATTAATAATCTAACAATGGTAAGAAATGAGCCTGACGATAGGACTCAACAAGATTCAAAAGATTAAGTCATTTTGTAAGTATTTTGTCCCATTTTCAGTGAAAAATGAATTGATGTCAATGAAAAGATATTTCTAGAATTTTGTTTGGAATCTTGTTATTTTGTTCCATTTGCCTTTTAATCTTTGGTGTTTGTGTTTGTTTTTTTTATTTTTTAAGTGTGGTGTGTGTGTGTGTGTGTGTGTGTGTGTGTGTGTGTGTGTGTGTGCGCGCGCGCTCGCCCCAGCACACATGTGGAGGGCAAAGAACAAATTGCAGGAGTTAGTTTAGTCTTGTCTTTCCACCATGTGGGTTTCAGGGATCAAACTCAGGTCACCAGATTTGTATGTTAAGCACTTTTACCTGCTGAGCAGCTCACGGGCTCCTGGTGTTTCCTTTTCTGTTCTCTTCCTTTAGTTGGCATTTCATTGTTTTAAAAAGTAAAACTTAAGAAAAATACTTAAATGTCTTATTTGAAGTCCATGTCACAAATGTGGGAGAATCATTTACTATTATTAAAATGCTGATTTCAGATTGAATTGCTGGGAAGCATTTATTTAAAATAAAAGGTCAGTTTTATGAGAACAGAAAGGAGGGCTTTGCTTTATGCTGTTGATAGTGGGAAATAAATGAAACATTTAAAATATGTACAGGTTGGGCCTTAAAAAGCTGACTTGTGGTGTTTTGATGAGAACCACAAGAAAAATCCATGTTGTTATTTTAAAAAAATGCACCATTGAGACACATGCATTTCAATTAAACACCATTCAAAACTAAGTCAATCAGAAAACATGTTGAATATGACAAGTGCTCGGTAATATTTTTTAACTTCTTCGCCCTCCTTTTACAATGATGTCTCTGATTCTCATCACTTTGACTATTTTTTAAACTGAAAAAAGGAGCTTCTCTGACCAATTGTGAAAACAGCCATTTATGAGATAAGCATAGATGTTTAGAAAGCAATTTGAAAGTATGATCATTGAGCAAAAAGACAATAGCAGCTTCTATCCTAAGGCCTATATCCTCTCTAGCCACTGGTATTTGAAGAGGGGTATAACATCCAGTGGTATGTCCCTTTCTATAGAGCAAGTTTCAAGTCCAATGAGAAACTGTTGTTTATCTCATGACATATGCAACCATTGTACCAATTGGTACTTATTGCCTCCTCGGTCAGTATTACAGCATCCAATGTGCAGCACTCAGTAAGAACCCTGATCTTTTTCTCTGCAAATGACTTGCATAGCACCTGTAAGCACCATGAAAGCTAGCAAGTAGTGAAGAAGTTTCTCAGTTAATTTAAGATTGACTTTTCTCTGTCCTACAGGCAAAGTATATGGTGTCTTAAGCAATAGGGTCTTACCATGTAGTTATGGTTGATAACTGAGTTCAATAACAATTACCTGTGTTGTTTTGGAAACCTCTGGGACCTCCCTGGCCAATTACTGGTAGAGAGGTATTGCACTGTTTGTATTGCAATTTTCATTTAATAATCCATGAAAACATCTACCTTCTGCTTCAATGATACAAAATAATTTCAAGCAGTCAATTCTAGGATTAGAGGGAAGCACAATCCTCAGGAACACAAATAAAAGTAATTTTGAAATTTTTCTCAATCTAGTTTTTTTCTTTATAGAATATGCATTTTGCTTTCAATTTTGTAGGCACCTAGAAAGCCAAGTATCAGAGTGGGTTATTCACACACATTATTTCAATCCAGCTTCAAAGAACTCCTATAAGGAGGGAAAGAAAATAAATTTCAGAAGTATATAATATGGTGACTCTACTTCTTTGATCCTAATTTGTTCTAACAATTTTAATTGTGGAGAAAATTAGCACCAGATTGTCATATATAAATGTAAGCAGTTAGTTCTCCTAAGGGATTTCTAGTCAAAAATGAATAAATTATGTGGCAACACATGATTGGAAATAGTTTTGCTTTATTTTTTCCAAGACAAAGTTTCTCTGTGTAGCCCAGGCTGTCCTGGAACTCACTTTGTAGACTAGACTAACCTTGAACTCCGAGATCCACCTACAACCACTTCCCAAGTGCTGGTACTAAAGGCTGGCGCCATCAAGCTTGCCTCAAGAAATATTTTTTAACATTCTTCTTTAACTTGACTTCAATGAAAAAAAAAAAAAAAGCTGTTGTTCTCACTGAAATATTTGTTATTCCTGCTTGAGAATTTCATACATGTGTATATATTTTAATTAAAGCCAGCCATCATTCTCTCTCTTCTCTAAATCCTATCCTATACCCCTTACCACATTGTCCCCATAAATTTGTACTCCTTCTTTAGAAACACTGAGTCCACGTAGTGCTATTTGTCTGTGCACTGGTGTAGCTCACCTACTGAAACATGGGTAACCTTCTGATGCTGTTTCTCAGCACCCATCAGTTGCCAGTGAGAATAGTTCATATGCCCCTCCCAGTTCTAGGCTGGAATTCTTGCATGGCTTGATATTGTTCACATCTTGTATATACAGTCAAAACTGCTGTAAGTTCATGCAGTTGTCCTATCGTGCCCAGAATACATATATAGTTGTTGCAGAAGTCCCTTGCCTCTGATTGTTATAATCTTTCTGACCCTCTTCCATGATGATCCCTGCACCTTATGAGAATAAATTGTATATGAATACTTTGAAGGCTCTTATTCTCTGCATGTTGAACAACTATGCATGTCTGTTACCTGACATTTATTGCAGAAAGAAGTGTCTCTTATGAAGACTGAGAGATACACTAGTCTATGGGTATAAGAAAAGAACTCAGAAGGCATTTTATATTTTGGCCATTTAAAAGAATGACTGTATTTAAGTTATTCCCTAGGGCCTACAGCCTAGCCAGTCACAGGAGTTGGGTTCTAATAAGGATGGCAAGCATGATTTCCATCAGGTTCTAAATAAAATCAGGAAATGGTAGTTTACACCTATAACATCCATGCCACTATGAGACATAAGAGGTAGGGACAGAGGAGGCAGTATGTAGAGGAATAACTAATACTAAGGACCTTTGAAAATGCCATATTGAAGCCATTTCTGCCATATTGCAGAAACTTCATAACATATATACGCACAAATATATTTTTAAAAAGTTAAAACTTGATCAAGGGGATACAAATCGGAAAGGAAGAGGTCAAAGTGTCACTATTTGCAGATGATATGATAGTATACATGAGCGACCCCAAAGATTCAACCAGAGAACTTCTTCAGCTGATAAACACCTTCAGCAAAGTGGCAGGATACAAAATCAACTCAAAAAAATCAGAAGCCCTCTTGTATACCAAAGACAAAAAGGCCGAGAAAGAAATTAGGGAAACAACACCCTTCACAATAGCCACTAATAACATAAAGTACCTTGGTGTGACTCTAACCAAGCAAGTGAAAGACCTGTTTGAGAAAAACTTCAAGTCTTTGAAGAAAGAAATTGAAGAAGATCTCAGAAGATGGAAAGATCTCCCGTGCTCATGGATTGGTAGGATTAACATTGTGAAAATGGCCATCCTGCCAAAAGCAATTTACAGATTCAATGCAATTCCCATCAAAATACCAACTCAACTCTTTACAGACCTTGAAAAAAAGATTCTCAGCTTCATATGGAGAAACAAAAAACCCAGAATCTCCAAAACAATTCTGTACAACAACAGATCATCTGGAGGTATCTCCATTCCCGATCTCAAGCTGTACTACAGGGCAACAGTAATAAAAACTGCATGGTATTGGCATAGAAACAGAAAGGAGGATCAATGGAATCGCATAGAAGACCCAGAAATAAACCCACACACCTATGAATACTCAATATTTGACAAAGAAGCCAAATCCATTCAATGGAAAAAAGACAGCATCTTCAACAAATGGTGCTGGACCAACTGGATGTCTACATGCAGAAAAATGAAAATAGACCCATATTTATCACCCTGCACAAAACTAAAGTCCAAGTGGATCAAGGACCTCAACATAAAACCAGATACTCTACATCAGCTGGAAAAAAAAGTGGGAAACAGCCTAGAACTCATTGGCACAGGAGACAACTTCCTGAACAGAACACCAACAGCACAGGCTCTAAGAGCAACAATCAATAAATGGGACCTCATGAAACTGAAAAGCTTCTGTAAAGCAAAAGACACTGTCATCAAAACAAATAGACAGCCTACAGATTGGGAAAGAATCTTCACCAACCCTTTATCTGACAGAGGGCTAATATCAAGTATATATAAAGAACTAAAGAAGCAGAAAAGCAACAAACCAAGTAATCCACTTAAAAAATGGGGAACAGAGCTAAACAGAGAATTCTCGAAAGAGGAACATCGAATGGCAGAGAAACACTTAAAGAAATGCTCAACCTCATTAGCCATTAGGGAAATGCAAATCAAAACGACCCTGAGATTTCACCTTACACCCATCAGAATGGCCAAGATGAAAAACTCAAGTGATAGCACATGCTGGAGAGGTTGTGGAGAAAAGGGAACCCTCCTCCATTGCTGGTGGGAATGTAAACTGGTTCAACCACTCTGGAAGTCAATCTGGCGCTTTCTCAGACAACTAGGAGTAGTGCTACCTCAAGACCCAGCTATACCACTCCTAGGTATATACCCAAAATTTGCTCAAGTACACAACAGGGACATTTGTTCAACCATGTTCGTAGCAGCTTTATTTGTAATAGCCAGAACTTGGAAACAACCCAGATGTCCATCAACGGAGGAATGGATACAGAAATTGTGGTATTTTTACACAATGGAATACTACTC
Source organism: Psammomys obesus (assembly GCF_907164565.1). Classification (NCBI taxonomy): domain Eukaryota; kingdom Metazoa; phylum Chordata; class Mammalia; order Rodentia; family Muridae; genus Psammomys; species Psammomys obesus. The sequence goes on from NW_026585686.1 coordinate 12,561,809, forward strand.
AGCAATCAAAAAGGAGGAAATCATGAAATTTGCAGGCAAGTGGTGGGATCTAGAAAAGATCATTCTGAGTGAAGTATCCCAGAAGGAGAAATACAAACTTGGTATATACTCGCTTATATAGACCTACAAGACATGATAAACATAATGAAATCTACACACCTAAAGAAGATAATCAAGAAAGTGGACACAGGCGAAGGTGATTAATCCTCATTTAGAAAGACAAATGGGATGTGCCTTGAACTTATGACAGGAGTCTACCACAAAAGGCATCTGAAAGACTCTACCTAGCAGTGTTTCAAAGCAGACACTAAGACTCATAACCAAACCCTCGGCAGAGTGCAGGGAATCATATGAAAGAAGGGAAGTTAGTATGATATGGAAAGGATAGGAGCTCTACAAGGACCAAATATATCTGGGCACAGGGTCTTTTCTGAGACTGAAACTCAACCAAGGACCATCTATGGATATAACCTAGAACTTCTGCTCGGATGTGGCCTGTGGTAGCTCAGTAACCAAGTAGTTTTCCAAAGTAAGGGGGACACGGACTATTTCTAACAGGATCTCAAGGGCAGGCTGTTTGACACCTCCCCCCAGGGGAGGAGCAGTCTGTTAGGCCACAGAGGAGGACTTTGCAGCCAGCCCTGAAGATACCTGATAAAACAGGGACAGATGAAAGGGGAGGAGGTCCTCCCCTATCAGGGGACTTGGAAAGGGGCAGGGAGGAGACCAGGGAGGGAGTGTGGGGTTGGGGAGGGAATGAGGGAGCGGGATACAGCTGGGACACGGAGTTAAGAAAATGTAACTAAAAAGAAAAAATAAAAAAAAAAAAAAAGAAAAAAAAAAAAAAAAAAAAAAAAAAAAAAAAAAAAAAAAAAAAAAAAGTTAAAACTTAATGGTAAGACTATTTCTAAAGTTCCAACATTCGTGAGTCATAGAACATAAAAAAATAAAGCTGGTACTGATCTTAAATCATTAACCCTAATGTCTGTGTGTGTATGTGTGTGTGTCCCCCAAATTAAAAAAAAAAAACTGTTCTCAAGTTCTACTCTCATCATTGTCAAAAGTGAGATTGACAATGTTGATTTCTTTTATGTTTTTAAAGCAGTACTGTGTGTTTAGTATCCGGCAGAGGATAGTGTGTTTATTCATGAGCCAAACTGAGCCAAGTGATCAGTAACCTGATAAAACAGTGTCCAGAAATCACTGAGCTACACTAGAAAACAAAAGGGAAGGAAATTCCATTAGCAAGTTGCTGGAGGCAAGTGATTCAGCATGCTTCTCCTGGATATGGGGGTCTCTGAGCACTGACTCCGGGGAGGCCCACACTCAGCATTTTGAAGCTGATGTCACTGTCAGTTTTATATCCATTGTCTCCACAAAAAAAAAAAACAAAAAACCACGAACTATGAGGTGGAATTTCAGCTAGGAAAAATGCATGTTATCAGTTCACGGTTTCTTTTCTTTCCTGTTGGAGCTACTCTTTGTCCTACATGGTTTATACGTCCATACCCCCTTACATTGGTTCCCCTGAGATTGGCTCTGACAAACAGCTATACTAAGCACCAAAACTGTTCTCAGGAGATTTAACCTGTAATTTGAGGTAAAGATTTGGAACTACAAATATTTCAGATCCTATGGTTCATACTTTCCATAATGGAATGCCAGAGTCATTTTCTCTAATGGAAAAATTCCTTTAGTCTTGAAACACTTAACACTCATTTTGTCCCTGAAGAATTTTCTGATATAACTTTAATATCCTTGAGAATGTTGATAAACTTTCTAGAAATCTAATGTCATTCTGCAATAGATTTGTGTAACATGTTAATATTTGACAGATTTATTCTCCAGCCCTTTAGAGGTACTTGGGAAAACCTTGTAATGTTTCAGAATAGTTTCATTAGCTAAATAAGCATTCGAAATCACCTAAAACTAATTCTGAAAATTAATCTTTTGAATTTAAAGGACTTTAAGTTCATCTTTTTTTTTCTATTCGTTTTTTTTCTTTTTTTATTATTAGTTACATTTTATTAACTCTGTATCCCAGCTGTATCCTGTTCCCTCATTCCCTCCCAATTCCACCCTCCCTCCCTCATCTCCTCCCTGTCCCTTTCCAAGTCCACTGATAGGGGAGGACTTCCTCCCCTTTCATCTGACCCTGTTTTATCAGGTATCTTCAGGCCTGGCTGCAAAGTCCTCCTCTATGGCCTAGCAGGGCTGTTCCTCCCTTCGGGGGTGAGGAGGTCAAAGAGCCTGCCAATGAGTTCATATCAGAAATAGTCCCTGTTCCCCTTACTAGGATTCCCCCTTGGTTACTGAGCTACCACGGGCTATATCCGAGCAGAGGTTCTAGATTATATCGGTAAATGGTCCTTGGTAGAGTGTCAGTCTCAGAAAAGACCCCTGTGGCCTGCTATATTTGGTCCTTGTGGAGCGCCTATCCTCTCCACATCATATTAACTCCCCCTTCTTTCATATGATTCCCTGCACTCTGCTGAAGTTTTGGTTATGAGTCTTAGTATCTGCTCTGATACACTGCTATGTAGAGTCTTTCAGAGGCTCTCTGTGGTAGGCTCCTGTCTTGTTATTGTTTTCTCCTACATCCAATGCCCATCCCATTTGTCTTTCTAAGTGAGGATTGATCATCTTACCCTGTGTCTTCTTTCTTGTTTATCTTCTTTAGGTGTATAGATTTCATTATGTGTACTTGAACTTGGGTAACTGAACTTCTGTTAAACATTAAAAAGCAATACATAATGAATGAATGACAGTCTGTGTTGGTTTCCAACTTCACAAGAATCTGTAATCTAAAATCTCCACAACTATAAACACAAGAAAAAAAGATGGAAACCTCAGTGTATTCTAATGAATGTCATTAAAATCTTCTCTAAAGCACTCTATTGCAGTGCCTTGTCATGCAATAGTGATTCTGAAGTAAGTAGCAAAACCAAGAGGATGAGGATCTTTTCTCAAGTTAAGTCCTTGAGGGTTTGCAAGCTGCCTTTAGTAGATTCCATCTATATGTGTTTCTCACTCAGAAATGTATTCTTTCACGTAAATTCATAACTTAGTGAAACATAGTATAAAGTAAGCAAAGGCCTATAGGTATTAATAAATGCACACAGTAGCCAAAGTCCAAAAGGTATTAATAAATGTACACAGTATCCACAGTCAATCCAGATAATCCAGGGAAGGGGAACGGCTGCTTCCTCAATGGACAGCAACAGGTGCTGTCCTGGAATAGCCCCTCTGATCTCAAGAAAACAGACCTCAAGAAAACAGACGTAAAGGATTCTCAGGAATTGGGCTAGGGTCAAATCCTAATTTTAAATATGTATAAAAAGACAATTTCCTTAGCTTGAGACAGGACACACACACTCTCTTTATGTCTCAGCTGTGCAAATGATTTTTTTCTCTTTCGAAGTAGTAAATCCAGATAAATGTGAGTGCTGATAAAAGCAGAAACATTTTATCTGCAGCTCTATGATAGCTCTCTAAAACACTGATGTGTGGAAGAGAAGTGAACCACAATATGATCATGGGTGCAAGTTCAGCATTGTTACCATTAGTGTAGTAATGTACATATTCTTTCCCTAGGGACAGAGGATATTGGATTTTCTGTCATTAAATATGCCTAGGAAAGACACAAGGGGAGCAAAACTGGAGTCCCATGTTGGTTGACCACATCACTAGAAAGTTTGCCACTTTTGTGTGTCTCAGGTACTTTCCTTTCAGATGGATGGGAAAGAAGTGTTAAGACATGGTCACACATAGCCAAGGCTGGTGTTGAACTCCTGTTCTTTCTGCCTCCATCAACAAGCTGGGAACACGAACATGTGCCACCACACCCAGAATGGTCTCAAATTCTTAATCATAAAATCCTTTGCATCCATAAAGTTTTGGGAGAAAAATGCAAATTAGCATTATTTATTGACTGACCATTAGTTCTTGGCATTCATTTTCAACTCATTTGCTCACTTCCTGTATTCTTCCTTCTCTTTTTCCTCTCCTTCCTTCTTGCTTTCCTTCCTTCATTCATTTTTCCTGATCCCTGCCTTCATTTTCTTCTTGTACATTAATTCTTCTTTTTCTTCCTCGTTTTCTCTTGTATGTGTGAGTGTGTGTGTATACATAGGATGCTTTGTCATATATGCTGCTAAGGTGGCTTGGGCTCAGGCCAGTGTCCCCATATGTACAGAACTGAATAAAGTGGGTGTCTGAGAGGTCTAATTTGTCTTGATGTGAAAAGGGACATGGGAAGGTAGATGTTAGAACCAGAGTTGTATGAGTCCTGTGCTGGTCCTGGCTTGGAGTGAAGGGAGATAGGCAACTCTTGCAGTGCCATCTCTTCCAGTCAGGGGATGACTGCTGAGCTTGGAGGGCTTTCTGGACCACCTCCCTCCACTGAGCACCTGGTGTTTCCTGAGCACAGGCAGGAACCCATAGTGCAGAGAAGCTTACTCCAGCCATCATCCTTTTTACCAGTGCTACATGTTCTGGGTCCATGGGAATAGAGCTGTGGCTGCCAATGCTGCAGCTCCCTCCTCATCTTCATCCTCACTCCCTAATGGTGGGTCTTGCAAAAGAAGCCCAGGGCCTGAATCCAATCTTCCTCACCCACTGCGGCCAGTTCTACCTCTCTTTGTTCAGCATCTTGATTGAGGGGCTAGTCCAAGTAGCCTGCTGAGTTTGGTCCTGTTCCTCCTGCTTTTCCTTGGGCTCTTCACTGCTTCAATCCCTGGTTCCTTCTGTAGGACCCTGATGTGGCCCTAAGTCTTCAGTTTGATTGGGGAAGATATTCTCAGGGTCCACAGTGTCTCCCACTAGAATTACTGCTTCCATCCCGGGCAGGGCTTCACTTCTGGTGGGGCAGAACCTTCTGGGGCTCTTCACATTAATTCTTCTTCGCTATAAATATATTCTAAGACAGATAATATGCGTGATTTAGTAGAAGTATCACCATCTCTATTACTTTGGGGTTGAAATTATTTAAATCACATGATCTAACCATTTCTCTGCTATAGTTTTACCATTCATATATTACCAGTGTCTAACATGACTTATGAACTATGTAGGAAATAGTATCAATAGTCCCTAGCTAAAAGTTTCAATAACCTTTCCTCGTGCATGTATTAAACATCAGGCAGTCAAAGACGGATGTGTGGAGAATACATATAACAGAGTAGAAAGTTGTGCAGGTTGATTCTTTATCAAGTTGATGCAAGCTAGGGTCATCTGAGAAAGAACCTTAAGTAGAAAACTGCTTTCATTGGATTGATCTATGGATAAATCTGTGATACATTTCCCTGAGTAATGATTGATATAGAAGAACCTTCCCAGGATTCCCAAATAATGGCCACAATTTTCATTGGTCAGGTGCTTATAAATGCAAATCCCACAAGAGCACATAACTTCTTGCCTTCACCTAGTCAGGGCCAAACATTCATCCTTATTTACTTTTTTCCTATGTACATCTGGCCAGCATGTGATCAAGTACCTCCTGTGCAGTTGTGCCAACCAAGCTTGTTTACAGAAGCAAAAACAAACAAACAACAAAAACCTCTAAAATATGTGGCTTGTTATCTTACATGAACATGAGCACCCAGCATTCCAGGAAGTTTTCTGTCCATGGACAAGTGGGGCTTACTGGTTAGAGGCATTTTTTGTTTTATAATAATTTAAACCTAAAACATACATTTAGCCCTCCCACAAGCACATAAGCAGCATTTCTCCATGGCCGTGGATGGAATTCCTGTCTCCAAGTTTCTACCCTGACTTCATCATGGAAAGTGACTAGAAGGTGTAAGCCAAATATACCCTTTCCTCCCCAAGTCGCTTGAGACTGTGCTGTTTATCACAGTGATAGGAAGCAAACTAAGATAGAAGTGCTCGCAGAGGCTGTGTCAGACCACTTGACATGAGTTGTTACCATAAGAGATGTCTCTGGATTGAACTGTTTCATGGTAGGATATTGAAATACATTTTTTCCTCAAACCTGGGCTGTCATGGAACTGTGTACTACATTATGCAATTTTAATTTAGTTAGGATATTTGAAGGAAAAAGAAGTATGACATGAGATTATATCGGCTGCCTCAAATATTATGTAGAACAAATGATTAACTTCAATGAACTAGTATTGAATTAACAGAGGACAATGTTTAAATTCCAACACTAACATTTGTGAACTGTGTGAGTTTTGGTGGTCTGGTCTTATTTTTTTATCTGAAAAAAAATGGAAATAATAGTAGGATTTATTGCTCAAATTATATGAGGGTAAAATGAATAGACACAAATTTATTGCATGTAGTAATAAATATGGAGCTGTTATTAATATTATTGTTGTTTGATTTTAATTTGTCTGTCATCTCATTAAGAGGATTAGCCTGGATTATCTGCCTCAGTATAGAGAGAAAACATTCCTACAGTTTTTTGCTTGACTCTAAATAAATAATCACCCAGCATGCGTACCATTGAACCACTACTATGTACCAGGCTTGTCCTAAACACTTACACATATTAATTCTATTCTTATTCATAGTAACTCCTTTTTAGAGTTGCTGAAAGAACTGCGGTCCTTGAAGCAGTCACAAAAGCCAGGTTTAAAACTGAGATATCTGCTCTGAAGCCAGAACTCACATCTCATACTATGCTGACATTGAGAGGGTAGGAAAAAAATGAAAAAGAAAACTGTTTTCATTTCTCATTTTTCTCACCTGTGGATGATTTATCTTTATATTTCAGTCAGCTAAAATGTGTCATTGACTAATGATTTCCTCTAAAGACACACTGTTAAGCCCATTTACAGCTAATAAAACTTTTATATTTTTCTAGATAACAACTAGGCTACTTATAAAGTGCTTGGGTTAAAACATTTGGTGAAATTGTGCAGATTTGAGAACAGTGGTAGAGATAGCAAACAGCCTTCCTAACTTTCAAAGTCACCAAGGAAAAGAAAACTGTCAGCTTCATATTTCTTTCCTTTGACAACAATTTCTGGAAAGATGCTGCTAAGTGTTTTAAAACCCTCCTAACCAGAAACCACTGTAAGAACACAGCCCTGCTTAATCCTGCCTTGGTATAGGGATCCCACATCCTCTGCTTTTCTGGGCTTTATTCTTTTTTGGGGGGGTGGGGGAGAGGAGGGTCATTATTACGCTAACAATTCCTTTACCTTTGTTTTAATTTTCCTTTGTTCTACCTAATTAGAAGCATGAGAAAATTTTAGGCTGAGCCTGTGTTTTTTGTTTATAAATTTTACTTTCAAATGTTCTGCAGTGTATTCGGTTTCTTTAACTGATTTAAATTTCTATAAGGTCAATTTTATTACTTCTAAAGTAGGTTCTTATTTAGTTGTTGTAATTTTGGTTTCTTCTGGCAGGGCTTTTTAAGAAGATAGCTCTTCTGTTTCTTTTGTTTTGCTTGCTGTTTCGATGGCCTATTGCTTTTTGGTTATTTCTACTGTTTCATAGAATTTGTAGATTTATCTTATTGATATAAAAACACAACTCTCACTTCAAAAGTAATAAGAAACACTTTATTCTGGCAGTAAGTATGAGTGCCCATAGCTCAGGAACACAAATTTAGGTTTCTGCAAATTCTATGTTCCAACATGGAAGCAGTTTCATGAAGCTTTTATGGTAACAAAACAAAAAAGGTTATAAATAAAGAAGTTTTTCAATTCAATTGGTGCATCAGGAAGGGTATAATAGCAAGAAGAGAATCATTCTGTGCATTCTTAGCCCAGCAATTGTGGTTTGTTAATTTAATACATTCCTAAAAGTTTTTGTCTCCCAGGCAGAAGAGGTTAGGTTTGAATGTATCTGTTAGTCATGGAACGTTAGATCCAACACAAGCTTGGGCAAGGAATGGCTATAAGAAACTAAAGATAGCCTAAAATAAGCAGCACTTAGTCTCTGGACCAGCAAAATTCCAACCTTTCCACATCGCTAAAGCTTTCATCAGTAAATCAGCCTTTGCAGACACAGCTTCTTTCCAAGAATTCCTGTTTGAAGCCTATTTGATAATCTTTTTATCAATGACTGTCTTGTGATTCCTTGAATAATTTTTAGAAAGATGACTGATCTTTGACAATCTTTCGTCCAATGTCCTCTTTCCTTGGCAGCAAGTTGTAGGATTTTTTTGCAAGTTTTTTTTTTTTTTTTTTTTTGCTGTTGTTGTTTGTTTGTTTGTTTTTCTAGAGGAGCAGACTTTGGGATGTGTTGAAGGTATGCATGGTTTAAATGCATATTTATGTGGCTGAATGCATACATGTTTCCCATAGGTGTTGATGCCAGAGGTCAATGCCAGGTGTATCCCTCTATCACTGTCTCAACCATTGCTGTGCCAGATTCACCAGACTCCCAAAAGACCACCAATAGTCAAGTCCATTGCAAAACACATGAGGATTTTTTTATTACAAGCCATAGCTTGGGCTCACACATACACCACCAGAGCAGTTGAGAGCCTCATGCACAGGTTAGGTGGCTGGTTTAAAGAATCTGGTCCCATTTATTCGCTTAACCATGTTCACAGCAGCTTTATTTGTAATAGCCAGAATCTGGAAACAAACCAGATGTCCCTCAAATAAGGAATGGATACAGAAATTATGGTACATTTACACAGTGGATCAACTATTAAAAACAAAAAGTCATGAAATTTGCAGGCAAATGGTGAGAACTAGAAAAGATCATCCTGAGTGAAGTATCCCAGAAGCAGAAAGACACACATAGTATATACGCACTTATAAGTTGATAGTAGACATATAATATAGAATAAATATATTAAAATCTGTACACCTAAAGAAGCTAAGCTAGAAGGAGGACCTTGGGCAAGATGATCAATCCTCACTCAGAAATGCTAATGGGACTGACATCAGAAGAGGGAGAAAACGGAACAGGACAGAAGCCTACCACAGAGGGCCACTGAAAGACACTACCCAGCAGGGTATCAAGCTGAGACCCATAGCCAAACTTTTGGCAGTGTGTCAGGAATCTTATGAAAGAAGGGAGAGATAGAAATACCTGGAGGGGACAGGAGCTCCACAAGGAGAGCAACAGAGCCAAGAAATATGGGCCCAGGGTTATTTTCTGAAACTGATACTTCAACCAAGGACCGTGCATGGAGATAACCTAGAACCCCTGAACAGATGTAGCCCATGGCAGCCCAATCTCCAAGTCGGTTTCCTAGTAAGGAAAACAGGGACTGTCTCTGACATGAACTCATTGACTGGCTCGTTGATCACCTCCCCCTGAGGGGAGAGGAGACTTACCAGGCCACAGAGGAGAGAATTCAGCCAGTCCTGATGAGACCTGATAGGCTAGGGTCAGATGGAAGGGGAGGACTTCCTCTATCAGTGGACTTGGAGATGGGCATAGAAGGAGAAGAGAGAGGAAGGGTGGGACTGAAAGGGAATAAGGGAGGGGGCTACAGTTGGGATACAAAGTGAATAAACTGTAATTCATATAAAAAATAAAAATTAAAATAAAAGAGTCCGGTTCCTCCCAGCATGTCCAAAGCAGGGAAATTCCTGCCTGGCAAGCATCTATTGGTTGAAACACAGAAAGGAATGTGGAATTGCTTGGCTACAGGAAGTCCCCAAACCATTAATGGTCTGGCATTCTTTGTTAGGCCATCCTAAGGGAGGGGCTGATCTAGGATGGTTTCTTAAAAACTATATCTTTAGTGAGCAGGAAAGGAATGCAGTAAAGCTAGTTCCTCCAGACAAAAGTGGCTGGACATGTCTCCACCTATCTGGCCTTTGTTCAGGCTTGCACTTTCAACTATAAACTAATACCCCAAAACAGTAATTTTTAATTATTTGGTCTCTCACCTTACAGTTGTTTCTGAATCTTGATCTCGCTGATTAGACTCAGCAAGACAAACTTGAAAACAAGCCCCAGGCATCCTCTCATTTTCACCCCTACCCTATCTCCTCCAGCTCTGCAGTTACACATGTACCTGACTTTTTCTTGCATCCTAAGAATCCAAAGTTAAGTCCCCATGGTTATACAACGAACAAGTTACCACCTGAGTTAATTCCCCAGTTGCTATTTTGCTGTTATTGTTGTTGTTATACATTCTCAACAGTGCATGGATTATCCAGAACCAAATGTTTCTGAAAGATGCTCTTCTCAGCTTTGCTGTGCAGGACAGCATGTACTCTCATGGATTTACAGATGATAAGGCTTATGCTGATTTTTAAAATATGTAATTCACACTAATATGTCTGTGACACCATGGTCTGGAGAATTAACAAGAATGTTTATCAATGTTCCTTCCTAGTGCTTGAAACAATACATGAGCTAGAATTTCTAATCAAAAACAACACATGGCCACAATATATCCCTTTCAGTTTGAGACTGGAGGATAGAATGTCTAATCCTAGTCCTATTTCTATATCTCTTGATCTTCCAGTGCCTTCTACTTTATTAATATGTGCTTATTTTTCTCCAGGGCCTCATTATGAAAATAAAACCTTAAAAGCCCTATCAGTGGACTTAGAGAGGGCATGGGAGAAGATGAGGGAAGGAGGGTGGAAATGGGAAGGAACTAGAGAGGGGGCTACAGCTGGGATACAAAGCAAATAAAATGTAACTAATGTAAAAAAATTTAATAATAAGAAAGTCATATATTTTAGCAGTTCCCAAAGCAGACATTTAAAGCAGTTCTGCTATTATTAGTTGGATATGAAGTCTAGATCTGTGTTGCTCTTGGATTTCTCACTGATATTACCTCCTTTATGGAAAGGACTTCAAAGGCAAAGGTCTGACCTCACTGATCTCCTCAGTAGGGTGTACCACCATCAACATGAGTTGATTTTAGTTACCACTCACCTAGTTATTCTCTTGCCCCCACACACATTCTATTGCCAAATCTCCCCCTCCCACTTGTCATTGTGTTATATGATGCCTGTATATCTTCCTGCAAAACATGAGAATTATTTATGCTTCTGCTTACCTTTCTTAAGACATGTGTTTAAATATCATCTAGACCACAGTCTGCTGCCTCTATCTGATTTACAGTATTCTAAAGCATGACAATCCACATTAATTTCTATAACCTCTAACTGTTTACTAACACAAACAACCCACCAACAAGCATCTATTGAGACCCTTTGTGTCTGAGTAGGAACACCTGAAATTTGTGGCCAGGAATGACATTAGTTGTCATAGTCTCTGCACAATCTGAATTTACAAATACTCTTCCAAATCATATTCCATAATGGCTATAGCTACCACAAGATTTGAAGAATTTAATGAGGGCTTCTGCATCAGTGGCCAAACCCTGAATGTTCCTGCTTTTTAATTTTTGTTAATGCAATGAGTAAAAGTGATGCCAGTGTTTTGATTCCCATCTTTCTTTCTCCATGCATTTGGACTTATGTCATTGGTTCCAATGTTTTTAGGAAGGATGTAATGAAAGGATATCCCCTTCAAGTTACTCAGTGTCCTTTGTCTCAGTCTTAATTTTCAGTTGAGTTGCTCTTTTAATTTTGTTGCTGTTATTGTTCATTAGCAACAATTTCATAGCAATCTATTATAAAGCTCTTGCCATTTATACTGAAAATTATATTTTCTCTTCCAATACTTCCAATCTGTTGACCGTGATTTTTCCATTATATCTATAGTAAATAAAAACATTATTGTTTTATAAAATATACTGTCTTTGCCTTAATAATTTTCCTTTTGAAGTTATAAGATAGGCCTATAGAATTAGTATATCTTACAGTAAAACTATAAATTCTACTATTCACTTTGCCAGTGGAATGCAGATTAATTCTGGTGATCCTTATGGGCAAATGCCAAGAAAAAAAATTTCAAGATCAATAACCGCATATCAGTTTGCAGGAGACAGGGTAATCTACTCAAGGAAGAAAGACAACCACATCCCCAAAAGCACCACTAACTAGGGATAAAATTGGTATTCTCTCTTCTTTCTTTCCTCCCCACCACCCCCCATTTCTACCTCCTCCACTCCTCCTTTCTTTATCCAACCCTACTTTCTTTACCACTTTCTTTGTGGTGGCTAAGATGACTACAAAAATGATATCCAGGGTTCTACAGTCTTCTCTTAGCCAAGCAGAGAATAAATAAAATCTTCTCTGTATGTCTTAGTAGAAAACTCCCAAGAGAAAACACACTTCTCTTTCTTGGTCATGTGCCTTCTCCAGTTATGATTACTGAGGGGCAGAGCACCAGACCATACCCTTATGGAGGCCATCTGGAGTGGTCTCCATAGAGAAATGAAGGACTAATCCATGTCTTGTCGTGTATCTGTGCATTTACTTGCATATTACCCGCATAAATGAGTATTTCATTATTTTATTCTCATTGTCAAGCATAATCATAGCATGTAGCTGTTTCTTGTTCAGTGTTTGTTGCATAAATATTTCTTTTAACAAATGTAAAGGTGATTTTAAACAGCCCATCTATAACTAACATAGAAATACTTTTGAGTTATGTGAAATGCCAGTACATTGATTTCGTTTTGCCATGTACAGCACATGCTACATTACTGTAGTTTTATTTGGCTAGAATACCTTTCTTTGTTTCACCTGGTTTGGGAGTTTTGTTACTGTCACAATGTGCAAATGTTTCCTGAGCTGTCACATGCTGTATTTAGAGAATTCAGAACTCTGGATTCCTTATATTCCAAACAGTGCCAGATGTCATGAAGTCATATACAGATGTCTTACATCAACAAGATTATCCTAACAGTTGGACTTCTTCATCTGAATACTTCTGCTGGGGAGAGTTAAGTAGCCTAGAAGGCAGTGAAAACTGAAACCTTCTGTTCAGCTGTGAGGCAGAAATGATGCAATCAGCCACAGTGTTTGCTCAGTCAGTATCCTTAGCTTAATGTGGCAGTGCAACATGGATGGATGTAGAAATAGTATTTGGTGAAACCAGAGAGAAAGCATACTCACTGTTCACTCCTAGAGGCCATGACATCTGCAGGTAGAAGGATACCTGTGACATAGATGAATCATAGGACCACAAGTATCAAGGATCAGGGTCCCAACAAGTTATTCCCTGGAAAGTCGTTGCTGACACCACAAAACACCCGGCTACAGTGGTGCCTAATATGATCTGTAGAGACAGCTTTGTGTTTTGTGCACATTTTATTCTTGTTCCTGTACTACTCTTTCTACCTCTTCCCCCTAAAAAACATCCGAGCATCTATCTAAAATGAGCTCATGCCTTGTCTTCCCTATAGCATATTCTCCAGATCTATCTGTACTGAGTTCTACTGAATCTTATGGATCTTTGTTAATGCAGAAACTGGTGTCTGGCAAGTGGGGGGTGGGGAGGAGAGTTCTTAGTTTTGTTAATAAAAGAATTTTAAAATGGACTAAAATGGAAGCTCCTGGGCAAATTTGTTAGAGTTTGACAGAAAACAACGAGACAGGCAAGCTGTAAATCTTGGCAGCTGCCGGAAGGGAGATAAAGAGAGAATACCATGTGTTTGGCAGTGGAAGGTGGCAAGCAGCTGCAGGGTGCAAGGGGTAGCAGCAGAGGAACAATGAGAAAGCCCAGAGTGACAGAGAAAGTGTGCTTAGGTTTTGGCTCTTATCTAAGAAGAAAAGAGATAGAAAAGAAGGAAAACAGAAACGAATACCAATCAATGCATAATAAATAAAGAGGTACATGCTGCTGTCAAAATGTTACATGAATTAACAGGATTGAAGGCCATTGAGGATGAACCCCTCCCTCATGTTAGACTCTAGATCCTACCTCTGTTTCCTTAGTAACAGTAGAACAAAAAACCCATCCTTAGGAGTTAAATTATTGTATTTTAATGCAGAATATCTGGGCTTTGTTGACACCCATTAAGATACAACTTCTTCCACCTGATTGAAAATAAGTTCTACTTGTGGCTACCTAAAACTTCACATATTTTGTCTCCTCATTTTAGAAGTTATTCCAGTGTGGCCTGTCAGCCACCTGACCAGGATTGCTACCACCCAATCCCATCCATGCCCAGGAAAAGTGATTCACCTAAAAGTATGGGGAGGTCGAATTACCCCCTTGATGAGATAATGCACTGTGCCTTCACAGAAGTCCCTCCCTCGGTTCAGAGACTTGAAATATTTCCATGAGAAAGTCTAACTTCTTTTTGCTCTACAGCATTTTATTTTATTTTATTTTTTGATTAATTTCATTTTATTTATTTGTTTTTTGTTTGTTTTTGCCTTAAACTTCAATCCCAGGAACAGGACAAACATTCAAAAAGTGTCACTGAAAGGATGTACTGAGTACTTGAAAAAGCTATTTGACCCTTCCAAATCCTTTGCTTCATTTAGTCACACCAACAATGATTTGAGGTAGGCAAAAAAAGACATAACCATGCCTTTACTGATGAGAAAATAAAACCATAGAAATGATGCAAAGTTTGTTCAAAATCAATAGCTTATAAATGATAGGTTTAAACTACAAAGCAGGTCTTCTGCCTTTAGCCATAATCTATATTCAGACTTTAATTCTCCCAAAGTAATGGTTTTACTGCCTTTGGGCCAGTTAGATGTTTAACATGAGGCAGTCCAGCCTGCCTTCTTTTTTTTTTTTTTTTTTCTTGAGTGTATGTGTGTGTGTGTGTGTGTGTGTGTGTGTGTACTTGATATTTTCCTTCATCTACCAACTAAACTAAATGTCTGAGTCTTTTGTCAGGATGCTGGTGACCTATAACAGCATTTATGGATTGTTTTTACTGACCTGCTGTTCCTTGTGTCCTGGTTTCTAGGTACACTTCCTAAATGCAGCCTTGGGGCAAAGATCAGCTGCCCAGGTGACTCCAAATATACTGTTGCTCCCATATTTGATATTTCTACCTATGCCATACATAGATCAGTAACAATGAGAACTAACAATGAATTGCTAATATTTGTGAGTGCTTCCTATGTTTAGGCAACATGTTTAATATTATTATTTCATTTAATTCTGAAAACAGGCTTCTCATATGGAAGTGGTATGATCTCCACTCTACAATGAAAGACACCAAAACTTAAAGAGCTCTTGGGGGGGTTGCATGACTCAAGTGACACAGCAAGTATACTCTAAGACAAACTTGGACTAGTGGGCAGCTAGTCCTTAAGGGGTGTCTTTAAAACAACAGTGTGTACAAATTGCTACAGAATCAACTGAGATACAAAGTAAATGAACATGAGCAGAACTCAACTGGGTGCCAAAGCTGTTGTATATGAATCTCCTGATACTGGCAGTGCTCAGTAATGCCTGCAAGCAAGCCTTTATTCCAAAAGCAACAGCAACTTTATAAAGCTGAGAATGCTTAATGGCTTGCCTCATCAACATGCTCTGAGGTGAGGTGTTTATTTTGAATATTCTAAAGTACTCAAGAGTTTTCAAGATCATGAAACTTTAACCACCTGGTTTACTGGAGGACTTGATAGAAATATAGTTGCTTTCCCTGGGGTATACGAAAGGATTCTGTTATTAACATTAATTCCTCCAAGCAAACATAGACTTTTAAAAGAAGTGAAGGCAGAGTAGAGTAGTGTTAATCTTCTGCTATTTGCACCCAGTGCTGGTACTTGCGTTTCAAGGCTTTGGATGAAACCCACAGCATCCAACATGCCTCTTCAGTCTCTATGTTTGCTTCTCTCCTATCCTGCTCTTTTCCTTTGAGTGTGCTGAGTTTCCAAAGTCCTTCTTTCCCTCTAAAACTTACTTCATGCTGCTCCTCAGCCTCCTTCCCCTGTTTCCTCAGTTTATAGATGAGATCTTATCTTGCTTCTCTTTCTGGTCTTCTGATAGCCTGCTGATGTCCTTCCCAAGACTCACAGAATTCTGCACCTTTCGCTGCCCTTCCTATCACCTATGCTAGGTTAATAATGTTAACTTAATAGATAATGATATTTCTGTGCTAGAGACGTATTAGTATCTCTTATCAAAATAAGACAATTTAGAAACAAACATGTCAGTCATGCTGCCCATGTGTGTGAGATAGAAGCAGGATTATGACATTGAGGTCATTGTGACCTACACAGCAAGACCCTGCACAAAAAATACAATGAAATAATAAGTAAAATCTTAAAATTACCTAATAATAAGAAAATATGCATTGCTTTGTGAGCCAGTTGAGCATTTGGAATCAGATGGAACTTTTTTGATAAGATTTCATTATTTATGGTCACTTAAGGTAAATTAAGTTTTAATTAAAAAATAAAACAACTCAAACAAATAACACATAATTAATTCATGGGTAGTTTTGATTATTTTCATTGTGTCTCTCAGATACTCTGCATGGGTTTTTGTTGGGGTGTGTGTGTGTGTGTGTGTGTGTGTGTGTGTGTGTGTGTTCAGTCAACAGTTCTTAGTTATAATTAAGTCTCCAGGTATTTCAGTCCTATAGTAGCACAGGCCTACTTGTAATCTAACACTAGGGAATTATAGACAGTACAATAATGTAATGGAAGTTTTGGTTTCTTTGTATGTTATGAAAATATGCTTTTGTTTTAATCCCAAGTGTAGGATTTTAGTTGAGCTATAGTTTGTCCACACCTGTTTATTGTCACATGTGGGACATGATCTTTGCCAGCTGGCCTTCCACGTGCCACATAGAGAGGGGCATGTTCTAGGACTCTCAGAGCATAAATATGAGGCCAAAAGACACTGTGTGGCGTTCTGTGTGGTGGTCAGCATTAGCATGTGGAGTGGAGCAGTTTGGAGAGACCAGAGACAGTGTGGTGGTTTGGAGCCCACAGATGAAGAGAAACATTTCGGGGGCAGCAGCATGGAGGAGACTTCTAGCTGTGTCTGCAGTTGGTGGAGAAGAAGTAAAGGGGTCTAGACCACCTCTACCCACCATCCTTTTTTTTATCCTACTTGGGGGAGGGGGGAGTTGGTGGAAGAGAGGTATAGGACTAAAAACAAAAATTAAAATAGTAAAAAGACTGCTACAGGTGGCTTTCTGCTACACGATCAGGATTTCATATTCATTTTCTGCTACATGATGAGTTCAAGGCCAGCCTGCACAACATGAGATCCTGAATCAAACAGACAGTAACAACAGAAAGGATTTACATATCTCAAGAGATTTGATGGATCCGCCTCACACTATTTCATACTTCAGCAGTAAAGTCATATGATATGATGCCTTTGTTTCCAGATATACAGGACAGTTATATTAATTAATTAATATAACATAGTTTATTACATGAGCAATACAATTGCACCTAAACATAATATACAGAGCAATTGAAAGGTGCCTTTTGGCTTCAAATGCCCATGATTAGCAGAGTCTTCAGAATTGATCCAGAATCATTTGGTATTAGAGATCTTGGTCAATATGGATGAATACAGTGGACTCCCAGAGCCTGCAGAGAATGTGGCAGTTTCTTAGGAGTGGTTTCCTATGCTGACTGACACTTCCATTTGTGAACAGTTTCCCTGCAGCTCCTGACTTCTTTCTAAACTAAAATCAATCCGCTCAAAAGTGTACTGCTGCTTTCTCAATGAAGTAGTCTACATCCTTTGTGTTATGGAAACACTGTCCATAGCATCTTTACGTTGAACATATTCTCATCAGAAACCATCATGAAAAGCAAAGCCTTGTTTTGAGGGCAATCTTGTGACTTCCTTGTGCTTTATTTTCACTTCAGATGCTCTTGGTGTTTTAAGGAAGTTCAAATTATCTTTCACCCCTGCAGTTTTGAACCCTTCAAGGTCACTCATGAGAGCTGTAATCATTTTCCTCCAACTTCTGTTTTTTACTTAGTTCCAGGAAACACAAACATTCTTAATGACATCTGGATAAAGAATCATTTCCAGGTTTTGAATACCCTTTTCAGATGCACAGGTTGAATTCCTATGTATGGGGAACCTTTTTCTCTTGGTGCTTGACATTGAACCTGAGTCTCTGTGTGTGCCAGAGAAATATTGTATCATTTAGCTGTCTTACTAGATTCCCTTATTCTTACATAATAAGATATAAAAGTTGATATTATTCTTTGATCCATGAACTGAAGAATAGATGTTGTGTTTTCAGGATGAAAAAAGAAATCAATCTCATTGACCATTTCCATCAAAGCTCTTAGGTGATAGGCAATAATATTTTAAGTTTATTTTTCTAAGAAACAGGTCTCAACCTTGAGCTTAAAATGTTTTGCTAATACTAGCTGTGGCAATCCACATCTATAATCCCAGCTCTTAAAATAGTGAGTTTAAGGCCATCCAAGGCCATACCACAATACAGTGAGCCTCCCACCCCATGCCACTCCCCATCCCCCCAAAGAGGACTAAAATTTTCTTCATTAAACATGTAAAAAAGAAATAATGATACTTCATGGGCTCAGTTGGCCTATGTGCAAAGCACAAATTAGGTCATTCTTACAGACCCTGGGACTTTGAAAACGGTAACTAGGCATTGGCTTCAAAGCAGCATTAGTCAGTCATATAACACCATGCTTTGAAGTGTTGCAGGCAGGCATTAACTTCTCCTTTGTAACTGTTGGAGTCCTAGACAACACATATTTCCAGCTAAAGCTGTTGTGTCTGAGTTGAAGGCTGTCTTATAGATGTGCGTCATCATCAGTGGTCCGAGCTGGATCTTCTGGGCATTGCTGTGGCTTCCACATCAGGGCTCCCTGTTAACACCTGTGGGTTTTGAAGACCACTTCCTTTCCTTTGCCTCCTAATTAACTTCTGACTTTCTTCCAATTTCTTTCCTACCTCATTCCCTCTTGATATAACTGGAAAGATTTAGACCTTGCTCTCTATTATACTCTGGCTTTTGATTTATTGATCCACACAGCCCACTAAACATATTCCATACCCACAGTAAGGATGTTTTACTTCTTGCTCACCAATGTACTTATTGGAGTAGCATTTTTCATTTCCTTTAATAATTTTTGATTTGTCTGTACAACTCTGCTAACTGCTTGGTGTTAAAACCATGGAATTTGAATCAATCTATCAACATGCCCTCTACACTGAGATTACTTTTTTTATAGCTTTTAAAGTAAGAGACCTGGGGGGAAGGACAAGATGGCGGCACCAGGAGAACACTCTGAGGAGCAGAACAACATTTTCCATACAGCAACCAAGAGACTGAACTCTGGGCCCTAAAACAACAGCGATCATGTTTCCCAGGTGAGAGGAAACGCCCGAGGCATGGGGATCAGTCAGGTCCACTCTCAGATCACCCAGCCAGAACCCGGAAGAGATCCTGGGTTGCACAGGCACTAAGTCGCCAGACCAGAGCGCGCCCTCCTGCATGTCCTGATCACCTTCCTAGGCTGAATGGTGGACACAAAAAACACCAGAGACTGGGAGTCCCAGTTGGGAGAAAACCCCACAAGAAAGGAAGGAAACGTCATTGATTGGGTCACCCAGTCTTTCCCTGGAAAAAGTATCGAAGACCAGTAGGTATGAGCTGCCATCACTGAACTGGGCTCCAACTCTGAGCACAAACAGTTGCTGCACACCCAGCTCTCCTACACAGACAGAGCTGTGTGCCCCAGGGCACCAAAAACTGGGAGTCACTATCTGGAGAAATACTCACAGGGAACGAAGCAAAGAGGACAGACTTAGGCCAACCAGTATATCCCTGGAAAAGGTCCTGCAGACCTGCCCAACCCAGGGTCCTGCTATGTACCAGATAACCTGCTGTTACCAGGAGAGCAGTACCCACCCGCCACAGATTACCACTTGGGTACTGGGGCAGAGATCCCCAACCTCAGACTTACAAAAGCCCAGAAACCCCAAGGTCAACCCCCAGATACTGCTACAAGGAGCAACCAGTTATCCCTAACAAAACTGGCCAAACCACGGGACACACAGGTTACAGCAGCAGATCACTAAATTTACCACAAGAAACCCAGAAGCAGGGCAGCTGTCTTCAGAACCTTTCCAGATGAGAGGAGAGACCTCTCAACTAACAAGGACCACAGTAACCCCTCAGGTATCTATGCCTGAGGTGAGCAGCAACAACTTCTGAAAAAAAAAAAAAAAAAAAAAAAAAACAGTCATCCAGTGACTATACCCAAAAAGCTGAGAAGGCTTCCTTCAGGAAAAACCATCTTCCTGCCAAGGGGATTCTCTCCACCACAGGATTCCAGGAACCACCAGAACCTACCTCAAAACACCTAAGATATCCCAATGGGTAAAGGCCAGTGCAAAAGTTCAACCAACAAAAGACAGAGCAATATGGCATCTCCAGAACCCAGTTATCCACAGACAAGTAGCCCTGGACACCCCAGCATAATTGAAATTCAAAAGATGACCTAACATTTATGCTCATATAGAGGATAACAGAGGAAATGAATAAAATGTGTAAAGACCTAGAGAAAGATAAATTCAAACAGATTATGGCCATCTGTAAAGAAATAGAGGAAGATAAAAAGAAACAGATTATGGCCATCCGTAAAGAAATACAGCAACTTGCAGCCAAACAGTTTGTGGTCTTTAGAGAGGAAATGCTTAAAGAACTGAAAGAAATAAAAGAAACAGAGGATTGTTCAAACAAACAGCTGAGGGAATTGAAGGAAAAACAGGAAAATCCAGTCAGACAGGTGAAGGAAATCAATGAAATGGCTCAAGATTTAAGATAGAATTGGAAAAATTAAAGAAAACACAAATGGAGAAAATTGTGGAGAGAAAGAACTTAGGAAAGAAAACAGGAACTACAGAGCTTAGCATAACCAAAAGACTACAAGAGATGAAAGAAAGAAGCG
Organism: Psammomys obesus; assembly: GCF_907164565.1. NCBI lineage: Eukaryota > Metazoa > Chordata > Mammalia > Rodentia > Muridae > Psammomys > Psammomys obesus. The sequence continues at coordinate 12,582,496 of NW_026585686.1, forward strand.
CAGGTGTGGAAGATACAATGGAAGAAATCGATGTATCCATCAAAGAAAATGTTAAATATAAAAAATTCCTGACACAGACCGTCCAAGAATTAGAAGAAAACATAAAAAGACAAAACCTAGGAATAATAGGGATAGAGGAAAAAGAAGATTCCCTGCTCCAAGGCCCAGAAAATATTTTCAACAAAACCATTGAAGAAAATTTTCCCAAATTAAAGGAGAGGCCAATAAGAATACAAGAGGGCAGACTATCAAAGCAAATGCTGAGCCTGATGGCCAACTGATGGGCAGAGTGAATGGAATTTTATGTAAGAAGTGGGAAATAGTAAGAGCTGGAGAGGACAGGAACTCCACAAGGAGAGCAACAGAACAAGAAAATTTGAACACAGGGGACTTCCCAGAGACCCATACTCCAACCAAGGACTATTCATGGAGATAAACTAGAACCCCTGCACAGATGTAGCCCATGGCAGTTCAGTGTCCAAGTGGGTTCCATAGTAATGGGAAGAGGGACTGCCTCTGACATAATCTGATTGGCCTGCTCTTTGATCACCTCGCCCTGCGGGGAGAGCAGCCTTACCAGGCCACAGTAGAGGACAATGAAGCCACTTTTGATGAGAACTGATAGACTAAGAACAGAAAGGAGAGGAGAACCTCCCCTATCAGAGGACTTGGGGAGTTGCATGCATGCAGAAAGGGGAGAGAGGGTGGAATCGGGAGGGGGGGGAGGGACTTATAGGGGAATACAAAATGAATAAAGTGTAATTAATAAAAAATTTAAAAAAAGAATACAAGAGGCCTAGAGAACACCCAATAAATTAGACCAGAAAAGAAAATTCTCCCGGCACATAAAAATCAAAACAGTAAGTATACAGAACAAAGAAAAAATACTGAAAGCTGCAAGGGAAAAAGGCCAAGTAACATATAATGGCAAACCCATTAGAATCACATCTGACTTTTCAACAAAGACTATGAAAGCCAGAAGGGCCTGGATGGATATCATGCAGACCCTAAGAGAACACAGATGTCAGCCCAGGCTACTATACCCAGCAAAACTCTCAGTCCTCATAGACAGAGAAAACAAGATATTCAATGACAAAAACAAATTTCAACAATACCTACACACACATCAAGTGTTACAGAAGACAATAGAAGGGAAAATACAACTCAAAAAAACTAGCTACTTTCAAGAAAACACAGGAAATAATTAACCTCACTACAGTAAAACAAAAAGCAACCAGGCACACAACCTTATGACCACAGCCAACATCAAAATCAAAGGATCTAATAGCAACTGGTCATTAATCTCTCTTAACATCAATGGACTCAGTTCTCTAATAAAAGGACACAGACTAACAGAATGGATGTGTAAACAAAACCTGGCAATCTGTTGCCTACAAGAAACACACCTATGTGACAAAGATAGACATAACCTGAAAGTAAAGGGTAAGAAGACGGCTTTCCAAGCAAATGGACCCAAGAAGCAAGCAGGAGTAGCTATTCTAATAGCTGATAAAATAGGCTTTCAACCAAAATTAATCAAAAGAGATGGGGAAGGACACTTCATACTCATCAAGGGAAAATTCCACCAGGAAGAAATCACAATCCTAAACATCTATGCCTCAAATACAAGGGCACCCACATTTGTAAAAGAAACATTGATAAAACTTAAACCACACATTGATCCCCACACATTAATAGTGGGAAACTTCAACACCCCGCTTAAAACAAAGGACAGGTCAACAAAACAGAAATTAAACAAATAAACAATGACTCTAACAGAGGTCATGAATCAAATGGACCTAACAGACATTTACAGAACCTAACACCCAAACACAAAAGAATTTACCTTCTTTTCAGCACCTCATGGAACCTTCTCCAAAATAGACCATATAGTTGGTCTCAAAGCAAGACTCAACAGATACAAGAAGATTGAAATAATCCCTTTTATCCTGTCTGATCACCATGGAATAAAGCTGGACCTCAACGACAACAGAAATAGCAAAAAGCCAACATACACATGGAAACTGAACAACTTGATACTAAATGACAGCTGGGTCAGGGAAAAATAAAGAAATTAAAGTCTTCCTAAAACTCAATGAAAATGAAGACACAACATACCCAAACTTGTGGGACACAATGAAAACAGTGCTAAGAAGAAAGTTCATAGCATTAAGTGCCTTCAAGAAGAAATTCGAGACAGCTCATTCAAGCAACTTAATGGCTTACTTAAAAACCCTAGAAAAAGAAGAATCAGACACACCAAAAAGAAGTAGATGACTGGAAATAAGAAAACTCAGGGCTAAAATCAATCAGTTAGAAACAAATAAAACAATTCAAAGAATCAATGAAACTAAGAGCTGGTTCTTTGAGAAAATCAACAAGATAGACAAACCCTTAGCCAAGCTAACTAAAAGGCCGAGAGACACCATCCAAATCAACAAAATCAGAAATAAAAAAGGGACATAACTACAGACACTGAGGAAACCCAAACAATCATTAGGACTTACTTCAAAAGTCTATATGCCACAAAATTTGAAAATCTAAATGAAATGGACAAGTTTCTTGATCAATTCGACTTACCAAAGCTGAATCAGAACAAGGTACATCAATTAAATTGTCTTATATACCCCAAGGAAATAGAAGTGGTCATTGAAAGTCTCCCATCCAAAAAAAAAAAAAAAAGCCCAGGACCAGATGGTTTCAGTGAGGAATTCTTCCAGACCTTCAAAGAGCTAACTCTAGTTCTCTTCAAACTATTCCACAAAATGGAAACAGAAGGAACATTACCAAACTCATTCTATGAAGCCACAGTCACCTTGGTACCTAAAGCTCACAAAGACCCAATAATGAAAGACAATTTCATGCCAATCTCCCTTATGAACATTAATGCAAAAATACTCAACAAATTACTTGCAAACCGAATCCACAAACACATCAAAGACATCATCCACTACGTCCAAATAGGCTTCATCCCAGGCATGCTGGGGTGCTTAACTATACAGAAATACATCAATGTAATCCACTATATTAGCAAACTGAAAGAAAAAAAACACATGATAATCTCCCTAGATGCTGAAAAAGCATTTGACAAAATCCAACATCCATTCATATTTAAAGTATTGGAGAGATCAGGGATCCAAGGCACATATATAAACATAGTAAAGGTGATATACAGCAAGCCTACAGCCAACATCAAACTAAATAGGGAGAAACTTAAAGCAATCCCATTGAAATCAGAGACAAGACAAGGCTGCCCACTCTCTCCATATCTCTTAAACATAGTGCTGGAAGTCCTTGCTAGAGCAATAAGACAGTCAAAGATCAAGGGGATATGAATTGGAAAGGAAGAAGTCAAAGTATCACTATTTGCTGATGATATGATAGTATACCTGAGTGACCCCAAAAACTCTACCAGGGAACTCCTACATCTGATAAACACCTTCAGCAAAGTGGCCGGATACGAAATTAACTCAAAAAAATCAGTAGCCCTCCTATATACAAAAGACAAAAGGGCTGAGAAAGAAATTAGGGAAACAACACCCTTCACAATAGCCACAAAAGACATAAAGTACCTTGGGGTGACACTAACCAAGCAAGTGAAAGACTTGTATGAAAAAAGTTTCAAGTCTCTGAAGAAAGAATTAGAAGAAGATATGAGAAGATGGAAAGATCTCCCATGTTCATGGCTTGGCAGGATTAACATAGTAAAAATGGCCATCTTACCAAAAGCAATCTACAGATTCAATGCATTTCCCATCAAATTACCAACACAATTCTATACAGAACTGGAAAGAAAAATTCTCAACTTCATATGGAATAACAAGAAACCCAGAATTGCTAAAACAATCCTCTACAATAAAAGATCATCTGGAGGTATCTCCATCCCTGATCTTAAGCTGTACTATAGAGCAAGAGTAATAAAAACTGCATGGTACTGGCATAGAAACAGAATGGTGGATCTATGGAACCGAAAAGAGGACCCAGAAATAAACTCAGACACTTATGGACACCTGATCTTTGACAAAGAAGCCAAACCATACAATGAAAAAAAGACAGCATCGTCAACAAATGGTGCTGGCCTAACTGGTTGTCTACATGTAGAAAAATGCAAATAGATCCGTACTTTTCACCCTGCGCAAAACTGAAGTCCAAGTGGATCAAAGAGCTCAACATAAAACCAGACACATTAAATCGGCTAGAAAAAAAGTGAGGAATGCCCTAGAACTCAGGGTACAGGAGACAACTTCCTGAACAGGACAGCAACAGCACAGGCTCTAAGAGCAACAGTCAATATATGAGACCTCAAGAAACTGAAAAAAACTTCTGTAAAGCCAAGGACACTGTCATCAAAACAAAACGACTGCCTACAGATTTGGAAAGAATCTTCACCAACCCTTTTTCTGAATGAGGGCTAATACCCAGTATATGTAAAGAACTAAAGAAGCTGAAAAGCAGCAAACCAAGTAATCCAATTAAAAAATGGGGAACAGGGCTAAACAAAGAACTATCTGTAGAGGAATATTGAATGGCAGAGAAACACTTAAAGAAATGCTCAACCTCATTAGCCATTAGGGAAATGCAAATCAAAACAACCCTGAGATTTCACCTTACACCTATTAGAATGGCCAAGATGAAAAACTCAAGGGACAACACATGCTGGAGAGGTTGTGAAGAAAGGGGAACCCTCCTCCACTGCTGGTGGGAATGTAAACTTGTACAACCACTCTGGAAATCAATCTGGTGCTTTCTCAGACAACTAGGAATAGCGCTTCCTCAAGATCCAGCCATCCACTCCTAGGCATATATCCAAAAGAGCCTCAAGTACACAATAAGGACATTTGCTCATCCATATTTGTTGCAGCTTTATTTGTAATAACCAGGAGCTGGAAACAGCCCAGATGCCTCTCAACTGAAGAATGGATGCAGAAATTTTGGTGCATCTATACAATGGAGTATTACTCAACAATGAAAAATAAGGAAATCATGAAATTTGCAGGTAAATGGTGGGAACTCGAAAGGATCATCCTGAGTGACTTGTCCCAGAAGCAAAAAGACACACAAGGTATATACTCACTCATATAGACATATAACATAGGATAAACCTACTAAAATTTGAACATCTAAAGAAACTAATCAAGAGAGAGCACCCTGACTAAAATGCTCAATCCCCATCCCGAAAGGCAAAGAGGATGGTTATTAGAAGAAGAAGAAAACAGGAAACAACCTAAGAACCTGCAGGGCCTCTGAAAGGCTCAGCCCTACAGACTATCAAAGCAGATGCTGAGACTTATGGCCAACTGTTGGGCAGAGTGCATGGAATCTTATTTATGAAGTGGGAAATAGTAAGATCTGGAGAGTACCAGCACCCCACAAGGAGAGCAACAGAACCAGAAAATTTGAACACAGGTGTCTTCCCAGAGACTCATACTCCAACCAAGTACCAGGCATGGAGAAAACCTAGAACCCCTGCATAGATGTGGCCCATGGCAGTTTAGTGTCCAAGTGGGTTACATAGTAATGGGAAGAGGGACTGCCTCTGACATAATCTGATTGACCTGCTCTTTGATCACCTCCCCCTGAGTGGGGAGCAGCCTTACCAGGCTACAGAAGATGACAATACAGCCACTCCTGATGTGAGCTGATAGACTAAGATCAGAAGGAAGGAGAGGAGGACCTCCCCTATCAGTGGACTTGTGGAGGAACATGGGTGAAGATGGGGGAGGGAGGGTGGGACAGGGAGAGGAGGGGGAGGGGCTTATGGGGGGATACAAAGTGAATAAAGTATAATTAATAAAATTAAATTAAATTAAAAAATAAAATAACAGACCTGAGACTTTTTCTTTTTATATCACCACAAGGCAATTGGAATGTAATGATTTTGTTTGTTTGTTTATGGGGATTGGTTTTGTTTTTTTGTTTCTTTGCAGCAGTGTCTCCCTTTTAGTTCACAAAGACTTAGAACTCAATTGTGTGTCCCTGGTGAACATTACACTCATGGTGGCCCTCTGGCATCAGCCTCCTAAAGTTGTGAATTATAGCTGTAAATCACCACACTTGGATCCAATTAGATAGCTATTCATTGCCATGATTTCTTTATTTTATTTTTTTATAATTTTTATTTATTTATTTTTTTGCTTGTTGCAATTATTTTTTTTAATTTTTATTATTAGTTACATTTTATTAACTCTGTATCTCATTCCCTCATTCCCTCCCAATTCCACCCTTCCTCCCTCATCTCCTCCCTGCTCCTTTCCAAGTCCACTGATTGGGGAGGACCTCCTCCCCTTTCATCTGACCCTGTTTCATCAGGTATCTTCAGGACTGGCTGCAAAGTCCTCCTCTGTGGCCTAGCAGGGCTGTTCCTCCCTTGGGGGGTGCGGAGGTCAAAGAGCCTACCCTTGAGTTAATGTCAGAAATAGTCCCTGTTCCCCTTACTATGGGAAACCAATTGGTTACTGAGCTACCATGGGCTTCATCCAAGCAGAGGTTCTAGGTTATATCCATACATGGTCCTTGGTTGGATAAACAGTCTCATATAAGACCCCTGTGCCCAGATATATTTCGTCTTTGTGGAGCCCCTATCCTTTCCTTGTAAGAGGATGGTTAGTGGGGGCCTCTTTTCTTTTTTCACCATCTTGTTCCTGTGGAACTAATCAGGTCCTCTGGCTTAGCAGCAAGTTCCTTTTAATAAGCCATGTCAACTGTCTTGTTCTTTTTTTCTTTTCTTCACTTTTAAGGATAAAAGCTAAACCTAAGTAGATGTTATTTTAAAAAGTGAGAAGGAAAGGCAATTTCTTAAGAGGAAGTAAAACAGATCTAATGAAAAAACAACTTAGGCAACATTACACACATCTGTTGCATAGCTTGAGTGAGAAACTGCAAGCAGGAAGCAGGGAACAGAACAGGTACCGTGAGTCCCTATCTAAAGAATTTCTTCTGCTAGCAAGTGTTGACTCTGTCCACACATTTAAAGAGAACATTTGGTACCAGCAGCATGTCGGAGGCATCCAGCAGCTCAGGACTCTTAACTTCCCTGTTTGGAGCACCCAGTCAGTGATTTGTTTTGTCAAGTTTAGAATTGACCTTTCTCCAAATGATTTCTTTCCAAATCTTCTGGGGATCTATATACACTCTAAGGTTAAAAATGGTCTACTCTTCCTGCCTTTTTAGACTAAAGTGTTTCTGGCTGTTCTGCCCTCCACATGTCCTCGTAAATATAATTCTGGCACTGGAATGCAGACAGACTTTTGCATACTCAGCATTTGCCACTAAGGTATGAGCTCATGTATACTCCATGCTATTTAGTCACTTTGCAGTCCATTAGAAAGTTTAGAAACTGAGGACATACTTTGTGTGAAGTACTGTGACAGTTGCTGAGGACTCTACAAAATGTATTAGTCCTGTTTCTAAACACCATCACTGGAGTACCAGGAGCAGAACTGAACAAAGACTAAAGAAATATTGTGACAAATGCAAATTGTATAGCACCAAAAACTAAGTGTCAAGAACAAGGGAGTGAAACTATCACTGAGCAAAGACTTGTTCTATGTGAGCTGAGCTAAAGAAATCAGCATTTCCTAAGCAGAGAAGAAACTGCAGAAGGCAGGGCTCAGGAAATCCCAAATCCAGACAAAGCTTGGGGAGCTGTAGATCCCTGCTGTTCAGTGAGAAGCTCCTTGTATAGAAACCAGATGCTCAAGGGCCTAAAATATACTACTTCAAAACTGAAAATTTTTGTCTGGAAGAAGAGGCAGCCACAGAAAGTTGGGGAATTATTTATGTAATAACAGATTGAAACCTGTGTCTAAAGAAGATACTTGTGTAGCATATGACCCTGTGATGTGATTCCTGGGAGACATGGACAAATGCCTACTCATCACAGATATGGAACTAAGAATAGAACAAAATACAGATAGCACCAATTCCAACTTGGTGAACCAATGAGTTTTACTGGGTTACTTACAGGAATATATGGGAAGGAGGGCATTACTTACAAGGGAGAAAATGACCCAGAAAACTGTGACCACCAAAGTTCACACCAGCATGGAGACCTGTGTATTCTGTAGGCATTTCAACTATTTTATGAGTACTTTGGACTTAACTAGTCTAACCTTCTTCCAAGTGACTCAGTTGTTCTTTGTTTCTTCTAGCCAGTTTGGCTGGTCCTTGATTTTTTTCAGTAGCTTGGTTAATCATTGCTTCTTCTGGGTCTGGTCAGAGCCCCTTGTGAGCACCTTGCTTTGTCTGAGGGTATCTCAGCAGTCTTTCCTGAACATATTTTCTTACGAAGGAACAGCCTAGTGAATCTGGTCAATTTCAGGGACTTCCTAAAGCTCTTTTGAGTTGTTTACTTCTTGTCTTAAAAAGATTCCCTGGAGGCACAGAGCTAAACAAAGATTTCTCATTAGAGGAATATCGAATGGCAGAGAAACATTTAAAGAAATGCTCGACATCCTTAGCCATCAGGGAAATGCAAATCAAAACAACCCTGAGATTTTACCATACACCCATCAGAATGGCTAAAATAAAAAAGTAAAATGACAACACATGCTGCAGAGGATGTGGAGAAAGGGGAACTCTCCTCCATTGCTGGTGGGAATGTAAAATGTACAACCACTATGGAATTCAATCTGGTGTTTCCTCAGACAATTAGGAATAGTGTTACCTCAAGATCCAACTATACCACTCCTAGGCATATATCCAAAAGATGCTCATGTATACAACAAAGACATTTGCTCAGCCATGTTCATAGCAGCTTTATTTGTAATAGCCAGAATCTGGAAACAACCCAGATGTCCCTCAGGGAAGAAATGGATACAGAAAGTGTGGTACATTTACACAATGGAATACTACTCAGCAACTGAAAACAAGGAAATCATGAAATTTGCAGGCAAATGGTGGGAACTAGAAAAGATTATCCTAAGTGAGGTATCCCAGAAGCAGAAAGACACACATGGCATATACTCACTTTTAAGTAGATATTAGATATACAATATAAGATAAACATACTAAAATCTACACACCTAAAGAATCAAAGCAAGAAGGAGGACCCTGGGTAACATGATCAATCCTCACTCAGAAAGGCAAACAGGACAGACGTCAGAAGAGGGAGAAAACAGGGAACAGGACAGGTACCTCCCATACCTCTGGGAGGGCCTCTGAAAGACTATCAAGCAGGTTATCGAAGAAGATGCTGAGGCTCGTAGCCAAACTTTGGGCAGAGTACAGAGAATCTTATGAAAGAAGGCAGAGATAGAAATATCTGGAGGGAACAGGAGCTCCTCCACAAGGAGAGCAACAGAACCAAAAAATCTGGGCCCAGGTGTCTTTTTGGGACTGATCTGATACTCCAACCAAGGACCATGTATGGAGCTGTCCATGGCAGCCCACTCTCCAAGTGGGTACCATTGTAAGGAAACAGAGGCTGTCTCTGACATGAACTCAGTGCCAGGCTCTTTGATCATCTCCCCCTGAGGGGCCATGAGCAGCCTTATTAGGCAACAGAAGAAGACAATGCAGCCAGTCCTGATAAGACCTGATAGACTAAGGTCAGATGGAAGGGGAGGAGGACCTCCCCTAACAGTGGACTTGGAGAGGGGCATGGGAGGAGAAGACAGAGGGCGATGGGATTGAGTAGGACTAGGAAGAGGGCTACAGCTGTGATACAAAGTGAATAAATTGTAATAAATAAAAATAAAATATGAAAAAAGACTTCCTGCAGGTGTTAACTCTCAGTATGGGAGAAAACTGCTTCATGACCCTTGACAGGAATACCATAAATAGAGATGGTTGTTATAATGCAGTTTTTCCTGTGGATTTGGTTGTGGCAGTGGCAAAGAGAGTGGTCAATGTTACAGGAAGAGATGGATCAGAATAGGGAGAAGTGAATCAGAAAGGACCATGAAGGGATGGAACTGTGGGGCCAAAGTCAGGAGCTTACATGGTGGAATCACCTCACTGCCATTCATTATGTAGGACTTCACAAGTAGATGTTAAGTTGGTTCCCAGTTACTCTTTCACATTAAAATCCCTACCTGGTTAGTGACCATGGTTGCTCTTATTTAATAATAATATTTTGACCCTATCCAAATAATTGGTCTTGGCTAGTATGAAACTGGTATTTCTCTTATAAATAACCTGGGTGAGAGGTTAAGAGCCAGTGAGGATGATGATGGCCTGTCCCACCAAAGTCCTTTCTTTATTGCAGAGTCTATTTTGCTGGGATGTTTTCAGAGGGAGGACTATAGGGAGAGAATGAAGGAAGCAAGCACCATTTCTGCCATGCTTGCAATTTGGAGCTGGTCCCTATTCTGAAACATCTTGCGCAGTACCAGCCCTTGATCCTGATTCTTATACATGCAATCCAACTCTGGCAGCATGCTGGTGTTTTTTTAAAGAGATCTGCACATAGTGCACTTATCACTTCCATATTCTAAGAATTACTAAATGTTTCTTCATGTTAAAAAGAATGTTCACTTGTTTCTTATTTAAAAAAAAAAATATGCCTTCATTCATTTCATTTAAAAGAGATCCTGTAAAATTGCAGTAATGAGATGCATTAAACATTTACAACTTTCAATATCAGTCCAAAATGTAGTCTTTTTTTTCCCTAAAGAAAATCCTCTTATGCTTTATATGGATAAACATTGGGAGAGATTTTACTCATGGCTGTTTCCCTGCATAAATGCTTTATTCTTCAAGAAAAGCATTTCTAATCAAAGCCCTCGCCCCATCACTCACCCCCACTCTTTGTTCACACTGGGAGGTCAGCACCTAATGTTTCTGGCATTGTAATTTATGGCTGTTGGGAAGATTGACTATTTGTATAGGATTTCCATCATTATTCAGCTCTGTTGCAAAGTCTTACTGAGTATAACTTGAGAATACTTTGTAGAGAATACTTGGCTGAATTTAAAAAAAAATGGTCAGATATATTTAGATTCAGCAAATGGGTATAAATATAAATAGTATAGACACAGATTTAATGTAAAATAAGGTATGTGTGTGTGTGCAAGGATATGCAAACAAATGTTATATGTAAATTTGAAGAATCAGCTTCTATTTTCCCTCACGTATGCAGAAACTAATGAATGAGCACTACAGGACTTGGATGTGAGTGAAAGACCTTGCTAAAACTAAAAGGCATATACTTCACTTTCTGATTCCCATGTTCAAATATAAAAATTACCTTCTTGCTTTGTGTTTTAAAAGTAAGCTATGCAGGATAATAACAAACAAAACTTACCAGGAAGGAAGTATCTCCCTGTGAAAGACTCAAGGGAAGTTTTTCATCAAGAGAGAAGCAGAGAGAGAAAGGAAACTTTTACTTCCCCAGATCTGGACAAGATTTCCTAAGGGATACTTCTTTAGAGAGGAGGCAGGAAGGAAAGGAGATGAAAATGAGTCAGGCAGCTTTTTGGGCAGGGACTCCATAAGCAGCACTACTATCACTGTCCTTTATCCAAGCAAGAAAGGTTATTGGAGACTACAAGGAAACTCTCTCTGGCTTTTCTCTTCTAAATGAGCACCAATACCTGGATGCTATTTATGTGGGTGTGACTGAAACTCCAGACACTGAAAGCCGTCTGGGGTTCAGTTTGGGAACTGTATATTTGGATTTACATGGTAGAGTTGTAAACCAATTTCAGCCTGTTGCAAATATTTTTAGAGTGTCAACTCTTTAGGCAGGAATGCTACAATGGCCGTTCAAGGGATGAACCCCTCAATGGGTTTTGGGCCTCACCTTCCATTTCCCTAATAAACTAGAAATGTAAGCATCAACTTTGTCACTCCTTAGCCTTACTGGATCTGAGTAAAGATATGAAATTCTAATCTACTCCAAAGATTAAAGCATTACTTGTGTTTTATTTTTTTTCCAGCTGGGCCAGTCAATCACCTCTCTGGTAGTCCACTCCATAGAAAATCACTGATTCACTTGGGGACATGCTAAGAAGATAGGAGGAATAATTATCCCTTTAATGACATAATGTGCCTATTCTTCCAAGATAACATCTTACTCATACAGCCATTTAAGGAACCTCCACTATACAGTTGGCCCACTTTTCTAAGTTACTCAGAGTAGTGTAACATTTTGGTTTTCTTCATTCTAACTATTTCTTCCAAATACTGGCCAAAAGCCTAAACAGGGTTTCCTAATAGTCGCTGGGATTTCTCACTCTATCTCTGAACCATCCCCCACTTCTGCTCTTCTCCTGCCAACAACGGCTTGCCTACCTCCATTACTGAACCTTTCTGCTTTCTTGGACTCATACACAAATGGCCTGGTTTTCCATTTTCAACTTCTCCTCTTCCCTCCTCCTGGCAGCTGCTGAGTCACAGCTTGCTTCACTTGTTCTTTTTTTAATGAAATTCTAATAACTTGTCCTTGAACTTCCTTCAAAGTCCAATTCTAAATACTTTTACTGACATAAATAAAGTCCCAAAAGAGAGAACACCAAATCTCTGTTAACACAAATGAGTACCTCTGCCTTTGTTATGAATTATCAATGGTTATGGTATTAGTGAATTTGAATCTAAGAGCTTATAATTCCAAGTACCATAGAGTTCCTCAAATTAAATCTATCAAAACAAATGATAGCTCATGATTTCCTGTCCAGAAGACTGGCAATCTCCAGAAATCCATAAGAAACCTTTACTTCCACATCTTTCTCTCAGACTTTTAAAGAAGCCCATCCAAAGTTTACTTATTCTGACCTCAGTGAATCTTCAGAAATGCTGAGCTATATTCTTCTAATAACAGTGCTTAGTAGTTTTGAGGAGAGTTATTACATCCTTCAGCCATCTCTGCCAGACAGAACAATACAAACTCTTTTAGTGTGATATCAAGGTTAACCTCTATCAAGTTATTGCTCTTTTCATAGATGCTGTCTAATTTTTCAATATCCTCTTTGAAACAAAATATCTCTGCATGAACATAAGCTTTTTAAAATACTGTAGATGAGTTTGAACAATAATGTGGCTATCTGTACTTTGCATCTGTAGAATTACAAACTTCAGTAGTTTCCATTAGCATAAACTACACTTTCTATGTAGACTATATATTCTATTACTTGTGCTTTATTATTTGTAAACAGTTTTAGATTTGCTTATCTTATTTTTATGACTGCTTTGCCTGCATGTGTATGTGTACCATATGCATGCCCTGTGCCCATGAAGGTCAGCAGAAGGTATCAGATCTCCTGAAAGTGGAGTTACAAGTGGTTTGGAGCTATTATGTGGATGCTGGGAACTGACCCATAGTCCTCTACAAGAACCTCAAGTGCTCTTATCTGCTGAGCTGTCTCTCTCTCTCGCAAAAACTGCACTTCTTATACAAATTGTTTATGTTATTTAAATATAATCTTTTAAGAATGAGCTCTTACTGATGCATGGAGAGGACCTAGATCCCCTGCTCAGATGTGGGCAGCTCAGCCTCCATGTGGACCTCTGAGTGAGGGGATCAGGTGCTACCTCTACCTTGGACTCGGTTGACTGCTCTCTGATCACTCAACCCTAGTGATGCAGCCTTCCAGGCCAAGGAGGAAGAGGATTTAAGCAGTCCTGATGAAACCTAACAAGCTATGGGCAGATGGCAATAGTGGAGAACTCCCCCTTTCATTGGACTAGGGGAAGGGGATGAGGGGAAGAAGGAGAGAGGATGAGACTGGGGGGTTGAGAGAGGGGTTTAAATTGGGATATATAATGAATAAATTGTGAAGAAAAAAATAAAAATTGAAAAAAGAATGAACTCTTTTACTATCAGTTATGGATTCTTCATTGTATACTAAATAAGAAACATTGCGGACTCAAATGACCAAAAAGCAAAAGGCAACAAAAAACAAGCTCAAGAATAAGGACATTTTTACAAATAAATAAACCTATTCTTTTCCATTCTCTGCAGCAGCTTTCCATGGTTGAAGCCTTCAGTTCATGTTCCTTGTCATTTTACACTTCAATTCTTCTTCCTCCGGGATGTACCTTTTTGAAACTCCCTATCTGTCTCACACATGTACATACATGTGACACAGCTAGTCACCCTACTGTGAGCCCCCTAGCATATTGAGCCCATGCTATGCTAACCAGAAACCTTCATTTTATCTGAGGAAGTTATGTATGCTAAATGTTAATTGTTCTTCAACATTATAAACTTGCTGGAATGAAGCCACATGAGAAATGCAGATTTCTGAGCCTGTGAACTCTGTGGAGTATGGACACACCCCAATATGTACTAGGATGGGCTTTGGAACAGAAACCAGCAAAAGTTCCACTGATGATTTTGCTATGCCTGGAGGGTTCACATGAACCCTGAATTTTGCTCTGGGATTGTGAGTGTGAAATTTATTTTCCTTAGACTGTTTAAGTGCTTTCTCTCTTTTACCAAGTTTTAATGTGGTCATAACACTCTTTGCCATACAATCACTTCTACATAGAACTAAATATTCATTAAAACTCTTTTGATTTTGACCAATTAAAAAAAATCACATAAAGAGTTTCTGCCCAAGAACAGTCTGGTTGCTTACCTGCAGCCTCGGAGCCTATAAAGATAGTTTTCTGAGCCATAGATCCCCATCATATTCTAAACCCACATTTCCTGATGCTTCTGATTTGAAACAACATGTGAATATGTAAAAAAAGTGTTAAACATTTCTTACACGTTTTAAAAGAGTGAAGGTAGAAAATACAACTGATTACCAAAAGGAAGTTCTGTGTACTTTCTGATCTCACTACATAAATAAGATGAAATCAAGTACTATAATGAAAAAGTTTATATTAATACAACAGTATAAATAAGAGGTAAAATAATATGATGATGGTATTTATATTAACACATTGATTTTTCTCCTGTGTCCCAAGGTTCATAATCTCATAGAGGACAATTATTCAGAGTTAGTGTCCTCAGTATGTATTTGCCAGAGATAGAGAGTGCACAGCACAGAACAAAACAAGTGAAATCCTTGACTTTGCAAAACTCAGATTAGTACAAGAAACAGACAAATTTATGTGTAGGTGTGTTATGGACAGAAAGAATGGAGAGAGAGAAAGAGAGAGATTTTAAACTGGGAAATAATGTAATCAGCTACAGTCAATGAGAGTGCTCTCTCATTTACGTATATACATAAAGAGAACTATGTGTATACATATATTATACACACACACACACACACACACACACACACACACATATTAACCAAACAGAACACATATGAGCCAAAGCCCAAGAGTGAAATAAGAGAGGAGCAATGTGATACAGCATACACTCTTAGGAATTTATTGAGTGTGATCAAAGCAGTTTCAGCAGGCCTGTGTTTGTTGCTACATAGTGCTTTACACAACTTAAAGGGCAAAGGTGGAATAGTGGAGACAGAGGAACCTGCCATTGACCCATAGAGAGTAAAGGCTTGAAAATGAGTGTTTTAGGAAATTATTGCACAGATGTACCATGGATATATTATGAATGAGATCAGATAAGAATGCCAGATTCCCTGGATGTGAACTGGGAAAGAGAAGAGCAAAGAATATTTTCATGGTTTTGAGCACAAGCACCAATGTGAAGAGCTGGGGCTGTTGCCTGCAGCAAACTCCTGGAGACAGGAAATGGGAGGTGACAAAGTAGAAATAGCAAATGTAGTGTCAGGTACATAAATCTAGATTTTAGTGAAGTGTCAGCACTTAAAGTAATAAATTAGAAGTTAACAACCCACAGATGATACTAGGATTTAATTAGAAAACCTAAGAGGAAAAGAAGAAAAGGAGACAAGAGGTTAAGCCCTGACACATGGGCATGTTTAGAGGACTGGAAAACAGAGGCCCTAGAACAAGGAATGTGACAGGGAAGGTGGCACAGTAAGAAACAGGTAGAAACACACAATCTAGAGGGACACAGAAGAGGTGTTTCGTTTCGAGGTGTACTCTCTTGATTCTCTGACTTTCTCTCTCTCTCTGTCTCTGCCACTCTCTATATACATACACACACAAACAAACATACACAAAATGTACCACCTTTTTCTTTCATAAGACTACAAAATCCTTTAGCTTAAATATAAGAGAGATATTGTTCATTTGGTAGGCTTTTCTTTACTAAAAGGACTCCAATATATATTCCTTATTGTATGTATTATTATAGCCAATTATTCCAGTCTATGGCAAGTGGGATTCATCTATCAAAACTGGTTTTTCAAAGCAAACTATAACTCCGCCTTTTAAAAAATGTTCTTAGATGGTAAGATGGCTCAGAGGGTAGAAAGTGCCTGCTACAAAGCCAAGATTGTTCCTGGGATCCAGTGGTGGATAGAGGGAACTGAATTCAGAAATACATCCTCTGAACTCAATAAGCACACTATGGCAAGTGTGATGGCTATTTTGTTTGTCAGCTTGACTATATCTGTATTTAAAGAAACCCAAGCAGAGGATACAGAAGTGAGGGTTTTTTTTTTTTTAATTAAGCCACTTCTAATCTGGATCATTTGAGGTGGGATGATCTCTCTTTAATCTAGGCAACACTGTCTATTGCAGCCTCTACAAAAGACATGGAAGAAGGAAGCTTGTTCTCTTTGACTGCTTGCTCCAGCTCATTGTAGCAAGCCTATTTCTTCATTGGCCATTAGAGCCAGCTTCTTTGGGATTCCACTGTATACCAGAAATCAACTGAGACATCCAACCTTGCAGACTGAAAAACTACTAGATTTTTGAAGCTTTCATTGGAAGATAACCTTGTTGGATTATCTGAACAATTGCCTGTAAAGCATTCTGAGAAAGCCTCTCTCTGTCTCTTATCTGTCTCTCTCTCTCTCACTCACTCTCTCCACACACACACAAATATACACACACACAGGCACACATGCACATGCATTCATTCAATCAGTTCTGCTCCTTTAGAAAACCTTGACTAATACAGCAAGCAGACACACACACAACAAATGACTAAATAAATAAATAATGTTTTGGTTGTTTAGAAGAAGAATTCTTCTAGTTAGAAAGTGTATTCGATTCTGAGTAAGTAGAGTAGGCAGCCCTAGGTCCTGACAACAGCTCTACACTTAGTTAAATAACTCAAGCATGTAGTTGTCTTAAGATTCCACTGCTGCCAAAGCTCAGATAAAGAAAGAAATGTCTTTTAACTGCCCCTGCCCCTAAAATAACATGATTTTAAGTTTTAATTGCTTAAAATGAATGGCTAGTATTTGGGGAAGTTTCCACCTATTGAGAAAATAGACGCTTTTCCTATTTGTCTGCAGGGCACTGAGTGTGTCCTGCTGCTTATGACAAGACAGCTGAAGCGTGTCACCACTGCAAGGAGAGATCGGTTACAAGGAAATCCTTGCTTCAGCACCAAGCAAACTTGTTTGAAAAACTGCAGTGGGGTCACTTTTTTCCCCAGAAGGTTACTGATTCAGTGCATCTAAGCAGATGGTCTTGCCCCACAGCCTTCTTCTCAAATGGATGCAATACCCTTTTCCATATGTTCCAAAATTAAAATTTTGGCTGTCAATTGTGAAGACTACATTACAGAACTTTAAAAATGCACTTAACATTTTCCATTGCATTTTTGCTTAAAGTCTATTTCCTAGCCATACATGATTTGAGAAGGTGAGGCAAAGCAGGTAGAGGTAATTTTCAGGTGACTTCTCCCCCTATTTCATCCAATGAGAAAAGTGGAGACATTAGCAGGTAGCAAATTCTAATTTCCATTCCAACTGCATACTTTCTTATTCATTCTGAGCTTCCACCTTCTCTCTCATGAAATAAATAACAATATGCATCCTTGTAATTGGTACAAGGATTGAGGAGTTGACATGAGCAAAGCCCCTAAAGTATGGTCTCAACCCCAGTCACATAGACTGTACTAGTTACTGTACTAGAATCTCCACTGTGTCTCTGCTCGTTCTGGAACCCCAAAAGGAGCAAACAGAAGGAAACAAGGTGAGCAGCTAATGTGACTTCTGGGCCAGCACTTTCATTTAGCTCAGGACTCCAGGCAAAAATAAAAATTCAAATTGCACCAATTTTATGCTGTACTTCAATATATCAACACACAAAACACAACAAACCCACAGTGTTTACATTTCAGTGTGCTAAATATTTAGATAGACTTAATATTCAGTGCAGTGGAATTCCTAAGTAAAGAATAAGTGAGGAAAAACAAAGCATGCTTATGTAGATGAGATAATGTTATAATGAGAACCAGACATTTCCCATTTGCTGACCTCAAGTGTTTAAATTCATAACCCCAACATTACATCTCAGGAGATTTTGCAATTGAAATCTAGTGTTTTAAAAGTTATCATATTTCTGAGGACCTTTTCACAGGTGCCATGGAAATGGAAGTGGTTGTTATTTATGACTAAAACAGCTGCATTTTCAGTGTTGTCTTCTATCCTTGCATTTAATGCAAATTAAGCTGTGAACAAGAAGCAGAATTGATTCTACCTTTACGCCAAGAGCAGAAAGTGAACTTCAGGTTAAATGTGATCTTAAAAATAATACAAAATTATTATTAAATTATAAATTTATTTCATCATTCTTAATGTGTTTTATCTACCATTTGGTTTTAATTCACCCATCTTACAATAATCTTCAAACTGGAAAAGAAAAACAAAGCCTGGAAACCCTTGTACCAGCCATCTTGAGATGCACCAAAATTACTTTTATCATGCCATTTGTTAGATTCCAAATATCTCACAAATATGGTGTTACCCATTCCTTTTTGACCATGGAGTCAATTCATTCCATAAACACAGAGTGCTTGTCCTATCAAGATAAATCTAAATACTCTATTAATAAAATATATCATATTTGTAACTTATTTTTGTGTCACTACTGAGATAAAGCCTCTAAGTAAATCCTCAAAAAAAAAAGCCCTATTATTAAAATCAAGTAGCAAGTGTGTATTGTTTTCTCTTAAGACACTCTCTTGTTATGTTGCTTAGGTTGGCCTCAAACTTAGAATCCTCATGCTTCAACCTGAAGTGTGCTTGGATTGTGGGTGTGTGGTGGTTACTATGCCCAGCCCAAGTAAAAGCTATGAAATTTCATTTCATCAAGACAAATCCAACTAAGACGTTGATAGTAACAATTCCTTTCAAGGTGCATGGGTACAATGGTGAAGAGCCCAGACATCCCTTATGCTTAGGAATGATCAAAGCAGTGACCTTTAGGCCAGCAAAAGTACTAATACCAATTTAATGCATCTGTCTGCCGATGAGATGAATTGGTGTAAGCAAAAAGGCTTAATAATAGTGTCTGGAAAACATTTGGGTGTTTCGTAAAAGTAATCTATACTTATTAACTTAATTTTGAAAATGACACATTTATTGTATTCACAGTAATACTCTCCATGGAAAGAATGCAAAATACATATCTGCATCAAACTAAACAGTCCCTATTTATTAAAATATTGTGTCCCCTGTCCATTAACATAAAGCAAACCAAAGTATGAAGAATACTTTTTCCAAATCTAAAGCCAAGACTATGGCTTAACCTTAGTGATATTTATTTTAAATAACATGAAGCCAGATATAAAATAGGGAACAGCAAATTATAATGCCAGAAATACTATGAAAGAGAATATTTAAAATAATATCAGATAGAAAATAGCATGAGATATAAAATCAGAAAGTTATGGGGAGTCAGAGACAAAAAGATAAAAACGTAAAAATTTTACAAAATTATTATATCATAAATTTCTTCATTTTTAATGTCTTTTGAGACAAGCAGTGTTTGATAGAAGAACCTATGGAGATAGGCAGAAATAAAATCAAAGAATTAAATACAGAGACCAAAAGAGACTTACGGGTAGGGTAAAGGCCAAGAGGGAATGATAAAAATACAGGAAGAGGTCAGATATAGCAATGCACATGTGCCATCAAGCAGGCAAATAGCATGATCAGGAAGACGGGAGTCCCAGGTCAGCCTGGGCTATCCAGTGAAACTCAGTAAAAGAGAGGAGAGAAGAGAGGAGGAAGGGGGGATAGAGAAATGGGAGAAGGGGGAAGGAAGAGAGAGGGAGGGAGGAAGGGAAAAGGTGGAGAAACAGGAGAGAGGGCTGGGATCATTAAACATTTGATAGCAAAGAAAGGCGAAGAAAACATTTCACACTCCCTGATCCTTTATCCCTGATCCCCATTTTCTGAATTCTACTCTCATAGGAGTAGAAGGTAGAATGGAAACCTTTACCTTTCAACTAGAGTCCATCAATAATACTTAGCATACTATTTTAAACTATGAGGAATTTGCATGTATCATCATCTCATTTAATATTTCTCTGACCCAGTTTTATTACTCACATATTATCTTCAACATTTCAAGCAGGACAAGTAACTTTCTTGGGATACCACGAGGAGCCAGTTCTACAGAGCCTGTCAAACCTATAATCCGTTATCACCCTAAGGAAAATTTGTCCATTAAGACTTTTCTTTGAGAGCCATTATGACCACTATTGCCCTTCTCTCACTGAACACAGAACACTGAACACTTTACTGCAAAGTAAAGGAATGAAGAGCACACATGTCGACATAAACTGGGTAGGTAGATAGATGTACCTACCCAAATTTTCACATACAATGGCAGGTGTGGTAGGAGTGGATACCACTGTGGGTAGGATTTTAGAGTCCTGTTGTCAAGCGACCTGTGATAAAACTGGAAGGATAGAGTGGAGGAAAATGATAGGAGTCTGGAATGCCAAAGTACAGGGAATGGACATGAGTGAATTACCTGTACAGACTTAAAATGTGGCTAGCAGGATAAATTGTCATGGATGGCCAGGTTTGAGGTACTAAGATGATGACAGCTGCGGAAATGCAGAGAACTGGAAGCTACAAAGGAAAATGGAAGAGAAGAATGGAACAAGATTTGGAAACTGCTCCGATGTGGTCAGGACACTTCAGAAGATGATTTTGACTTTAAACATATCTCTGGGGTATTATTTATAATAACACTAAAGCACAAAACTCAAACATGTGGGCACATGAAGGACAGCAACAGGAAGGAAGCCGAAGTCACTAAAAAACCTCTGAGTTCCACTGTTTGTTTTCTTTTCTTTCTTTCTTTCTTTCTTTCTTTCTTTCTTTCTTTCTTTCTTTCTTT